>NC_060124.1:355392271-355992271 GCF_021461395.2 Schistocerca americana
GCACAAGTAGTCCATTCGATGCCTTCAGATAATTTTTTACTTTGCCCACATCTTCTGTCCATATTGTATGTCTAGCCTTTGAAACTATAAATTACTGGACTTGAAGAACAGTTCAACTTCTTGGCGATTTGACTATTACAGTCCCATTTCCTCATAGGCAGCGATTTTTGCTTTTTTGTTGCGTGATGCCGTTTTCGGTATGGCATTGTCACAACAGTCATTTTTGTATACGACACGCACTCTCATTAATGGTCTCTGTTTCCTATCTGAAGTAAAGGCATGCACGCAGACACTAAGACCGCACAGAGCCGACTATCTTTATAGCGAGTTCCATCCGGTACCACCTGAATCGTTGATCACGAGTTATATATTGTACTACTGACATCAAATTCGAGCAGAACAATTCCTACGTTATTAAAGTTCACTGCCTGTGCGGCTTTAGATTAGTTACTAGCATGACACTGCCCAGGCAAAGCTCACTGTGCCACTGAGATGGAGCATCACTCGCCCGCTCACGTCTGCCTCGGTCAACTGCCAAGCCGCGTCTCTTCTAACAATGGCGTCTAATGATCCTTGGTGGCAGTGACGTCAGACACCACGGTTTGCCAAATATTACGTCTGATTGCAAGTAAACCGTTTTCTCCGGTTTACGTACATGGAGACAAAACTCTAAACAATGCTTTTATAAATACGGCGACTTCTCTCCTGTCCGCCAAAACGGTGGGCTATTTTTCGTTCGGTTAGGTCCGCTGATGAGCTAGTCCACTGGGACCGAAGTGATGAAGTTTCCCCCCTCCACGAACTGCATCTTAACTTTTACGTTTGGTCCCTGCTCTGTGTACCTGTGCCGGCTTCTGCCCTTTTCAAGCCCTGCTGGCTGCGCCATCACAATGACCGGCGACATTTGGGAGACGCTGGCCGCACCTTCCTCCAAACGCGATTTTCGGTCTCCCACCTTGTAGCCACCTCTGGGTCAAATCTGACAGGTTCTCTTGATTAAAAATTATATATCTACACGATCCATTAGGCAGGTTTTACCATTCTCATTGTAATAACATCCTCCATCATTTAACCGGTTTTCCACTAATTACATTTCTGGATCGTTATTCTTAATTGCTTGATTTGTTAATTACCTGCTTGAGGGTGCACTATGTTATGACTGCACACTGCCACTCTCTGGTTCAAGATATGCTGCTTCTCGAATGCCCAGTATGGTAGCAAGGACAATGATGAAAATACTGAACTTGATGAAATAAATACTACAATTTAATAGTAACATCAGTGAAGACTGCGATTAGAAACATGGAAAATGTGACTGAAAGGAAATACATTGTGAACAATTTTCGTAAATGGGTAATGTGACAGTAACTCCTCTCCGCCGAGTTTCTTTTTTCCTATCTCACGTTGCGGTTAAAGGTCTGTCGTCACACAACGATCTGTCTGTACCCGATAATATCTGCACAATGTCTGTATACAATAAATCACTGCAAATGTAACATGTTCGCACTACAAGTTCGGATCTGCTGTTCGCTGTCTGTTGGTCTACAAAAGAAATCTCAGCGGCAAGCAACTTGTCTGTCACAGCCTCCAAGTTTAGTTCCTTTATTCAGTGGTTAGCAATGGGAGGTAATTCTGTTATGGGCCGTGTTCGCAAGCTGTGTTGCAAGCGACTGACATAATTACTTGTGTATGGATCTGGAAACAAATAATTATCTTTTGACCCTCACTTCTCGTATAATAAAGGAAAATACTTGTATGAGTAGAGCAATTATTCCACATGACAGCATTGATAGCTGCAACAGGCAGATGGTGTGCTTTGTTGATGCTGCACATTTATGATTTTGAGTGAGATAAGCTCGCGCTACAGTATTCTTCTTCAAGTCGACTTGGAATTTTCATTCGTGAGAGACAGCTTGTATAACATTCGTGTGCCAATTTGATATTCTGGATTCGTACATTTTATTGTTCTCATCTCTTCTGCATAATCTTTCGTTGATTGCATCAATACTCATCTGTATCGTGAAATTGCGAACATTCATGAGTGCTGCGATAGACTCGTACTGTTATTGTCAACTGTAGACTTAAACTTACTTGTGCTGTTTTAAAATGTTTGAGAACACTAGGCTTATCCTGGCTGAAAACAATTATTCTCTGGTTTCATTGTATAGTTACGTGAGAAACAGTGCATTTCTGAGAATTTTCAGACGCTTACGAAATTATATTTTTATAAGCTACCAGTACAAATGTTCTGGATACGTAACTTATTTTGTAGCAAACCGGTGTCTGTGGTTCACACTTACTGCCAAAAAATAGTTCATCCCTTAATTTCATTATATATCAACGAAGATAAATGTGCATCTTTCAGAATTTTCGAAAGCTATCATTGTCCTATGCGTAATCTAATTTATAGTACATCGGCGTTTGTGATTTAGTTACTGTAGCACATTGTCTAACTAGCATCTTCTATGAAATTTAGTTTCCGTATAAATAGGGGTACCCCTATATATTATCTATAAATATCGTAAATTAGCTCTGTTTTCTAGTTTACAATCAACTACACTAACCTTAAAAAGGTTCAGGAAACATAAAAAGGTTTTCCTGTTTCCTTAACAGAAATCTTTTTTTTTTTTTTTTTTTTTTTTTCAATTTGCTTCAGTTGTCACAGGGAATTAGCAGCTTTTTAGCTCAACAGATTAAAAGATAATCTGTGGGCTAAAGTTAAAGTTATTTGTTCACTATCCTGTAAGACATCGCACCAGCTAACATGCAGCCCCAATAGAGAATGTTATTCTCAAACATAGAATAAGTTCGTAAGCAGCCAGAAATCGCGGTGACTACGTCAAACGATTGGCAGCAGCTGTGAATCGATGTGTTGGAAGAGCTCCCGAGAGTCCTACTGGAGGTGCCTGTACCAAAGGTACGTCAAATACTAACCACTTCTGGGAATCCTGTCTCCTCTGCAGAAAGTACGGGTTCTTGCGAGTGGCGTTTCAATAGTAGAGCTAGGCGTCCTGCACAGGGTGGACGGAGATCAGAGAGGACGCATGGTGTTGTTCTGCACCCATAAACAACACGTTTGAGGTGCTGTCTTGTCTCTCACTGAAACTGAGCCAGTAAGACTCACTTCACCTGTTTTGGGGAAACCTTTTTTTGTTTGGTGTCAAGCAAAAGAGAAGGGGTCTATTAATCGTTGGAAGTTCGAACATATGATGAATGATGGTACCCTGCAGGAAAATGGCGGAAAGGGCACCACGTGCGCTCAGTGTGGATGCCTGGGGGTCTCATTCAACATGCTGAAGGGACTATTCCAGCAGCCACTGAGAGAACAGGGTGCAATATAATGCAGATTGTGGCGCACACTGGAACAAATGATGCGTTATCTGGGCTTTGAGGTCACACTTGTGTCGTTCCAGCGACTTCAGAGAAGATTGAAAAGACTAACCTTGTGCATCGAGTTTCAACTAACCTTACTATTTGCAGCATAGTCCTCAGAAATGATCGCGACCATTTGGTTCTGAGTCGAGTGGAAGAACTGTAGCAGATTTCGAAGGTTCTGTGACAAGCTAGACAGTGACTTGCTCGACTTGTACCGTAGGTTTGAGAACGGTAGAAATTTCTAAATGCACAAGGTATGCACAACCCATCACAGACTGCTACTCTGGTAGCTAACTGTGTGTGGGGTGCACACACAGATATTTTTAGATTAGGTGACTCTTCATCCAATTCATATAGTTAGCTATAGGAAACACAGAAGTATCAGTGTAAGATCGAAAGAAATGCTTCCCACAGGTGACAGGGTTAAAAACCTAATGGGTAACTGCCGAAGCATTCGCAAAAAAGTGCCAGAGATTGGAGTTCTGGAAAAAAGTGAAGTAAAACTGGTTGAAACCTGAAACTAATAACAGTGAGACATTGGGGGGAAATTTCAATGCATATCGAAAGGATAGACAAATGGGAAATGGAGGTGGTGTATTTGTTGCAGTAGACAAGAAACTCAAATCAACTGAGACATAAACTGAAGATGTATGTGAGATCTATTGGCACGATTCAGTATCAGGGATGAACTCAAAATGATAACTGGATCCTTCCAATGCCCACCAGATTCCTCTTCTAATGTAAACAAAAACTTCAATTTGCTTATACATAATAGTGGGAAAAAGACAGCATGGCCCCACTCTGCACTGATGCCAGTTTTATTCGAGAAGGCGGAACCAAGATGGCGGACATAGATGTGGCAACGTCACAGTGACATTATGGCAGGAAATTCAAATTTTGGCGGGAAAATACCTCAATTGGGGTACCTTGACTGATCTAACCCCACCCCAATCCCATCGCCTCCCCTCTTCACCTTTCCCCTCCGCAAAATGGGAACTGGTGGGACTCGGTCGATGCTGTGCTGCTGGATAGCATGGAAGTAAGTCTTCATCTTGTATGCATTCTTTATTTAAACAATGAGTTGTCATAGACAGCAGCTCCATCCAGTGTGTTCACCTTGAGGTCCATACTCCAACGCACCTCGTTCACATCACAACCACCAGAAAGTGCTGTTGGCCCTCCACCCTCCCCTTCCATGATGTAATCCAAGATGGCGGTCTGGGGAAAATGGCGGGAAATTCGCTCGGTCTGTGTTTAGCTGAAGGAGGGGGAGGGCAGACGTAATTGTTTATGTATGTACTATGTGTTCAATGGATGAGATGTCTGTGCTGGAGGAGGAGTTTAACAGGTATATTAGCTGTAATCATGCAGCTAAGGACTGTGTCCACAGCCACCTCTAAGAACTTTGGAAAGCAATGATATTTGGAGAATGTATGAAGAAGACGAAAACGGTTCATCAAATAGAAGGTGCAGCAGGATGGGGCTAAGTCATACTTCACAACTCATTCTGATAAATGCATGTGCTGTAACTGTAGATCATTTTATAAAAGTCCAGTCAGTCTTGAAGAGCAAGAGGCAAGACATTCACCCTAGAGTCTCTGCGTCCCACTGGAGAAGCCACGCGCTGGGCTCACGGCACCACCACTCACTGGCTGAGCTGCAAGTGTGACTGCGTGCTTTGTACTGCTTGTCGCATTGGAAATAACCACAGCCTTTCTTGTTCTCTTCCCCAGCGCACAGATACCCTTTGGCTTTGAACACGAACTGCTTTGGGAGTTATTACATTTGGTGTTTAAGCAATGTGCGAAATATTAACAAATACATGAGTCCAAGATGTCACAGGAACTAAATGTACCACTGCACAAAGAGAGTGATTGAGTCTGGCAGATGACACAAGAATATTTAAACAATTTTCCATGTAATTACATGTTTTATTCCAAGAAATACCACCACCATACTTGAACATGGACTCTAAAAGACGATCATGGTACACTTGTGAAACTGTCCATAAGAGAGCATAAGGTACTTCAAGAGTTAATCCAATTCAATATATCTCTAAATAAACTTTCAAAAAGATATCTGCACTATAGTTTGCTTCAATTTTGCGATGTATACCGAAACACACTTGAACACAGACACTAAAAAGATTGCTGCACACTTGTGAAACCTCCCCGAGACACTTAACATGCTTTTGTGGAAAATAGATCCCAAAACAGATATCATCTGCAAATCTCTTTTTACACGCCAAAACGACGATATTTGGAAGTCGAAATAAATATCTCTGTAACTCTAAAAAGGACGCTAACCACTTTTAGAGTTTTAACTGCTTGCTTGAAGGCACTGCCAGAAAGAGAGAGAGAAACATTTCTGAGTCCTACATCTGCTGTGGTGTTCTTCACTTTTCTAAAACAGTGAGTGGGCTTAGTTTATATTTGCTGCTGGAGTCAGGGACATTATTAGCACATGCTGGTGTCTAAGCACAGACACAAAAACCAGAACAATTACACAAACAAAATTCGAAGCACACTCTTAGAGAAGAGAAAGAGGGCTGGAATTTTCGACGTCCCACAGCTGCTGGTCTGGATATGCTCTAGAGCCACAATGGCGTGTGGGGGACAGCATGCCGCCTGTATGAACACTCAAACAAAGAAGACGTAATGTGACTCTCAGACATCACAGAACTTTCCGCTGATACATTGCCCCTGTATTGTTCAAACCTGTCTGTAGAGGCTCCTACATCTCATGCAAAGGGTGTCTTGTGACTCTCCGATGACATGGAACTTCCTGTGAAAAGAGCATTCCGGTTAGTTCTTACTGAATTTGGCTACCAAACTGCTGCCGCTGCTCATGTGGGAGTACTGTCCGCCATTTTCTGCAGACGGTCAAATTTTGAGACTTTCAGTGGCAAGCATTCGTATTGCACTGACAGTTAATGCCTGAAAGTGGTCTACATATCATGAAATACGGAAACTTTCGCCAAATACATTTCCTCAATTACACTGCTCTGCTAGTGTCAAGGGAAGCTTGAATGTTTCAGCATGTAACCAATCTGCAACTGGGCTATATCATCAAATACCATATCAATGTAGTAAACGAGTGGAAATTATATCTGTAGAAACCCGAAACTTTAGCAAGGTGGGACATGCAGGAAATCACTGAGTAACTACAAACTTATTCGTTTGCACACATGTACTAAGTATTAGTTTGCTATTCCCCTGCCTAGAGGGCGACACAGGTCATGAACATCCTTGTACTCCGGTCTGGGTGGCTCCGGCCGTAAGCAGGAAATGTCAATCGCTGCGGCCACAGGCTACATTGGCCACATGCCCCCTGCACGCCAGGGAGATTCGTCCTAGGAAAGCTGCCACATATTTTTACATATAGATATTAGAACTGCAGCTTCAATCTGATGACATACGACAATGAGCAAAGTATCAAAATACCCCCTCCTGACGATGGTGACACTGGAAATATAAACATCTACAGGGTGTTACAAAAAGGTACGGCCAAACTTTCAGGAAACATTCCTCACACACAAAGAAAGAAAATATGTTATGTGGACATGTGTCCAGAAACGCTTAGCGCCGGCCGGAGTGGCCGTGCGGTTCTAGGCGCTACAGTCTGGAGCCGAGCGACCGATCCGGTCGCAGGTTCGAATCCTGCCTCGGGCATGGATATGTGTGATGTCCTTAGGTTAGTTAGGTTTATTAGTTCTAAGTTCTAGGCGACTGATGACCTCAGAAGTTAAGTCGCATAGTGCTCAGAGCCATCAGAAACGCTTACTTTCCATGTTAAAGAGTTCACTTTATTACTTCTCTTCAAATCACATTAATCATGGAATGGAAACACACAGCAACAGAACGTACCAGTGCGACTTCAAACACTTTGTTACAGGAAATGTTAAAATGTCCTCCGTTAGCGAGGATACATGCATCCACCCTCCGTCGCATGGAATCCCTGATACAGCCCTGGAGAATGGCGTATTATATCACAGCCGTCCACAATATGAGCACGAAGAGTCTCTACATTTGGTACTGGGGTTGCGTAGACAAGAGCTCTCAAATGCCCCCATAAATGAAAGTCAAGAGGGTTGAGGTCAGGAGAGCGTGGAGGCCACGGAATTGGTCCGCCTCTACCAATCCATCGGTCACCGAATCTGTTGTTGAGAAGCGTACGAACACTTCGACTGAAATGTGCAGGAGCTCCATCGTGCATGAACCACATGTTGTGTCGTACTTGTAAAGGCACATGTTCTAGCAGCACAGGTAGAGTATCCCGTATAAAATCATGATAACGTGCTACATTGAGCGTAGGTGGAAGAACATGGGGCCCAATCAAAACATCACCAACAATGCCTGCCCAAACGTTCATAGAAAATCTGTGCTGATGACGTGATTGCACAATTGCGTGCGGATTCTCGTCAGCCCACACGTGTTGATTGTGAAAATTTACAATTTGATCACGTTGGAATGAAGCCTCATCCGTAAAGAGAACATTTGCACTGAAATGAGGATTGACACATTGTTGGATGAACCATTCGCAGAAGTGTACCAGTGGAGGCCAATCAGCTGCTGATAGTGCCTGCACACGTTGTACATGGTACGGAAACAACTGGTTCTCCCATAGCACTCTCCATACAGTGACGTGGTCAACGTTACCTTGTACAGCAGCAACTTCTCTGATGCTGACGTTAGGGTTATCGTCAACTGAACGAAGAATTGCCTCGTCCATTGCAGGTGTCCTCGTCGTTCTAGGTCTTCCCCAGTCGCGAGTCATAGGCTGGAATGTTCCGTGCTCCCTAAGACGCCGATCAATTGCTTCGAACGTCTTCCTGTCGGGACACCTTCGTTCTGGAAATCTGTCTCGATACAAACGTACCGCGCCACGGCTATTGCCCCGTGCTAATCCATACATCAAATGGGCATCTGCCAACTTCGCATTTGTAAACATTGCACTGACTGCAAAACCACGTTCATGATGAACACTAACCTGTTGATGCTACGTACTGATGTGCTTGATGCTAGTACTGTAGAGCAATGAGTCGCATAACACGAGCACCGAAGTCAACATTACCTTCCTTCAATTGGGCCAACTGGCGGTGAATCGAGGAAGAACAGCCGGCCGTGGTGGCCGAGCGGTTCTAGGCGCTTCAGTCCGGAACCACTACGGTCGCAGGTTCGAATCATGCCTCGGGCATGGATGTGTGTGGTGTCCTTAGGTTTAAGTAGTTCTAAGTCTAGGGGACTGATTACCACAGATGTTAAGTCCCATAGTGCTCAGAGCCATTTGAACCATTTTTTGAGGAAGTACAGTACATACTGACGAAACTAAAATGAGCTCTAACATGGAAATTAAGCGTTTCCGGACACATGTCCACATAACATCTTTTCTTTATTGGTGTGTGAGGAATGTTTCCTGAAAGTTTGGCCGTACCTTTTTGTAACACTCTGTATATCCTTCTCATGACTGAACATAATTTTCCACGTAAAAAAAATCTTTCATCCCCATTACAGCTATTGATGTGCAGAAATCATAATTTTCCACACCAAATGTATACTTTTGTTAGGGACAGGACACAGTCATTTTCTTTGCACATGTCGAACACTGGCCACAGTACACATACTTTATAAGCCTGCTGATCACAACAAATCTATAACACATGCCCTACTAAGTATAATATTTCGCAAATAACTGAATGGTGGTGATATTAAACGATACTGAGCGAAAATTCGCGATGGATGGACATGCCTCATATGTCTTTCCTGTGATTGGTGCTACTATGTCTTAAAAAGAGAGACATAAACCTCTTTTGAGCGACCAGCTATTAAAAAATACGATCACAACTTATATGTAAATGTCACCATGCATAAAAGCGGCTTTGGTTCTACCCATACACACAACAATCGCTAGCAATATCCATATTAAAAACTATACAAGCTTTATAAATCGAGATATGGCATTTCATCAGAATGAAGTGGTTTTCTACACAAATACCGCAACACTGAATATAGACAGTAATTGCAGGGTGGGTATTAACAGACCAAATGAGCAGGTACACATCGCTAGCGGTGTAAGCTTGTGATGAAATCACCTAAGATAGTGATTCAGCTAAGGAACGTGGTATGAAGCAGATATTTACAACTTCCTGTTGCAGCCTCTACATATTTCTCACGCTAACAGACAGTATTTGTAACACATATGATCCTGATTCCATGTCAAAGGTTCTGGGATCTGTTGACTGGGTTATGGGTAACGGAGGATGATGGTTGATTGAGAATGAACGCATACAGTAGATGGTGTACTATGTGACGAACCACTTCAAAAAAAATTAATGCTAGATTGAGATTGTAAGAAAAGTACAAATTACTATGACCAATAAACTGGCTTTTTCATATCTATAGTGTTACACTTTCTGCGATTTAGAATCAAGTCTTTCCATTGAGCCACATACCTGCATTGGATACTATGGAGATGTCTTTTAATAATTACAGCCACTAGTTACTCATATTCGTGGCACTCTCATGTCTCGAGACGGTGTCACCTTTTTCTAACATATCTGCTACCATAAAATTCCAACATAGTCTTTAGACAGTCCACCTGCATCTATCTTCGGATTTACACTGTGCAGGATGCAGAAGTGAAGATTTTGTATGATGCAGGATATGAATTGTGTTTTACTACATCGATGTTGTATGCGGTGATATAACCCTGTTGGAGATCGGTTAGACGCTGAAAAATTCAAGATTTCTTGGTACACTAGCAGAGCAGTGTAATTGATGAAGTGTCTTTGGCGATAGTTTCCATATTTCATGATATGTAGACCACTTTCAGGACGTAACTGTCAATGCAATATGACTGCTGTACGTTTTTTCGATCTGTACAATAGTTTTGCCTCTGATAGCCTAGGAACTTGTCTGTCTCCAGAAAATGGTGGACAGTGCCCTCACACCGGCAGTAGCAGCAGCAGCACCTATTTGGTGGGTAAATTCAGTAATAACTAACCAGAATGCTTCATTCACAGGAAGTTCCATGTCATCAGTCACAAGACATCCCTTGTATGAGGCGAAGGAGCCTCTACAGACTGGTTCAAACAATACAGGGGCACGGTTTTTACAGAACATTTCGTGATGTTTGAGAGTCACATGATGTCTTCTTTGTCCAAGTGTTCAGAGGCAAGTCCAAGCTGACAATCCTCCTCTGGTTCATGGACAGGTGGGATGTAGGCTCCCACCTGCCACTGATGCTTAAGAGCATATCCAGACCATCAGCCGTAGGACATCGAAACTTCACCAGAAATTCGAGACCCTTTTGTCGTCTGTAGGAGAGGGCTTCGAATTCTGTTTGTGTAATTGTTCTGATTTTCCCGTCTGTACTTGGACACCAGTGTGTGCTTCGAGAAGTGAGGAACATCCCCAGCAGCTGTAGGACACAGAAAGTTTTTGCTATCTCTGGCAGTGCCTTTAAATAAGCAGCTAAAACTCCAACGTGGTGAGCGTTCTGTTTAAGAGTTAGAGAGATATTTCTTTCGACTTCCAAATATCATCGTTTTGGGATGTAAAATGAGATATTGCAGATGATGTCAGTTTAGGGATCTGTTTCGCATAGAAGCATGTTAAGCGTCTCAGAGAGGTTTCACAAGAGTGCAGGGGTCTTTTTAGAGGCTGCGGTCAAGTGTGTGGCAGTATACACCGCAAAATTGAGTCAAACAACTGGGCAGAGATCTTTTTGAAAGTATATTTAGAGATATATTGAATTGGATTAACTCCTGAAGTAGCTTATGCTCAAACACCAGGGAAGGAAGTGGTATTTCCCACAAAAGTGCATGGAAGTGTCTCATGGATGGTTTCACAAGTGTACCATGATCGTCTTTTAGAGTCCATGCTCAAGTGTGGTGGTGGTAGTATTCCTTGGAATAAAAAGTGTAATTACATGGAAAACTGTTTAAAATTCTTTGGTCATCTGCCAAGCTCTCTCACTCTCTTTGTGCAGTGGTACATGTAGTTCCTGTGACATCTTGGAGTTATGTATGTGGCAATATTTCGCACATTGCGTAAACACCAGATGCAATAGCTCCCGAAGCAATTAGTGTTCAAAGCCAAAGGGTATCTGTGCGGGGAAGAGAGCAAGGAAGGAATGTGGCAATTTGCAATGCGACAAGTTACTACAAAGCACATAGTCACACTTGCAGCTAGTTCGTTGCGTTGCCGTGAGCCCAGCGTGTGGCTTCTCCAATAGCACACACAAGACTCTGGGGTGAACATCTTGCCCCTTGTTCTTCAAGACTGACTGGATTTTTATCAAATGATCTATAGTTACAGCACATGAATTTATCAGCATCAGTTGCGAAGTATGACTTATCCCCATCCTGCTGCGCCTTCATTATTTGATGACGCGTATTCATCATTGTTTTCCAAACTTCTTACAGGTGGGTGTGGATACAGTCCTCAGCTGCATGATTACAGCTAATATACCCATTCAATTCCTCCTCCAGCCTGGACATATCATAATTTACTGTAGATCACTGGAACAAAAACCATGCCCAGTTCTTGGGAGGAAAAACCACAGTAACACCTGTCCACAAGACTGGTAGAAGAAGTGATCCACAAAACTATTCTCCAATATCCTTGAAGTCGATTTCTTGCAGTATCTTAGAATATATTCTCAGTTCAAACATAATGATGTATCTTCTTCAAGCCAACCAGCATGGATTACATAAACATCGATTATGGGAAACCTATCTTGCACTTTTTTTACTTGACGTACTGAAAGCTTCCGACAAAGGCACACAGGTAGATGCAGTATTTCTCGATTTCCGAAAAGCAGTTAACTCAGTACCTTACCTACATTTATTACAGCCACTAGTTAATCATATTCGTGGCACTCTCACGTCTCGAGACGGTGGTTCGTCGCATAGTACACCATCTACTGTATGCGTTCATTCTCAATCAACCATCATCCTCCGTTACCTATAACCCAGTCAACAGATCGCTGAACCTTTGACATGGAATCAGGACAATATGTGTTACAAATACTGTTTGTTAGCGTGAGAAATATCTAGAGACAGCAACAGGAAGTTGTACGATCGTATGGAGTATCAAGTGAAATTTGCGACTGTAATGAGGACTTTTTGGTAGGGAGGATGCAGAATGTTATCTTGGTAGGATATTCATTGTCAGATGTGTAAGTAACTTCATGTGTGCCCCAGGGAAGGGAGTTGGAGCCCTTAATGACCTGCAATAGCTGATTGCTATCTTATAGTTACCAAACTTAACAATTGTTAAGTTCACTCTCAGTAGCCTAATGTTCACGCAAACCAAAAATTTCAAACTAATTCTCGAGTCCAAAATCATTTACAATAAACTGTTCATAAATCACTCCTTGAATATTCAGAGAGAGAAAATTTTTACACCACAATGTTATTGCTTTCAAATTTATCATTTTGTAGAGAGGCTATAAAATATTTTGTGCAACACTGGACACTGTTTGTTCTACCCTAGCTCTATTCCCTTCTTTTGAAGGTATTGTTGTTATTGTTACTGCTTCTGCTATTGCTGTCTGTGCTGCAGATTTTGTTGATGTTTTTACCACAGTTGGTGCAGAAGCTTGTAGTTTCGTCAGTACTGCAATTGTTGTTGATACAGATGCTGATGTTAGTTTTTAATTATCTTTCAACTTGATTAACAAAGGTTATATTTTGCATTCCATGTATTATTGAGTTATCAAGTAACAAATTATAATGAAAGATATGTAAATACAGCAAAATCTCACCAATTTATTGACTTAAACTACACCTTACTCACGAAGAAATACTTTCTTATATCTATATAACTGCAGCTTATTCCACCAAATGTAAGAGGATATAACATATTTCGTGCTTAAGAAGCATACCCTTCTGTTGTTGTCTGTCCGTATTATGATACGGACTCTGTGTGACACGTAAAACTGATCACATGATTTGCCCATTCTTACAGTTCACTCGACTTTCTAATACTTGAATATTTTTGCAAATGTAATTATTTTCGCTTCAAAAGCGAATATTTTGCCGATTATTGCCGTTTGTGGTTCACATGTAGCAACTATTGTGGAATTGGTTTCTTCTGCACTGGGAAAAGGTTTTATTTTCTTTGACGTTTTATCATCACGTCTGTGTGGCTCTACTTTCAGCTACAGATATGGTGGGTTGTTTTGTACGTCAAATAATGTAGTTCTGCAGTCCACACGAGTTTATTATTCTCTACATCCATGAACTGGTTTTGTTTGGCGTGTAGCGAAGAAAACTTAAAATTATATAAAAAGATAAAAACGGTCTTTTTTGGTAAGATTTTCTCATCTGATACTCACTAGCCATTTCCTGCTCCTAAAACGAAACGTTAATCATTAACACACACATAGTTTGCAAACGCATTCTGGTGGTATATTTTAGTAACATGATGGTATATACCTCTCAAGGTCTTTAGGAACCTCCAAAAGACAGATGAGGTGTCTTCTTTTTTTAATTGCTGCAATTTATTGCGCTGCAGACGCTCTCGTTTGTAAAAACAATAATTGTATAAACCAAAATAAACAACTACTATTGGCTCTCACGGTCGCGCCGAACTCAACAGATCTACCTACTGGACGCTTGGCGCGCTGCTGGCGCAGTAGGCAATAAAACTGAGGCGAAGTGTCGCGACTTGTTATGTTAGAATTTGGTTACTTCATGGTTAAAATCGACTACTCGAAGTGTGTGCACTATTTTTGCCAGCCTGTATATTATAATCCAACACGGCACACGCGTATCTATGAAGGCAATGATCTATTTTACTGTGCCAAGTGCAGTTTTTCTAAATGTTGCACACCGCGCATGCGCACGCGCAGAAACAGGGATTATGGTGACATCATTACGAAATATCGTATTCATGATCCATGGAACTAGTATTAATCTAATCTAATCTACAAACATCGGAAGTTAACCTATTCTGACCGAGGCCATTTCTATAATAAAAATGTATTTTATGTTGTTGTGTCTTCTTTATCTTTATTGTGATGTTCACTTTGTTTTCGTGGCACACTGAACTGTTACAAAACGCGGCGGCTACTCAAACTTGGAAAAAGAAAAAAAGAAAAAAAATCCCTGAGAATTCCAGATGTGAGGAAGTAGACGGTGTCAAGAAGCTCCTGATAAATTAATTGTGAGAATATGGAGGAGCAGCATACGACTATAATGGCTTTTCTTTCCTCTCGGCTGAGCTATATACCAGCCGTATGCAATAGCGTTAGTGCCGTTTTTAAACATCGATAGTTAAAATGGAATAACATCCATGCACTGAACACACTTTGAGATATTAAGTATTTTAAAATTGTATGATTTTTTAAGCTCAATAAAATTCAATGTCAATGCTAGGTTAAAAACGCATAATTCCCTGAGAACTCCTGAAAGTCCCTTATTTTTTCCGGAAAAATTCCCGGAGAATTATAGGTTTTACAGAAGAATGGCTACCCTGCAAAAGGACCTGATATAGTTAAAAAAAACTAATTTACGTTTTACAATGAAAGAGCCTACATTACTCACAAATAAAAACGTAAATACATAAACTTGTTTAATTTCAACACCGAAAATGTCAAGATTATTTGACAAGAAACATAATTTTCGATGTCAATTTTAAGAAAAGATACCTACAAAGGATAAAGAAAATAAAGCTATTTACCGTGTTCTATGATTGTTTCATGCGTTTGCAAATATATATTTTTCAAGCAAGTAACAGTACGCCTAGGTGTTCTGAAATGTTTGGATGACATTTTTCTTAGTCCTTCTGTCCTCAAGAGTGAAGAGAGTTTACCACACGACCTTTGACAATAACTTGCACTATCAGTTCTGCTTTGGTCATTACCATGCTCTGTTATAGTTGCTTGTTTCTACATTTTGTTACTATATTTTGATTTTTCGTGAAAAGTATAGTCCCTCATAACTTCACTATCACCGTTCAGATCCAAACTGTACAGCGCTGACATGTAAGCGAAAACAATGACTCGAAACAGTACAGCAATAAAACGTCACTGGCGCTGGAATAGATTCATTGTCTTGAGCAGTCAAGTGGGACAAAAAACCGATCGTGTAAAAAGAGATCAATGGGTCGGCAGCCAATGGGAACAAGTTCCCTCGGAAAAAACAAATTATAAAGCCCTCGCCTTCTGCTGTAGTTACAAATATCTCTGCTGAATAGCTACGATTAGTTGTTTTTCCTTCTTTTTCTTTCCTTGACCCGAAAACGACCAAAACGATATTTAGAGAAAAAAAAAGTCTGCCAGGCTAAGTGACAGACTACAGATTTAAAGATATCGGGTTCGATCCCAGGTCAGTCCTACTATTTTTATCGATCTCTTATCACTTCTTTAATATCTGAAAATGTTAATGTGAACAACGTCGAGGTGCACCTTGGTTCGGGGTCCATATTAAATTATTGGTAGGAGGAAAGCCGGCTTACCATCTTCAACAGAGCCATGCCAATTACAGCACTGTCGTGTTCCAACCAGTCTTGGGGTAGGCAGGTTTTTTATTTTTTATTGTAGTTTCTTCAACAGTGGTCGACATATCGTTTTTTAATGCATCCCATAGAAAGATCACAGACCGTAGATTTTTCTTCTTATTACAAACATTCTCTGATTAATGTGTGTTTATTTCGTCGCAAATTAATGGTAAAACTGTTGGCCATTTAGGCCACCCTACAAGTTTACGAGACATCTGCGTCATTGAATGACGAGTTTTATCTCATTTAACTTTATTTTCTTGTTGTAATCGTAGCGTTTTCCATATTCTGGACTACTTACTACCCGTCTACAGTCATATTTGTAATGACACAATTGTTTGCCATTTCGAGGCGAGAAATCTCACATTGGACTCTCATGTGAAACGATTTTAAAAATGTGAGCAAGTAAAAGAAAACTTCACACTCATACCGGATGCCTAAACGGCGTCAGAATTCAACACAGAACATGTACTTTTCGTCCGCTGTCTCAGAGTTACAGATCAATGTACGGAACTGCGGTGAAGAGTAACTAAATAATTACGAAAAACCCGCCTCGATTGCACAATGGTGTTTACATAGGTTTCAGCGTGGGTAACCACGCCTTCTTCGGAAGAAATATAAAATATAATGATTTTTCATAATTATTTCGATACTTATGATTGCCGACGCGCTGCAATGCTGAAAGTTCGCTAACGTAACTCATTCGTGGAATCAGTTTTCAAACATTGGCGTAACATAACGAAAAAGAAGACCTGTTGACTAAAGGGTGAGATATATCCTTATATAACAGTTCATCCATGCACTTTCCCCTTCTTAAGTAAAACATGTTAGTGAGTATGACACGATATTGTGTGGTACTGCAATAAAATAATTATGTTTATACTTTGACAATAACAGATATGCAGCAATAAGACTTATTTTATTTTCGAGTGCAACAAATTCGCAATTTTTTCTAGTGGTAAAATCTTCTTTAATCTGTGACCAGAAGTCCACAACGTCAAAGAAGCGCAGACTCAGCTGGTACGCGCATTAAATGTCAGCTGTTGAACACGACCTTGAGCGTAGTTCCCTCACACGGCGTATGGGAGACAAGACGTGAGAACTGATAACGACTTTATTGTCCTATCTGAGTGCGTGTTGGCGCAATTCCGAAGTGAACAAAATTAATCCCACGACGTGTGCATTTGGTCCATGACAGATAGTTAAGCAGAAAACTAATTTTTTTCGCTGCACCACAAGCGCTCGGTGCCTGGTGAGAAAGCATACGTCAAACATCTACCATTTCCCTGAAGTACACGTAAATTTTCGGTCGTCTTTTCACAGAACACCTAAGCCATTTTCGGAATATACAAACTGACAGAGAAAGTGTGCTCCTACACAAAATGACAAAGATTAAAGTAATAGGTCTACTTATTATCAGTTATGCTGCAATGTGCACGTAAGTACGGCAACGTATTTTCTTTATATGGAACACGATATTTTTAATAACTCAAGAAAATTACCTGGGCGATTTATCACTTCTGAGTGGAATAATGCCCAACTACCTACATTTCTGGGCGCATAGTTATCATACTGCTCTTTGTCTTTTACTTTATTTGGTTCACAGGCATGTAATACTTGTTTATACCAGGTATGATATTTTTGTTGCTTCACCTAATAAGAGTTACTGAAATGAAATCCTGTTAACTAAGTCCTGATTGTGCCAAAAGATTACATGACATTTCTTCACTATATAAATAATGACAATAAAATCAAGATCATTAGCAGGAAGTACACACAACTGAGAGAACTATAAATGTCTTTTATAAATCTTTAAGCAAACAGTTGATGCTGTTATTACTTTTAAATTTATTTCTCTTAAATATAATGATCAACTTCAAATTGCGTACTTACCTCCAAAATGCAATGACAGAGCAACAGTAAGTGGCAAACCAAAATAAAAATGAAACTGCGAAACAACTTCTGTGTGCGCACAAATTGTTTTTTGTTTTTCATACAAATGCACTAACAGGAGATGATGTTCAGGAACATAAAATGGCAATTACGCTTCTTTACACTTGCAATATACAAACACTAACAAACACTTCATGATTCACAGCACAAATAACTCAAAGGAACATGACTGGGATGTACTTATATTTACTCAGCACTGGCCAGTAACTGTCTGTTTGCAGTGGAAAGAAAAGGAAGAGCAGCATACTTGCAGTTTTCCACCTGTAAAGAACATCTGGACCATTCATGGGATATGGTGAGTATAACAACATTCTGTACATAAAATTTTAGCACTTGAAACAAAATCAAACCATACCTATATACTGTCTCACTGTACAATGAACAATACATAACAGGTAGAATACCCTAGTTTTTGAAATAAAAACAAAATATGATTCACAAAAATATTTCATATATGTTCAAATACATATAATTTAGTTATTTATGCATGCTATGAAACAGTAAGTTACTTAGCTTGTGTCCCCCACTCATAATGCAATTGCTATACCTTCTTTGGAAATTTCCCATAATTTTGTGCATTATTTCCAGGAACCAGTATTACACGAAGTATTTTGGAATATACTACAGACCTCTGCTTATAGCTCTTGTAAGGACCAAAAGCAATACAACAGCAGTCTTTTTTTCCCCCTATGATTCTGCTTTGAGCAAACACAATTCTCTTCTTTTTCATTCATACATTTTGACAGTGTTGCACCATTATTAGTGGGCTGCTTATTTTCATAACAGCACATACTGATCTGTGGCAACTGCAGTACAGCTTATATTTTGGTACAGTTGGCCATCTGTGATTTCCACATTATTATGCTGGTATGGCAATAGGTAATACTTATCACAACATAATTTGGAAATTGCTTAAACTGAACAGATACATCTAGATGGATAAAAAGAATGACACACTATTGTATAACTAGTAAATGAAAAGAGGGAGTAGCTATATATCGTAGCCCCTACAGGTAAGCAAATATTGTGTCTATTGGGTCCCTGAATACTGTGCCACAAGTTTGCATATATAAACTCATATACTTCTTGTACTATTGGACTGTGCTTTATTTTCCGACCAGCAGGTCGCAGCAGATTTGTTGATGGATCTGCCCTCTACTTTAGGTAACATTCAAATGAACATGGTTAGAGTTTTAAAGTTTTGTGAATTGTCCAACATTTTTGTTTCAAGATTTTAGGGAGACAAATTTCATGTACTAACAGATCTCATTTACAGCACCTTTTACTCTTTCTCCGATTGTGTGGTCAGTTTGAGTGGTGGGAGTGAGTGAGTGCATAGTTGTCATTTTATAGGTTTCCTCGTCACTGTATGACAACATTTTCAAAATTTTACTACATGCATTTCTTTCAATGTGCATAAGGGTGTTGATAGAGACTGATAAAATAGCTTCACAGATTTAGGTGCAAGGGCAAAAAATATGTGGTTTATTGGCTAAAGTGTACTTATGGTATTTGGCAGTTCTTGTTGCATGCTATTGTTGGCAATCTGTTGATGTTCAGTGTTAGTCTGCAGAAACCTTATTTCTTTGGAGAGAGAATGTGAATTTATTATACTGGTTTTAGATGCTGGTGACAGATCTACATATGCTGACAAACTGCCCTGTAACATAGCCCAAGGCCTAGGTTGGATTGGAATGTGATAATTTGCTTGTGAGATGGTAAAGTCAACAAAGTTTAACACAAAAATATGATCACCATAATAAGATTGATGTGCAGTGTAGCCACATGTTATTTCTGATTTTGCCAAAATTCTAACCTAATAGAACAATATTACAGCTAACCACAGAAAATTATGAACAAGCATTCTGTTTGGCTTTCGACATAACTGCACCTTTACCACTTTACTCGTACATGATGGTCAAATGCTGACAATAAAACATACTAAGAAAAATTCTGCATAAAAAAAACACACACAATGACTCTGTCACAGAGTTTACAGATTACTTAATTCTGAAGATATTTACAGAGGAGACATCACTGATGAAAATTTAACTCTTTCTTGATATATCCTTTTAGAACTTTAAGTCCCTTATTCCTCTAAAACACACAAAGTAAAATTAAACAGAAGTAGGGAAACGGGATAACTGATATGTGGGATTGAAGGGCTACACTGGGCCAGGAAGTGAAATGTGTGCCTAATTCAGAGAAGCCTACAGGTGAAACTGCACTATAACAACTCTGAACAAGTTTCAAGCCAGTCATAAAAGCCATGGACTGCACACAAAAATGAAACACTCAAAAAATAAAGCAAAAGCAATCTGGAGTATTATTATTCAATAAACTACTAAAAACATGCGAGGTGAATGGTGTTAAGTTGCAACACACAAGCTGACATACTGAAATAAAAATGTTATTAGAATTAAGTAAATACTGTCACACAGTGGTAACAAATACTATAAACTTCTGCTAACAAGCAACAAAACAAAAAAAAAGGTCAGATTTGCTTAAACTGATATTGTTCATGTACACACACACACACACACACACACACACACACACACACACACTTAGGATAAAAAAATACAGCTTCAGAGGATATTACAAAAGTCATTATATGATAAGAACTAATAACTTCCTGGCTATGATAATATTTTAACAGACATAAAATCTTGAGTCTACTTGACAGAACCACCCATGGGATATACTTGCACTAACAACAGTAAATAACTTAGAGGCGAAATGTCCTGTCAGGTTTAAATATGCATTGCCAACAAATGTCTGAAATCACAGGGGTGAGACTTGCCTCTAATTTCAGAATATGCATTCCAATCTTTCCAAAAACTTCTGAGAAATTGACCTAGATGATTGAATACTGACTCCTTTTCACAGCACTATTTTCTAACTGCTTTTATATTTGTTTCTTGTCAACAATTCTCTGCAAAAAAAAGCCATGTATTATATCAAAAATCAAATCCTGTCAGAGGTAAACAACGAATGCAATTCTGTCGATATATTTTGTGTCCTACTCAAGGTCGCCAAGGGTGAGAACCTTGGAAACTAACATAATATTGCATGAATGGTATCTCATTTGTATGGATGGAGTTAGATTCATAAAATGAATGGAAAGGCTGCAAAGACAAACTGTACTACACAAGTAAAATTAAGCTCATAAACATGTTATGTTCATAAAATGTCACCCCTCTAGTTCTGGTACTGCAACTGTAACTTCTAGTCTCCAAAAATTACCTAAACCTATTTATTTATTCATCCAGGGATCAGCTCACAACACTACAGGATTTGGAAAATCCAGGATGGACTAATAAGAATATTACGAAGAGGATAGATCGTTACTCAGCATATAGTTGAGATGTTCAACCACAGACAGGCACAACAAAAAAGACAGCTAAACAAGCTAGCTTTCAGCTAAAAAGCCCTCTTCTGAAACAGAACACCCCCCCCCCCCCCCAACCCACACACACATAGATTCGTTGAAAGCTTTCATGTTTAGCAGTCTCATGCGCACACAATATCTACACTTTGTTACAAGGACAGATGATTGGAACCATCCCAGCATTTGGCTCACATCTTCAAATGCCACAGAAAACCAAAAATTGGGATGGCTGGAAAGAGCCAACTCCATCCTCCTGCATACGAGGTCAGTGTCTTAACAACTACACTGCCTCATTCGGTTGGCCCCTGCTGTACAATGTTCTTCTGAGCACACTCAATTTGCACAAGATAACTTGTAATGGAAATGAAATGAGCGTTTGGCCGGGAGGCCCCTTATGGGGCAGGTCTTATTACATGCAACGCCACATCGGGCGACCTGCGTGCCGGATGGGGATGAAATGATGATGAAGACAACACAACACCCAGTCCCTGAGTGCAGAAAATCCCCAACCCAGCCAGGAATTGAACCCAGGCCCGTACGACAGCAATCCATCATGCTGAGCACTCAGCTATCGGGGCAGACAACTTGTAATAGAAAAACACAGTTTTGCAATGCATCACTATAATCGTGTAATTACAGATGAGAACTGCGAGGGCATGCCTCAAGGCTCTCGAGAGCTTGATGAATTTCTCATAAAGTATGCCTCATGAGACTCTTGGGAATGGAAATATGCTTCTGACATCACGATTTCATGGCTAGGTGATAGTCTGATGTCAACAATAGGCTTAGAAAAATGTGGAATGATCAACAGGCTGAGAAATAAACAGATCTGTGGCTGTCTGTTCATAGCAGATATTTTAAGTGCAACTTTGTGAGCCTACAATTCCAAACACCACACAAGGAATATTCATAATTTTCATCTGAACTGTATAATTTGTTTGGTGTGGGGAGAAGAGAGCTGTACTTAACTCCATACTTGTAATGCATACTGATGGCAATGGAGAGGAAGTCATGGACCCGAGAATATTTCACAGATTTCTCAGAAAATAAAGAACAGTGTCATATTTATTCCTAATACATGAGTTTTGAAAAGCCAAAATGCAAGCACCATGTTTCACTATTTGAAGAATTATCAAATATTTCAAGGCAGTTGGGCATTAATTGCTGCCTAGTGCAGGTATGGCTAACAATGACGGTGTGTTATTCATATTCTGGAGGTGAAAATTATTTTACCCCAATATTATGGTATAGAGTAGTTTGGTTTTCTTTGTGGTGGCATTATGTAATCACTTGCTTACAGATATTTGCTTTACCTTCACATACAGTAACTGTAATATATATTTGCATACCAACATATTTAGCTTTGGAGTCATTTTGTCAACAAGAACACGTACTGCAAATTGTGAATGCGGTAACTAAATGGATTAAAATTTCATGTAAGAGAAAAAGAGAAATTTATGTAGAGGCCAGAATAAATTAAGATCCAACGTTACTTGCATTAAAAAAGTCATTAAAAATGCGTGTTCTGACAGAAATTAATAATGCAGATAATAAGATCAAAAACTATATTGACATTGTGGAATGGGAAAGAGAACAACCAGTCAATGCTCAAGGTACCACAACAATTAAACTAAATGGAAATTTTGTGAAAGATATTTCATAAGTTGCAAGCATTTTTAACAGTCAGCAAAAATAATATTAATTGGTTCAGTTAGAGAAGCGAGAGAATATATTTTTAAAATGTTATTCCACAAACCTTTAAGCCAATTCAAATTAACACCAACATCCTTCCCTGAAATTAATAGAATTAAAAAACATTCAAAAAAACAAAACTCATGCAGTGTTGATGGAATTCCAAACAGAATTCTGAAAAGTTCTTCTGCATTAATAAGTTATGTTCTTAATGCCGTAATATGTAATGCATCACTGGCACAGTGACTTTTTCCAGACAGTATAAAATATGCAATTGTTATATAACATCTTTATAAGAGAGATGACAATAAATACTTAAATAATCATCACCCAATTTCTGTACTGACACTTTTCCCCCAAAGTATTTCAAAAAGTAATTTACTCAAGAGCAGTCTCAAATTTAAATAAAAACCATTTGCTCAGCATATCACAGTTTGGATGCCAGTATGTGTGCTCACATCCCTGAAAGCAATTTATACATTATTTCATCAAATATTATAAACCATAAATAATAAATATCGCCGGTTGGTATTTTTGTGATATTTCCAAGGTTTTGATTGTGTGAATCACATTATGCTCATAGAAAGACTCAAATTTCATGGATTTTATACCTTTTGCAAAAGTGGTTTGAATCATACTTAACGGACTAAAAATGTCATGTTCAATAATTGAAACATTTCTGAAAGCCCACCCAGGGGACACCACCTTACTGTACGCATCTTTAGTGCCAGGGGGGAGGCTTTGCATGTTTCAGTGCTGCTGGGGGGCCACACTGTCAGTAGCACAGCTGTCGGCAGGGTCCACCAAGCAGGAGAAGCCTCAGTGCAGTCCTGACAAAGTGTGTTCCACAATTTACAGAAAGAAAGGTTGTGTTTTTCCGAAGGAGCTCCGCCAAAAATTATTGGGTATGGGTACGGCAACTCGCACCCCAAGGTTTCCTAACTTGAGGACTGGCCAGCACCGCCTTACATCTTCTGTTGTAAACTCTGAGCATACTTCAGAGACAGTTGTTAGGCACAATGTCGGAACATTGTTTCGGAGAGTGGGGGCCTTGGCTTCACTGCATGTGCTGCGAGGAAGGTACACGCCTCAATGAACAAAAAACTCTGGTTTGCTACAAGCCGATGAGGTAAAGCAGTATCTTACAGGCAACCTCGGGGCACCGGTCCCCCCCATAACAGTTCACTCACTGGAATAATTTTCTGGAGTAACTCATCACTAAGAAGCACTGAGCAGTAAGAATAATATGTGTTGATCACCTGTGGTCACCCTGTACGCACCTCTTCAACAATTTAGGCGTTTTAACTGCACCATCACAATAAGATATTACCTAGTTAAATTCATCATAAATTATCAATCACAATTTGAGAATAGTGATCTCAGTACCTCAACCCTAGAGGAAAATCGACCCTTATTACCTATTATTAGAACTGTCAGTGGCTCAGAAAGAAGTTCACATGAAGCACACATTTTTTTTTGTTATCAAATCAATTCCATAAAACATCTAACAGGTAAAAAAAAGCAAGTTTCCAACCTAACTTAAAATCATGTCCCCAGGACAACTCTTTGTATTCTATGGACGACATTTTATTTAAAAAAACTGCACTTTTTAAGTGTAGCTGTAGGAGTAGGAATAAAAAAATATGTTCATTACTGTTAACACTAATAACATTCACAGATCCTGTAAACTTACTCGTTCCATATCATTTCAATAAAAGAATCATTCACGTGATCTATGGAACATGTAACTAACTACATTCTATAGTATATTTTCCACATGAAGTACACAAAATATTTACAAATGAGGCACAATGCTGAAGTCCCTAAAACACAGGATGGGGTAGAGCAAGGCAAACATAGAAGGGCAAAAAAAGAAGAGCATCATTTGTCATTTGAGTGGCTACATTTATTTTACCACCACATAATAGCATGAATAAATAAATACAATGGTAACACACAACTATGAGCAACAGCTTAAGGCCAATTAGTTGCTTACGGCAATAATTGGCTTAACAAATGGTTTTACCTCAACAAACCACAAAACACACTGTCAGGATAAATATAAAACAGTAAAAAATAAAAAAAAAGATTCTTTATTTACAAATCAGAAGCTGTTCAAAGGGAAACAGCAAAGACATAAGAAAAGGTCACTTAAGGCCTTCAAAGTACTTTCGGAATAATAATAATAATAATAATAATAATTATTATTATTATTTTTATTATTATTATTTAAATCAAACACGCTCTTAACACATAAGAGGACAAACATTCTGCTAAAATCAGCATAAAATCAACTGAAAATTTTATCAAGTACCAACCAGCAAAATAGGTTAAGGGTGTCCACACATAAGGCAACTGCAATCCCAATTTAGGGTCAAATCAGTAATTATGATTAAATGATTTGGAATAATTTGCATTAACATAATAATCAAGACAGTACCTTGTGCCTAAGCAAGTCCAGAAAAATCTTGGCTACCGGAAATTCAAAACATTGGCAATACAAGCATATTCCAAAGGAGATGTACAACTTTAAATAAAATTCAAATCAAACAATGGAAAATCCAAGACGGAATGTAACAGTATTATGAAAAGGAAAGTTGCTACTGACCATATAGCAGAGATGCTGAGTTGCAGATAGGCACAACAAAAAGTCTATCACAAATAATCTTTTGGCCAGTATGGGCTTCTTCAAAAATAGACGACACACACACACACACACACACACACACACACACACACACACGACTGCAGTCTCTGGAAACTGTCACCACACTACGAGCAGCAGCCCCAGTGCATGATGGGAGTGACGACAGGGTAGGGTTAAGGAGGAGGCTGGGGAGGGGAGGGGCAGGGATAGTAGGGTAGGGGTGGGGAGCAGTGAAGTGCTGCTGGGGAGGATGCAGGGATGAGGTAGAGAGAGGGTAGAGCAGCTATGTGCAGTCAGGAGGTAAGATGGAGGGCAGGTGAAGGGTGGGGGTAGGGGGTGGGGGAGGAGGTAGTGGAAAAGGAGAGAAGTAAAAAGACTGTGTGTGATGGTGGAATGAGGGCTCTGTAGTCCTGGAATGGGAACAGGGAAGGGGCTGGGTGGGTGAGGACACTGACTAATGAAGGTAGAAACGAGAATGGTTACGGGAATGTAGGATATATTGCAGGGAAAGTTCCCACCTGTACAATTCAGAAAAGCTGGTGTTAGTGGGAAGGATACATATGGCACAGGCTGTGGAGCAGCCATCGAAATGAAGGATGTCATGTTAGGCAGCGTGCTCAACGATAGGGTGGTCCACTTGTTTCTTGAACACAGCTTGTCAGTGGCCACTCATGCAGACAGACAGCTTGTTGGTCGTCATACCCACATAGAATGCAGCACAGTGGTTGCAGCTGAGCTTTTAGATCAGATGACTGCTTTCACAGGTAGCCCTGCCTTTGATGGGATAGGTGATGCTTGTTACTGTACTGGTGGAGGTGTGGTGGGAGGATGTATGGAACAGGTCTATTATAGGTATATGAGCTATGAGGTAAGGCATTGGGAGGAACCTACCCTCCTATATAAAAGATACCAACCATTTCCTCCACCAACTCTCCACAGTTCCTGTCTCTTTACCACACGGTGCCCTGCTCGTCACAATTGATGCCACCTCTCTTTACACTAACATCCCTAATGCCTATTGTCTTACCACTACTGAACACTACCTATCCCAACACCCGATGGATTCCAAACCAACAACCTCTTTCCTAGTCGCCATGACCATTTACATCTTCACCTACAATTACTTCTCCTTTGAAGACATTACCTACACACAAATCCAAGGTACAGCTATGGGCACCTGCATGGCACCCTCCTATACCAACCTCTTCATGGGCCATCTAGAGGGATCCTTCCTGAACACCCAGAACCCTAAACCCCTGACCTCCAGCAGTACCTCCACTTTGACAGCTGCCACCCACTCCATACCAAGAGGAGCATTCCTTGCATACAGCCCAGCCACCCGTGATTGTTGCACCTGCAGTGATGAGCGGTCCCTCTCGAGATATACCGAAGGTCTCACTGAAGCCTTCACAGACTAATTATCCTCCCAACCATGTACAAAAACAAATCTCCTCTGTCTTATCTTTCCAGTCTCCCACTACTTCCCAAAGTCTCACCATGTGGCCACAGAGGAGCAACCCAGGACTGGAGCAACTGAATTATGTTCTCTGCCAGTGTTTTGACTACCTCTCATTGTGCCCTAAAATGAGAGATATCCTACCCACTATCCTTCCCACTCCTCCCACAGGGGTATTCCGCCATCCAACAAACCTACACAATATACCCGTCCATCCCTACACAACCCCTGCTCCCAACCCCTTACCTCATGGCTCATACCCCTGTAATAGTCCTAGATGCAAGACCTGTCCCATACATCCTACCACCACCACCACCACCACCACCACCACCTACTCCAGTCCAGACATGAACATCAGCTATACCTTCAAAGGCAAGGCTACCTGTGAAACCTGTCATATGATCTAAAAGCTAAGCTGCAACCACTGTGCTGTATTCTGTCTGGGCTTGACAGTGAACAAGCTGTCTGTCAGCATTAATGGCCATCGACAAACTGTGGCCAAGAAACAAGTGGGCTACCCTGTTGCTGAACATGCTGCCAAACATGACACCCTACATTTCATTGACTGCTTCACAGCCTGTGCATATGGATCCTTCCCACCAACACCAGCTTTTCCGAATTGCACAAGTGGGAGGTGTCCCTGCAATACATCCTACATTTCCGTAACCCTCCCGGTCTCAACCTTCGTTAGTCACTGTCCTCATCCATCCAGCCCCTTCCCTGTCCCCATTCCAGCACTACAAAGCCCTCATCCCACCATCGTACTCAGTCTTTTTACTTCTCTCCCACCAAGCGAGGTGGCGCAGTGGTTAGACACTGGACTGGCATTCGGGAGGACGACGGTTCAATCCCGCATCCGGCCATCCTGATTTAGGTTTTCCGTGATTTCCCTAAATCGCTCCAGGCAAATGCCGGGATGGTTCCTTCCAAAGGGCACGGCCGACTTCCTTCCCCGTCCTTCCCTAATCCGATGAGACCGATGACCTCGCTGTTTGGTCTCCTTCCCCAAAACCAACCAACCAACTTCTCTCCTTTACCGCTACCCCCCCCCCCCCCCCCCCCGCTTCCACCTCTTCCCTGCCCTCCATCAAACCTCCCAAACACACACAGCTGCCCTACCCTCTCTCCACCTCGTCCCTGCACATGCCAGCAGCACTTTACTGATCCACATTCCCACTCTCCTATCCTTCCCCTTCCCCGACTCCTTGTTACCCCACGTATTTGTGCGTGCTGATGCCCGCAGTGTGGCTTCAGTTGCCAGACTGCAGTTGTGCCTACCTGCGACTCAGCACCTCCGCTGTATGGTGAGTAGCAACTTTCCTTTTCATAACACTGTTACAATCCATCCTGGATTTTCCATTGTTTGATTTTTACCTGACGGTTTTTCTTCGATCCTAAGCCAGTGCTGTTTTCCTTTGTTACTATTTTCTAATGTGTCGCTGTACTCAATGTCCATCCTTCTTCTCTTCTTACCTGTGTTTCTCTTGTCGCCTTACTGCATGCTCTTCTTACGAGCCACACTGTATCGTTTGGCACGTGATAGATGGCTACAATACCATGCTGATTGTTGGTCCAATGTCTTACATCCCACATTACTCCCAACAATGTCATTAATCCTTAATCATCAAATTTATCACTCTCTCGTATTTTCGTGTGTTATTTCCCGCACATTTCCAGTGCCACACGATCTCGTATCTCATCCTATGAACCGCTCCCCACCCTCCATTCTATCCCAGCTCACACCCACTGATTTCAGCTCATCCAGTCACAATCTGCTGTCCCCTTCTTCACACTTATTCACCCTCAGACCTGCTACCTTTGATTTGCTTGTGACTTCACACCAATTTTAGTGCATTTTCACCTTTCGCTATTGTCGACTCACTCAGATTTCATCTTGTTTTCCCACTCTGCATCTGTTTCATCCTTCTTGTGATGTTTTTATGTATTTAGGTATAACCTTGCTAATTTTTTCGGACGTAATTCAAAGTTATTTACGTAATTTTTTGCATTGTTTCCACCACCATGGATCCTTGCTGCCACCATCAGTATTAACACATAGAAGTTTCCTTATCCCTAGCCAGAACCCAGTCCCACATACTGTTACTGTGTTGTTGCTTGGCTTGTGGAATCTCCCCGAATGGGCTTACCATGAAATTACTCATCTCTGGCTGCCGCCCCTCCTTCCACAATGACCTCCATCTGTTCACATTCTGTCGATCCCAAGCCCTCACCAACATGGTCCTGCAAACCAACATCAACCAAGCCCAAACCTCCTTGCAGTACCTACTCCCTGTCCGCAACATTCTCCCGCTATGCAATCCCAAATTCCTGGAACACATAACAAAGATTCAAGCTCTTGCCTTCCAGGAACTAGAGCAATGTGCACAACACCACCTCAAAAAACTATCCACCCTGCTACTCCCACCTTGGATTACCACTGTCCGTCACCTCCACAACAAACCTCCCCCATGTCCCCTCGTAGCTAACAAACCCCGTCTTGCAGACCTACTACATTTACCCCACCCTCCAAAACTCCCTTCCACCACCACACAGAATCCAGACCTGAAACACAGTCATGAACTTTTCCTCCAGAAGCCTTAGCCCTATGGAAATATGGGCTCACCTTTTGTCCCACTCCCAAATTCAATCATGCACCTTCTCTGCTTCTCCTGGTCCCTACAGTGGAAACACTTTTTTGCCACTAACCCTATCAATCAGACTTAACCAAAGACCAATGTTGAACCCTGCCTAACCCCGTTCACTTCTCAAGCCAACCATGATCCAACTCATTGCCCCCAAATCATCCCCTGTTAACTTTCCAAAATTTCTTAATCTTGAACCTTGCCTCATCATCATTCCCCAAATTCCTCAACATGCAAACTAACCTTACACCCACAGAAAGAACCACAGTCCACCATCTAAAAACTGATCCTGAACTTATAATCCTACCCGCGGACAAAAGCTCCACCACTATTGTTTTGAACTGCAAGGGTTATCTGGCAGAAGGAGTCCACCAACTGTCAGATCCATCGACTTACAAACCTTGCAACAATGGACCCATTCCAGAAATCCAGCAGGATTTCCAGTTACTCCTCAAATCCTTAGGCCCATCCCAGAACCTCTCCTCGGATTCCATCCCTCTGCTCACCCCTACCACTCCCCGTACTCCTACCTTTTATATGCTTCCAAAAGTCCATAAACCCAAACACCCAGGACGCCACATTGTGGCCGGTTACTGTGCCCCCACTGAGAGAATCTCTGCTCTTGTAGACCAACATCTTCAACATATTACCTGGAACCTACCCTTCTATATAAAAGATACCAGTTCTTGCCCCTTTACCACACAGTGCCCTGCTCGTCACTATTGGTGCCACTTCCCTTTACACTAATGTCCCTAATGCCCATGGCCTTACTACTATTGAACACTACCCTTCCCAACGCCCAACGTATTCCAAACCAACAACCTCCTTCCTAGTCGCCATGGCCATCTATATCTTCACCCACAATGACTTCTCCTTTAAAGGCATTACCTACAAACAAATCCGAGGTATGGCACCATTCTATGCCAACCTTTTCATGGGCCATCTAGAGGAATCCTTCCTAAATGCCCAGAATCGTAAACCCCTCACTGGTTCAGATTCATTGATGATATCGTTGTGATCTGGATTGAGTGTGAGGACACCCTATCCACATTCCTCCAGAACCTCAACACCTTCTCCCCCATTCATTTCGCCCGGTCCTACTCAATCCAACAAGCCTCCACCTCGAAGATGGCTACATCAGTCCATATCAAACCCACTAACCACCAGCAATACCTCCACTTCGACAGCTGCCACCTGTTCCATACCAAAAAGACCCTTCCATAGAGCCTAGCAACCCATGGTCGTTGCATCTGCAGTGACGAGCGGTCCCTCTCAAAATATATTGAGGCTCTCACTGAAGCCTTCACAGACCTCATTATCCTCCCAACCTTGTAAAAAAACAAATATCCCATGCATTGTATTTCCAGACACCCACAAGCTCCCAAAGTCTCACCGTCTGGCCACAGAGGAGTGTTCGCCTCTTAACTCAGTACTGGAGCAACTGAATTACATTCTCTGCCAAGGTTTCAGCAACCTCTTATCGTACACTGAAATGAGAAATGTCCTGCCCATTATTATTCCCATCCCTCCCACAGCAGTATTCTGCCGTCCACTGAACCTACAAAATATACTGGACCATCCCTACATAACCCCTGCTCCCAACCCCTTACCGCCTGGCTCATATCCCTGTAATAGACCTGGATGCAAGACCTGTACCACACAAGCTCCCACCACCACCTACTCCAGTCTGGTCACAAACATCACCTACCCCATCAAAGGCAGGCTACCTATGAAACCAGTCATGTGATCTACAAGCTCAGCTGCAACCACTGTGCGGCATTCTATGTGGGCATGACAACCAACAAGCAGTCTGTCCGCTTGAATGGCCACGAACAAACTGTGCCCAAGAAACAAGTGGACTACCCAACTGCTGAGCACGCTGCCCGAAATGACATCCTTCACTTCAATGACTGCTTCACAGCCTGTGCCATATGTATCCTTCCCACCAACACCAGCTTTTCTGAATTGCGCAGGTGGGAACTTTCCCTGCAATATATCATGCTAAACAGCCCTCATTCCACCATCACATCCAGTCTTTTTACTTCCCTCTTTTTCTGCTCCCCTCCCCCTCCCCCCACCTCTCATCTGCCCTCCATCTAACCTCTCGACTGCACATAGCTGCTCTAACCTTTCTCCACCTCACCCCTGCGTGCTTATCAGTAGCACATCACTGTTCCCCACCCGTAGCCAGAGACTGCTGTGTGAGAGTGGTGTTTGTGAGTATGTTTAAATAAGCTTCCATAGATCAGAACTTTAATACAGCCGCTACTATCTTCAAATTTAGTGGCAGGCTGCTCAAACGAGGACACTGAGGCAATCGTGAACGCACCTCAAAGGCAACCAGTAAACAACAAGACTGAGCATAACAGCTACAAGCTCCTCCAGCCACCAACCACTGGAAAACCAGCCGTGAAGCTCAGAAGATTATGTAAGGCTGTTAACAAACACCACTTAGGTGAAACAAAAGCCAAACATACAAATTAAGCAAATAATAATGGCCACCTTTGCAAGAAATGGTCAATATAAGGCTTCTTAATATGCCACCAAATTTCAAAAATTTATTCTTAACTAAATTTACAAAATATCAAGAATGCATAGTAGTGGTGAAAGTAATGTCTCTTAAACCATATAGCTGAATAAAATTTGACGCAGGAGAACTCAATAAATGCCAGAGAATAATATCTGAATAAGCCAAACCACATGGCAAGGAACCTTGTACGAACCATAGGAAAATTATATGACAAGACTATCTCTATGAGGCAGTACTTAATAATTAGGTCTTACAAGCAATGCTTCTTTCCATGATATGCAGATACCAATTTAACACACATGTTAAATACAGGGAATTTGTTAAGGCAAACAAAATATTAAATGCAAAATCCTTAAAAATGCTTAAGATAACAATTTAACCTGTAAAACTTTTTCACCACTTATCGCCAAAACACTTTCCCAGTACACTAAGGCACAAAAAAGCTGACAGCTGTATCAATCGAAAAATCTAAGATTAAGGTTAACCACTGAATTTAGTCTTTCACACTGCATATAGCCAACACAAACACACTACAATGAAGCTCTCTGTGGTACACAGAAATCCCCAATAAATGCGCAATTACATAAACAGCCAAATATTTGACTGATCAAAAATGTAAATAATAAGAAATAACAGAGGCTTAGTTCAGGTAATTATGCTCAAACAAATATTTCAGTAAGCCACAAAGCACAGGTAATAGAGGTGGCAGTAGCGTAGTGTGAAAAATACTGGCCGTTAATGCACGATACGGCAGATATTTGATAATCTTGGAAATATCCAGTTTGTCTCCCAGCACCCAGTACTGCATGGTATGGAGTATCAAGGTGGGACAAATCAGTGAGTGCGGACAGGATGCTGTACTCAATTAAATGTCGTAACTCCAACTTAACCAATTACACCAAGTCTTGACATAAACAGAGCTAATGGCCAATTGACCCACTATGTCCGGAACTCGGCCCGTGATGCCCTCTAGTCTGCTGTCACTCACTGCCTGGCTCTTACTGCCCTGCCAACACTGCTCAAGGGCTACCTTAGGACTCGCTCTGCGGGAGATAATCAGCAACAATAGATCTGCACTGCCAATAGAAGTGCCAGTGAATAATGCCCAGAATCAAGGCATGCAAAATAGTCTGTGAGGCCCCACGTCTCAACCTCGCCCACTCAAACCGAAAGACAACCTTGCCCACTCAAACCAAAAGCCCCCCCCCCCTTCCAGGTTTGGAGGGAAAAAGGGGAGAGGCTAATTAGTCTGTTTCCCTGACTCACATGAACCTTTTAAGTTCTACCAGTAGCCAGATTCCAAACACGTGAGTCGACAGAACTAACGATCTTATCAATGGAGCAAGGATCCACAAAATGAGGAGCTACTTTCCCAGTAATTCCACGATGCTGTCCTCTGACCACGGTATAGTTCTGATCGAAAACCTAATCCTACACATTCCCTTGAAACGGTTGTCTGCCTCGATTATAACATCTCCCCCAATGGTGATGGACTAAGTCAGTATTCCTTCTAGCCCTATCCCAGTTCTGTTTAACCACGTCAGGGGTGATACATTCAGGCAAAAGGTCTTTATATTCCACAGGTTGGCAAGGGGAGAATTAAGGAGGTAGGTAAACATAAGAGCCCCTGGAACCAGCTTACTGGCCTCATGCTATGCTGAATTAAAGGCAAAATTGATCTAAGGGAGAGAAATATCCCACTCGATCTGAGCCTTCACTTGATAAATGATTAAAGCTTAAGACATTAAGATCCCTGTTAACCCTTTCAGAAGGTGGGCTGAGGATAATAGGGGGTTGCAGTAATATGCTTAATGGCATTACTACAACAAAAACACTTGAACTCACTAGAAACAATGGCAGGAACATTATCACTCAAAGAGCCTCAGGTAGTCCAAGCCAAGATAACATATTAGTAAGATGATGAGTAGTGAGTGAAGCAGTGACTCCTCTGCTCAGAAGTAAGCAGACAAACTAGAAAAACCATCCACTACTACCAGAATATAACAATTCCCTCCCTTAGTCCGGGGCAAGGGACCCCCATAATCAATAAATAATTTAACCACTGAGCACTGTTCCTGTTAAGATAGCGATACCCCTTGTGTGAAGTGGCGTTGGGTTTACACATTTTACACAGTTCACAGTCATCGACTTAACAACAAATGTCCTAAAAAACAACAAATGTCCTAATATAAGGAAGGCCAGGTAAGATGACAGTGCATCTTACCAAGGGTCTTATGAAGGTCCAAATGACCACCCAGTAACGTGCCATGAAAATAATGAAAGCTGGAAAACACCAATTTGATGGGTAAACAAATGTTAGCCTCAGCTAATTTACCAACCCAACAACACTAAATATCATTTCTCAAAAAATAGCCGGGAACAACCTTCACAGCCAACACACACTTCCTAATATGTCCAAAATAGGATCCTGATCCTGTTTAACCTTGAGATCCCCAGTGGTGAACTGACCAACAATGAACTGCCTTTGGTTCCCGAGTGTCGTAATCAAACATCAGCAACCTGATTATCGGAGTCTCTAACATGATGCACTCTGAAACAGAAGGCAAATATACGAACGGCCCACATTGCAATCCTGCCAGCCTTCCTATGGCATGCCAAGACCCAACTCAAGGTTTGGTTGTTGGTCTCCAAGTCAAATTCTCTATGCTTGAGATAGAATTTGTATTTGGTTCAAATGGCTCTGAGCGCTATGGGACTTAACATCTTAGGTCATCAGTCCCCTAGAACTTAGAACTACTTAAACCTAACTAACCTAAGGACACCACACACATCCATGCCCGAGGCAGGATTCGAACCTGTGACCGTAGCGGTCGCGCTGTTCCAGACTGTAGCGCCTAGAACCGCTCGGCCACCCCGACTGGCGAATTTATATTTCTCAAGACTAAATAAGACAGCCAATGCCTCACGCTCATAAACTGAGCACTTAAGTTCAGGACCTGCTAATCCCCTCGCGGCAAAATCTAAAGGGCACCTTTCACCTAAATCTACCTCTAAAAGTACAGCAGCAACTCCGGCATTGGGAGCATCAGTCTGCACTATAAATCTCTTTCCAAAGTCCAGAATAGCCAATACAGATGGGTTGCCCATGGCAGTCCTAAGAGCTCCAAAGACAAATTTCTAGCTCTCTCCCCAAACAAAGTTTCCTCCCTTCTTATGCAGATCATGAAGGGGAGCAACAAGTTAGGTGAAATTGGTGAAAAAGTTCCGAAAATAATTGGCCATACAAATGGATCTGCCCACCCCTTTTTTCTTCTTTGGGGGAGGAAATTTTCTCAAATCGGATGTCTATTCTTGATCAACCCTAATACCATTCTTCGAATCCAGGTGACCCAAGGGTCATTCCATGTCAAGTGTCCCAGTTTAGAAGATGATCCCAGCTCGACCATCTTCAATTTTGATGAAATTTGTACAGGACGTACCTGAGGGCCCTACATGAACTTATGCAAAGATTCAGGCTCACCTGTAACATGGTTGAGGTGCTAGAGCCATTTTCGTGAAGGCCACTTTTACAGAGACCGAAAAGTCGTGAAGAAATCGTCAAATTTGACATTCCACTGTTTCTGGGTATAGTGGTACAACTTTGTGTGCTCTACATACAAATGTTGCAAGTAGAGTTCAGCAAGCGATGCATTTGGCATAATCTCAGTTCAAAGTGGGCAACAAATCATGTCACGAGAAATTTGTCCCATAGTTTTAACAAGACATAAGTAGTGGAGAAGTGTGCTATGGACCTGGTCTTTTGCCAAATTACTGTCTGTCTGGATGTTTAGTATATCACAAATTTTGGCCTGGCGTGTGTGCTTAATTACTGTGCTACCATCCTGTAAATTTGCTAAAAAACATAAATGTATAAAAATATACCAAAGTTCAAAGTCATGTATCTCAAAATGGACACCTACCACATTACATTCATTAACACCATTCAACAGAGCATATTTCATTTTATTAGAAAAACTTATTTTAATTTTGGTGTCTCTATGGGTAAGGTGCAAAAAATTTGCCTAAACTATTGACTTTTTTGGTAGTTCCTAAAATCATTGCATTGGTCCATGGTGGCTATGCCACTACCTATCTCAAGACTGGTAACCTCATTAACAAGGGGCCACGCCGGATAGCTATGCAAAATCAGCCACGGGTGGGTTTCTTTACTGCAGGTTCTCAAGCCTGAAAGTGGGTGTCTAGCAGGTTCCCAAACTGGAATGTGAATATCTAGCAGGTTCCCAAGTCTGAATATGGGTATCTAGCAGGTTCCCAAGCCTTTTTTTGGTCACTCTGTGGTTCCCAAGCCGTAATACAGAATTCTTAAATTGTTAAATGTTTTAAATTTGTTGCTGATGTCCAAAACTATTGCTTCCGGCAAACTGTATTGATGCCCCATCATTGAAGCAGCTAGGACTGCAATTATCTGTTGTTCTGGGATCCAGCATATGTCTCTTCTAGTAGGCCAATGAAATGATTGAGCAGCTCCACAAGGATGCATGAAATTAATCAAGGCATCTTTTTCTTCACATGAAACTTCACAGGTATTTCCTATCCGCCATCTTCCATCATAAACGCAAGTAATATACTGGCCAGGCTGTAGTTCATTAATGACAACATGTTTAGTAGCAACTTTAGCATGTCGGTTAACATTTGCTATAAAGAACAATGTATCATTTGATACTCTGTGAATCATAAGTCACTTTTCATCAATTGGCACAAAATGGTGATGGTCTCTTGTACCAGACACTGTACATCCGCCCTCAAAAACGTTTCTCTTGATCAATTGTTGCATCTTCAATAATTTCGTTTTTAATATAAATAAATTCAATGCCATGAACATTTTTTGCAATATTCAAACAGATCAGTTGGTGTTAAGATTTGGTTGTCAATTGGGTGTTTAAGACCCGCTCTTGCCGCTGAACACTTAACTGTGCCCCCAATTCTGTCACATGGTGATTTCCCATGTCTTGTTCAGAAAAAATTCCATTCTGCAGTACAGCCAAAATCTTTTTGATGATGGCAAAGATTTAGGAAGCTCTTAAAATTTTTGTACTGCGCTGTAGAACTGTTGCTAAAATAATGAATATGCTTAATTTCTTTAAAAATGCACTTATGGGATTTGGTCAAGTACGTTAAAAAACACATGCACTACAACTGTGTCATGTCGGATGCAATCACTGATTGTGCAGTAGCTGACACTCTTTAGGTCTTCATTACTTTTGTAGTAAATGACAAATTGATGTATTGTAGCTTGACTATTTTCCCAATGGAATCCCTGCACTGGGTATGGACAATAAAGGAGTAATTTTCTGCAAAATCCATTAATATAATCAATTCTCCTGGCTTGAGACCTCCTTCAGTGAACTGCCAAATGCTTGCTCTGATGCTTTGCAATGCAATGGTGAGTAGAAAGGGCCAACAGTTTTGTAACTAATAGTTCAATGAATTCTTCAACTGTCATTTCTCTGGCTTCAAGTGTATCTCTATCAGTGTGGGTCCATTGTTTGAACTGAACTGTATCCTCAGGATCAATATCTGCAAAAGCGCTTTCCAAATATTCATTTAGAGCTTCTGTTCCTCGACATACTTCACAGCGATGAAGCATGCAATCCTTTGTTTCCAAATTATAGGCAATTTTGCTCAGTAAAATTTTGTAATCTTCTTTTATTGAGCTATGTGCCACCATTAGTTTCACATTTTGATGTATTGTGCAGACACAAACTGAATGTGAACCAGCTGTGCCTACAGTCAAACACCACTTTGGCCTTAATTCACAAAACTTGGAAAATCCAATTTCCGATCAATTTTTATTGTGGTACACAACAAACATTTCTTTTAAGTTGCTCAGTAATAAGTATTTTTGTTGTTTAACCTTTTCTCCATCTATCCGAACAGTAATACAGTCCTTTTTTCCTGGACAAATCCGACTAAACTCTTCATCATAAAAATGTTCTATGACTCTTGCCTTCACACCCTCAGAAAGCTGCTTCCCACATTTACCTTCGGGCTGTGCCAATATTCCCTGTTCAGCTTTTAACTTTCTAGCCTTCCTTACCATTCTTTCTGCAACACAAAATTCTTACATAGTCTTTTTGATAGACCAGCTTTGGGGAACTAAGGTCAAAATTTGAATTTTCTCGTTATTATTTGATATATGTAATTTTTCTTGCAATTCTTGGATCAGCTCAATGTAATCTGAGCAAGTCTAGCATTGCTTGCTTGTGGATGGTTGCTCCAATTCACTGGGATCAAGTCCTCCCACTTCTGCAATTTTCTTGTAATTCCAACAGATGTTAAGCTTGTATTCAAATTGTGACCAACATTAGTCTCATCATCTTCATCTGACTGATACATAATGTCCATTTGCGAATATTTCAGTGTATCAAATTCTTTTCTACAGGAAGGGCACATTTTTTTGGCTGTTTAATATCAGACATGGGTATCCTTTTTAGCAGGTTGATTGAGCGCAAGCTTTTCCGTGCATTGTGGTTTTTCTTGCCAAATGGGTTGCAGCATGATCTTTGCAAAAATTCAAATCTTTTTAGGAGTAAAGCTTCATGATGGAAGCAAGTTGAGTATTTTCAGTAGAGTGTAAACCACTCCATCTAGTAAGTAATTCTTGTTCTTCTCAGGAAAGTCGCTACAGCTTTCAGTCCTTTTAAGGCACTGTATGTCGTTAAATGCTGTGGGGAATCAGCATTTCCAAAACTGCATACATTAACTTGATCTTGTTCTTCCATTTTAGCAACAACCTGATATGCTTCAGACACTAAAATCAAATTGTCAAGTCCTAAATAAAGAAAAGAAATAAAATTAATAAGCATTCAGCTTTCCAAAAATTATTTAGCAGTCTCTAGTACAGTTAAATGGTTAAATTTAGCAATGAACCTGTCACAAACAGGTTTAAAATCACAGAATAAACAGCAAAATGAATATTTAAACAATGAAGACATAATCAACAAAATTCCAAATTTTATATGACATTTTTGCACCTTACCCAAAGAGACACCAAAATGAAAATAAGTTTTCTAATAGAATGAAATGTGCTCTGTTGAATGGTGTTAATGAATGTAATGCGGTAGGTGCCCATTTTGAGATACACAACTTTGAACATGGGTATATTTTGATAAATTTATGTTTTTTAGCAAATTTACAGGATGGTATCACAGTAATTAAACACACAAGCCAGACCAAAATTTGTGATATACTAAACACTCAGACAGACAGTAGTTTGGCAAAAGACCAGGTCCATAGCGCACTTTCTCCACTACTTATGCCTCGTTAAACAATGGGGCAAATTTCTCGTGACATGATTTGTTGCCCACTTTGAACTGAGATTATGCCAAATGCATTGCTTTCTGAGCTCTACTTGCAACATTTGTGTGTAGAGCACAACAAGTTGTATCACTATACCCAAAAGCAAGAGTCCAGCTCTTTTACATTAGGAACAGTGGAATGCCAAACTTGACGATTTCTTCACGACTTTTCGGTCTCTGTAAAAGTGGTCTTCATGAAAATGGCTCTAGCACCTCAACCAAGTTACAGGTGAGCCTGAAACTTTGCATAAGTTCATGTACGGCCCTCAGGTACATCCTGTAGAAATTTCATCAAAATTGAAGATGGTCGAGCTGGGAGACCTAGGACACTTCACGTGGAATGGCCCCCAAAGAAAGAGATCTGCTGCCTAGCAAGAGTAAACTTCAATGGTTTGACAGTTAATCCAGCAGACTGAACCTTTAACAATACCTGCTCCAGGTGAGAAAGATATTCATGAAAAGAATGGCTATAGACCACCAAGGCATCAAGATAATTATACACATGACTCATGATCTAGAAGTTGTGGAAGAACGACAGCCCCAGTAGCCAAGCCAAATGGTACCCAATTAAATTCATACAGATTCCAATCTGTAAAAAAGCAGTAATGTGCTTAGACTCCTTGCTTAGTGGGATCTGATAGTGAGCTTAATTTAAATCGAGTACAGTAAAATAGCACCCACCAGCAAACCATGTGAAATAATTATTGAGGTCAGGAAGGGGAACTGACTCCCAAATAACCTTCTCATTAAGGGCTTGGTAATCGACTAACAGCCTATAATCCTCACCTTGCCCCTTAGGAATGAGAACTGTAGGTGAAGCATATGGGGACGTTGATAGTCTAATAACCTCATGTGTAAACTTAGGAAAAAATAGTGTACGGTCACAAAAGCAATTCGACACTGAAGATTGCATGATAATTGGTTTTGCGACAGTACGACCATACAGAGAAAGCTGAAAATTAGACATTGTGACACAGGCACAGGAGAAAAAAAAAGTCAATAACACAAGGTACACTGTCTCATATTAAACATCATTGTAAATATATGTTTTGCTTCTTCTGCATAAGTACTCTTTGGAAGAATAATCGATTATACCAGTTTTGGCATATCCATTGCTGATATTTTGCCCTAGGCTTCTGTTAAGTGGCTTCGGCATATTTTATTTGCAATATGATTATTTCTGGTGCACGATTCTAAGCAGTCTCACATACACTCCTGGAAATTGAAATAAGAACACCGTGAATTTATTGTCCCAGGAAGGGGAAACTTTATTGACACATTCCTGGGGTCAGATACATCACATGATCACACTGACAGAACCACAGGCACATAGACACAGGCAACAGAGCATGCACAATGTCGGCACTAGTACAGTGTATATCCACCTTTCGCAGCAATGCAGGCTGCTATTCTCCCATGGAGACGATCGTAGAGATGCTGGATGTAGTCCTGTGGAACGGCTTGCCATGCCATTTCCACCTGGCGCCTCAGTTGGACCAGCGTTCGTGCTGGACGTGCAGACCGCGTGAGACGACGCTTCATCCAGTCCCAAACATGCTCAATGGGGGACAGATCCGGAGATCTTGCTGGCCAGGGTAGTTGACTTACACCTTCTAGAGCACGTTGGGTGGCACGGGATACATGCGGACGTGCATTGTCCTGTTGGAACAGCAAGTTCCCTTGCCGGTCTAGGAATGGTAGAACAATGGGTTCGATGACGGTTTGGATGTACCGTGCACTATTCAGTGTCCCCTCGACGATCACCAGTGGTGTACGGCCAGTGTAGGAGATCGCTCCCCACACCATGATGCCGGGTGTTGGCCCTGTGTGCCTCGGTCGTATGCAGTCCTGATTGTGGCGCTCACCTGCACGGCGCCAAACACGCATACGACCATCATTGGCACCAAGGCAGTAGCGACTCTCATCGCTGAAGACGACACGTCTCCATTCGTCCCTCCATTCACGCCTGTCGCGACACCACTGGAGGCGGGCTGCACGATGTTGGGGCGTGAGCGGAAGACGGCCTAACGGTGTGCGGGACCGTAGCCCAGCTTCATGGAGACGGTTGCGAATGGTCCTCGCCGATACCCCAGGAGCAACAGTGTCCCTAATTTGCTGGGAAGTGGGGGTGCGGTCCCCTACGGCACTGCATAGGATCCTACGGTCTTGGCGTGCATCCGTGCTTCGCTGCGGTCCGGTCCCAGGTCGACGGGCATGTGCACCTTCCGCCGACCACTGGCGACAACATCGATGTACTGTGGAGACCTCACGCCCCACGTGTTGAGCAATTCGGCGGTACGTCCACCCGGCCTCCCGCATGCCCACTATACGCCCTCGCTCAAAGTCCGTCAACTGCACATACGGTTCACGTCCACGCTGTCGCGGAATGCTACCAGTGTTAAAGACTGCGATGGAGCTCCGTATGCCACGGCAAACTGGCTGACACTGACGGCGGCGGTGCACAAATGCTGCGCAGCTAGCGCCATTCGACGGCCAACACCGCGGTTCCTGGTTTGTCCGCTGTGCCGTGCGTGTGATCATTGCTTGTACAGCCCTCTCGCAGTGCCCGGAGCAAGTACGGTGGGTCTGACACACCGGTGTCAATGTGTTCTTTTTTCCATTTCCAGGAGTGTATTTTGAACATATGTATAGCAGGATACTGGTGTGTCTTCAGTTGTCTTGAGAGTACGGTTAAAGAACCACATTTTGGTATTTGTGGCAGCATTTTTAGTACTGCTATCCTGTCGTTTTCATCGACATATTACATAGTGGCAATGCACCAAATGGTCTGTGGCAGGGAATACTTCATGTATAACTGTTCCCCAACCCAAATTTAGTTTTCAGCACTCATGTGTGTACACCTTCAGTATAGGTTATAGTATAGTATAGTAGTATCACCCATCATTCCGTTAGTGAATTCCAGTTTTCTTATTCCAGTCCAGTGCATTTTACACCCCCAAACACGCACTACATGTGCATGTTGTTAAGTTAATGAAATAAGGGTTCACTGAGAACTTTACAGCTTCAATACAGAAAAAAAGCATTGTTTTCATTAAGAGCTGCATAACCATGTTCTTAAATTATTTATTTTATTTTTTCTTTACTGACCATACACAAAAATCAATTTAGTACTAGGTTTAGACTATTGTTATTTCTATTTGTAAACAAACTGTTATTTCCACTGTACCTTAGAGCACACGTTCTGGCAGATCAACCCAAAGTGTTTGAATTTAAAACTGACATTTATGTGTGCAACTGAAATTCATGACTATTCATTTTGCCATGGGTAACAACCACATTTGAGGTCACAACAGCTGCTACATGATTTAATCTGGTACCTGCGCTTCCAGGGAATAGTTAATACATTAACTTACATACACAGTCAATAGAAAACAGCACAGATTCCTTTGTGTCTTGATTCATAGTACCTGCTGGATCAAAAATGGAGTCTGTACTTTTGGACATGACGCCACAAGATGATATGGCCAATTATTTCTTTCAGTGCAGATGCATCCATGCTCAAACACTTACGGGAATCGGCGAAATGCTGTGAGTAATGAGGATAATGGGCAAGGGGCACTACGTTATGTGTGCGGATAAGTTGAGAATTTGGATCTGATGGGAGTTCTGCTAGGGTAGTCCCTGCAGTTACAATGACATTGCATCCAGATGGCTTAGTGGTCAGCGTATCTAGGTAGTAAGCAGGAGACATGGATTAGAATCCCAGTCAGGCACAAATTTTCGACTTTCCCTGTTGATTTCAATCAATGCCTGCTTGCAGCCAGTGTCTGTAATTCCTTTGTCTCTTAATTTGTAATGGCTGCTGGATCAAAAATGGTGTTTGTGTGAAAGAACAGACACCAATATATGCAAAACTTTGAAGTACATTGTGATAGCCTCAGGAAACTGAATAAACAGCTTTAGGATGTTTGTTGCCAAAAAAAGGTAAATGAAATTATACTTCTCCATGACATTGCAAGCCTCACAAGTCTCAAAACTCAAGAGGGGCTCACAACACTTATTAGGACTGTTCTTCCTCATCCACCCCACAGCTCCGATCTCGCACCTTCCATCTTCCACCTGTTTGGCCCAATGTAGGATACACTCTGCAGGGAGTAGTATGTGTATGATGATGAGGTTATTGATGCAGCAAATGTTGGTTCCAATGTCGATCAATAGAGTGGTACCATGCAGGCATACAGGCCCTCCCAGTAAGGTAGTGTAAGACCATCACACAGAATGAGGTTATGTTGAAAAATTGAGTTTTGTAGCCAAAAGGACAAGGAATAATAATGGTGTAGTGGAGTCCTGAATTAAACCAACCTGCCTTCGGAAGAAGAAGAAAAATAACTTACTGCACACCCCTCATAGTAGTCAGTGTTGATTCATTCCCTCTTGTCCTCTCAGTTGTTCTTTACATTCCGATTTTTAATAAGATGGAAGATATCTCTTAACCTAACTTTTGCTTTTAATACTGAGCAAAGCAAAAATTATGTTGATGTTCCATCTAGCGTGAACAAACTGCCACCTGACAGAGATGTTCCTGTTCTTTCAATTGAGGTGACGTGACCTCAATTGTTACAAACTGTAGATGCATATTAAAGGCATTTACATAAAAAAATGGATTTTTGGATTATAGCGTACAGCAATCAATCTCTGAAAATAAGATTCAACACTATCCTTGGCAGTGTAATATCTTCACAACAAATTACTCCTAGAACTTCTGACTCCATATGACAAGACACTGGAATGTACACTTGTGCACGGAATACACTCTACTATAGACCAGATACAGTTTCTGTCTATTGTGCCGTATATATATCCACACACAGACAGGCACCCTGGTAGAAGACTGCTAACCTGCTTACAGCAAATAATATGGGTTGTCTGGACACAGTTCAGACTCATATGGAAAAATGCATGAACCTGCGTACCTTATCTGTCGTAGGACCTACTACATGCTACAGACTTCCATAAAAAAGTAACTGGAGTAAATACTGAACATGTTGTTCCACAGTTTTCATCCATATCCTACTGTGTGAATACCACACTACTTCATTTACGTGTCTCCTTTAAATCTTTAATAGCATTTGCCGATATACAGTTGTGATGCTTGTACAGTGTGATCTGGAGGCAGGCCAAGAAAAATATGATCAGCATAAACTGCCCAATGAAATATTTTGCGCCATTCAAGTGAATAGCATAATTTGCACTTTTTTTTGGTTTCAAAATCAGAAACTTCTTTTTCAATACTCTACTGACAACAGTAAATCACAATCTAGTCAACTGTGCAATGGAAGTAAAAACAAACCTGTAATCTCAGTGTAGTTCAATATGGTCCTCCGTGTCTCCAGCTCTGAACAGGATAATGCAGCTTTTGTACACAGTATGGTCTAGGGGACTTTAATAGAAAAATGGGTAAAGAGGATATGTTCATCCCCACAACAGGAAAACATAGCAAGCACTCGCCCACAAACGAAAATGGATTAAAAATGATCAACTTTGCACTGTCAAAGAATATGAGAATTTGCTCGACGATGTTCTCTCACAAAGATATGCACAAAGGTACATGGTGTTCTCCAGATGGCAAAACAGTAAATCAGATTGACCATGTTATGACAGATCAACATTTCACTTCATTTAAAAGAGATGTCAGCAAGAGGAGCTGAGATTGGCTCAGATCATTTCCTAGTGGTAGGAAAGATGAAAATCATAATGATTGGGAATCAACAACCAAAAGCCACACCAAAACCTAATTTAGACATTGAATGACTGAAGGAACTGTCTGTCAAATAAGCCTATGCGATTGAAATAAATAACCGATTTACAGCATTGCAAGAAGCTGATGAGGAAAATAGTGTCGAGAAGGCTTAGGAAAGAATGAAGACTGTAGCAACAGATGCAGCACAAAAAACATTGGGCAAGAAAAAGAAAATGAAGAAACTGAAATGGTTCAACAAAAAGTGCCAGAGAGCAGTAGAAAGGAGGAAAGAAGCCAGACTGCTGTGGCTGCATAATAAGGAGAGTGAGGACAGGAGAGAGATCTTCAAGGCGGTTAGAAGAGAAACAGCAAGAGTTCTACAAACAGAGAAAAGGAAATATCTAACTGGAGTACTAGAATCTATAGAAGTGGAAAGCAGGAATGGAAACTCAAAGAAGTTGTTTCAGTATACAAAGAAAAGTAAGAGAGCTTATTGAAGTGAAAACCTATTCATAAAAGATAAAAATCAAAATATGCTAACGCAGCTGGAAGATATCCAAGAAAGATGGAAAGATTATTTCTCAGAAATGTTAAATTACACTGATCCACACATAACCTTCAGCTACGCAACGTCTCAGAGTGACAACATTAATAATGACGAATGTAGAATCACAGAACAGGAAGTGGTCCACACCATTCAAAAGTTCAAAAACAACAAGGCAGCAGATGAGGACCAAATACCAGCAGAGATGTTAAAATAGGACGGAAGCAAACTACACAAAGACATTTATAACCTTATCACAAGGATCTGGAAAACTGAAACACTGCCAGAAGATTGGAAAACACCAGTAATTTGTCCAATACACAAGAAAGGAAATAGAATGAAATGTGGAAATTACAGAATAATCTGTTTTCTGACCATGACATACAAAATCGTCTCAATGATCATTCTGGCAAAACTTAAACCTTATGCAGAAAGCATTATTCAAGATTACCAGGCTGGATTTCAAACAAACCGTTCCACAACTGATAATTTGTTTACTATATGACAGATCTTTGAGAAATACTGGGAATTTAACAAAAACATCCACTGTCTCTTCATTGATTTCCAGCAAACCTACAACAGCATCCACAGAAGTAGCCTCTACAACACATTACGAGAATTTAGTATACCCAGTAAAATCATTAGGAAGATACAACTGTACACGGATGGCTCCCAGGCAGCAGTGAAGTTCAGAGGATCCATGTGTCCCACCTTTCCAATTAAAACAGGCTTACAACAGGGAGATGCTCTTTCATGTGTCCTCTCCAACCTTGCATTAGGGAAAGTTGTTTCGGAGAGTAATTTACATCTTTACAATGGTCTCCAATTCAAACACAGTGAAGTAAAACTCCTGACTCATGCAGATAATATAGTGCTGCTGAGGGAAACTGAAGAAGAACTGAAAGACATGTACAGAGCTCTCCGGCACAGTGCCAGCAAAATGGGGCTTTTGATTAACCAAGAGAAAACAGAACATATGGAAATAGGTTGAGTCACAAACCCCAATCCTTACTTTGAAATTGACCAGCATTCTCAATTCAGAGAAGTTCTCCAGTTTAAATACCTTGGATCACGTTTCAACAGTAAAAATATCATAACAGTGAATATAAATGAAAGAATAGCCTCAGGGTCAAGATGTCTGTACTCACTAAACAACCCACTCAAAAGTAAAGCTTTGTCAATCACCACAAAGATAAAGATATGCAACACTATCATCTACCCCATAGTACTGTACGATTCAGAAAGCTGTACGCTTACAAAGAATGAAAGAGAAAAACTGATGTGTTTGAAAGAAAAGTAATGACAAGGATCTGGCGACCTGTGTTTGAGATTGGTGTATGGAGAATTCGAAAGAACAACGAAATTTATCAGTTAATGAAGCAACCCACTATCATCCAGAAATTAAAAAGTAGGAGACCGCATTGGGCTGGACATGTGGCAAGATTTGGAAAACGACAGAATCACCAAAAAAGCATTTGAAGGAACTCTCCTGGCAACAAGACGATTTGGGGCGAACCCATACAAGGCGGAAAGATGACAGAGAAGGGCATCGCATCATTAGGAATAGAGGCTGCGAGAGATAGAATGCAGTGAAAGCAGATCATTGATGCAGTGCATGGTCTACAGGGCCTGTGATTGCTAAGGCTGGTTTCATGTGCGTTTGTAGGATGTCTCTTGTCACTATCAGAGGTAATTTGAGGGATATGCAGTATTGTGACACAATCCTCCAACTTACTGTCCGACCCTAAATGGTTCAAATGGCTCTGAGCACTATGGAACTTAACTTCTAAGGTCATCAGTCCCCTAAAACTTACAACTACTTAAACCTAACTAACCTAAGGACATCACACACATCCATGCCCGAGGCAGGATTCGAACCTGCGACTGTAGTGGTCGCGAGGTTCCAGACTGTAGCGCCTAGAACCGCTCGGCCACCGCGGCCGGCGTCCGACCCTAAAGTCAACATTTTGGTAATGGGTTGGTCTTTCAAGACAATGACATCCATGCGGTGTGAACACTTCCTTTCAGGAGGCAGTAATCAGCCATATAGAATGGATTTTCATCTCCTGACAAATTTTATTAAATATACTTGGTGACCTCAGCATAACTGCTGTTGAGGACTAAGACAGGTTTAAGCACCAAAATCTTGACCACCTTGAGAAGTGCATGAATGCTATTAAAATTTCTTGTGTTCCTACCTGTGTTTGGATTGGCGGCTCATTGGGTAAGTGCTACACCAAAAATCCATAGAACTGGTTTCCGATCCCCAGTCAGTCCTAGGATTTCTTCAGTCACTAATCACTTCTTTCATCTGAAACAAGATGAGTGTTGTTGCTGTTAACTTACTCCACGATGATCACAAATTATGACATTCTTCCAATCACAACTGCATCACTTCAAAAATTAAATGCACTTGATATATTGTTTTTCTTAAGACCCAAGAACATTACAACTGGTAGAGACTCAAGTAGAAATCAGCTGTGTTATCTTGTGGTCACTTAAGATTCAAAGCAAGAATAAAATGAACTTTTCTGAATTAGATTTGTAAAAAAAAGGGCAACCCACAGGAATTTCAATGCCTAATTTGATTCCTTTATTTTATTTACTTATTTTCTCAAATATTATTGAACATCTGTGACTTTTACATAAGGATATCAATCATTTGCAATTTTCTACGTATTCTAACTAACAGGATACACCGAAAGTGTATGAATTTCTCTGAGAAGCTCCAGTACACAACAAAAGCTGACGATCTGGGATTTGGCACTTTAGTTTTTTAATTATCCTGGAAGCCCATCGAAATTGGAATCGACAGTGCAATTGCCAGCAATAATTATAAACAGAAAATTTTGGAGTATTGTACTTTTGACAACCCCGAAATACAAAGCATTTGTTAATTCTTGGGAGAAGGTATGAACCAAAGAGAGGGCTTTGTCCTATTAGCAACACACTGAACAAATTTAATTTAAAATATTCTTAAACTTCATAACAATGAGGGATTGAATTAACAGAGGCTATTCATAAGTGAAGCCTTCCTCAACCTGAAGGTTGGTTTACATCAAGGTGCTTCATTAAACATGGTTCATTTCCTGACTGCCTCTGACCTTTCACCTGACTTACCCACACTGGTATTCAGGATCCTCTAGTACAATGTAGACTCCAAACCATGGTACAATTAGTTTTTTTAAAATTCATCAGTCAACTGTGAAAGAATAACAGAAAAAACAACATCACCTGCAGGAGACTGCAAACAACATCACCTGCAGGAGATGCTCTTTATATGTCAACTATGGATTAATTAATACGACAATCATGAAAATAATATAATAATTTTTTGTTAACATGGTTCATTACGCTAGGCAATTAACATTTTTCAAGAGCAACTTTGTCTTGAAAACATCCGTAAAATTACGTATAAATCATGTTGTTTACAAACGTGGTAACTGGTTCGGTAGGCAAATAGAAGGTGAGCCAGAATGAAAACCGATTACGGACCATTCAAGTTCGTCATATGTAATGATTATGATACGGAGTGCTATTCGAAGACCACTTTCCTTAACTCAGTTCCAATGTTTTCGTAACAAATACCTTTATCCGCAATGAGAATTCATGAGTACTGTTATCATAATTTTGGGTGAGAAAAATGCATGACCTTTTCCCTATGTAACACGAGTACTATGTCCTTAGCCTACAAACGAGTAACCCTCAAATTTCTCAAAATAGTGACCTTACCTACGGAATTCGAAAGGACGTCTCAAGCTGCGTAAATTATTGTACCTCCAAACAACACTACTCCACAACTGCACTAAAAACGAAGTTTTAGACACTGCACGTACCTCCAACACGAGTACTATGTCTTTAGCCTACAAACAAGTAACCCTCAAATTTCTCAAAATAGTGACCTTACCTACGGAATTCGAAAGGACGTCTCAAGCTGCGTAAATTCTTGTATCTCCAAACAACACTACTCCACAACTGCACTAAATACGAAGTTTTAGATACTGCATGTACCTCCAACCCACGCCGCAACTCGAACAGCGAGTCGCGTCCTGCGTTATCTGTTGTTGCGCAACAGTATCAACGAATGGCATTAATCACCGGTACAAGAAAAACATCCTATCATGAGAAAATATTTTAAAGGTTAAACGTGAGTTTTTACATGCAGCCATTTCGAGAACGACTGTATCATTTTTTTTAAAATCAAATATCGTGAACATATTTCACAAGTTACTGGCAGTACTTCACGCACGTAAATGCTGCCAACACGTAGCGCGAAGACAAGTACTGCCCGAAAACGTATTTTTAATACCTTCCAATTCATGCGCAAATGATTGACATAATGACGCGAATTGTAAATAAAAAGTGTAGAAATATTTTGCGACAGCTAAATAGGGACAAATAAATTTAATGCTTAGAATATATCGAAAACAAACACTTTGCCTCTGTTTCCCGTCAGAGCTTATTCAACAAAATTGGATTAGTTTACAGTGCGATCAGGAGGCATATATCTATATATTGTCCGTATTGTAAGTATAATGACGTGTCCTATATTACAAGTAGATAGTTGTACGGAAGATTAATTTCTGGCACTATAAAAATCACAACCCACATAAAAATAAATTGCGTCCTTTCGGTTTATCTGTTTTCGTTAAAGAACCATTGAAAAAAAGTAGTCTTACTCCCTTGATCAAAGTTAAATTAATGAAAAAAATATAGTGCAGAGTTATCACGAACCTGCTATAGTACTACATATTAACAGAGAAATGTGGTGAATTTTGGCCGAAGATAGGGTGTTGAGCGCGAAAGAGGGCAGACTGCAGAGTTAATGAAAATTATAGTGGAGTATGTGTTATTCTGTATTGTATTTGAGTTGTTTCTATAACAAAAGCAATCTTTCGTTGGAGAGCGAGCTAACAGCATTCGGTCGTGTTCAGTCCGCATTCGTAGATTCTTGCAGTCACTTTTTGTCCCTGATCGTAGACGGCCTTTTAGCTTATTTGTAACCATCAAAGAAATTTCACGTGCTCACAGTGACTTCTGTACAGGCACTGCAGTATAGAGGGCATGCGTCTGCTATTTTACGCTTTGATTATTATATAGCATAAGTTATGTGAGCGACGGAGACGGCAGAATGTAATGTAATGTTGATAATACTAAAATTTAGATACCACAGGTACAGGGACTTCCGGATCCTAAGAGATCCATTGCACAAAATGCCAAACAAAAGGAAACATGCTTGGTAGAAAGTTATCGAAGCGCGCTGAAGTTCTAACTGGAGACCAGAGAAGGACAATAAATTCGTCACTGGTTTCAGTGTGGCGGGAAAGGAGTGGAGAGACCCAAGATATACTTCTTTTCATTGAAAAGGAGCAGCACAATAAATTGATGAAACACCCGTAACGTGAAATTAAAATATACGAAATAAATGAATATGTTTGTGGGCTCATGTTTATGTTACTGTAATTATATCACAAACGTATCACAGTTTCTTTTAGAACGTTAGAAGTGAATTAATAATTGTTTTCCCCGCAGTCTCGGTATCTCCCATGCCCCCCCCCCCCCTCCCCCTTACAAGAAATCACTAAGTGGATTGTTTATTAAGTAGCCTATGTGAGTCGCGTGTATATTTTATAATATATATATATATTTTCTTTGCTGACATTATATCCCTTATAAGTACTGTCGTAATATCCTTTATTTGTAAAAGTCATTGTAGACATCAGGAACTAGCTGAGATGTGACAGCTACTGAAATGCAAAGCAATTACTGATGTAACTTGTCTCCAGTCGCTACGAACAAGACTGTAGGTGCTAGACTTTTGTGGATGCCAGCGTAATGTTTCAATTGACATAGCTGCTAGGTTTTGGCATAAAGGAGGTGCGGATCAGTGATAAATGTTTCATGCTTGCGTAGAAATTCAGACACATTAATATAATTTTTCTTTTCATTAAGCATGTTGCTTGCAAAAACAGCGTGTTCACAAAAATGTCTGAATTTCACAGTTTACATTGCTACTATAATTAATGCCGTACAGAGTGAAAACAGTGTGCCCATAATTAGGGGGAAAATAAAAAACCTTTAAGGCAGTGGTTGGCACACTATGCTTGGTCTCTCATGCACTTTTTGCCCCCCCCCCCTTCCCACCCCCATTGTAAATGCTTGTTCACAGGCAAGCCACAAGCAAATGGTAGTGAACTTATTTGGTACTGGTACTGGTTCTTCAAATTTTGTAAGTAGGCTTTCATGGAACAGCTGATATTTATCTACAAGTGTCTCCAGGTTTCGGTTTTTCATCATCAAACATGACAATTCACACTGCTCTCGATTGTAAATAATCAGTATCGTCTGTCAGTTTTCTGTAAGCTATCTTTTCCCTATATCTTACCAGCTTTATCTATCACTAACCTTATTTGGTCATTTCATTTCATGTCACCACAAACTGTTGCTCTGTTATATTTTTATAAGTTGACTGATTAAAACTGTGACTGATGGATATTGTAGTCATAAGATACTATGATTTTGTTGTTCTTTAAATAGGTACACTATTTTATATTTCTGAACATTAAAGCAAGTTGCCAATCTTCACACCCCTTCGAAATCTTGTCAATATCTGATTGAATATGCAATTTTTTTCCCAGATAGTCATCCATTTAGGTAACTACATCATCTGCAAAGAGTCGGAAGTTAGCATTAGTTTTCTCAGCCAGGTCATTAATACACAACATGGACAGTGTCCTCGCCGTCATCCAATCTCCAGTTATTTCCAGTATTTGCTCAGAAAAATCAGTCTCTGTTTTGAAAACTAAGTGTGCCACAATAATATTGTATGCTCCTATAATGAATGACACAAGCTGAAGTTTAAGACTAGCCAGTTCAAATGTCTCTTTTTTGAATTTAACAATTTTATGAATTGAATTTTCATTTTGTGCACCTACTTAAGTTTCATGCCTTACTAATGATACAGATCATAAATCAATAATTAAAAAATTAATGTATATGCAGCAGTACCACTGATGCAATTTAAGCTGAGAGAAGGGGAGCTAATGTGCACTTATCACACCAGTAAAAACTTTGAACCTCTGTGGATATTGTTTGCAGTTCTTATACAAAATGTCCCTCTGCAAATTACTTTATTTTGAAAAATTATGCAAATCTAAAAAGTGACTTACTGTGTCCATGAGTTATTTGCGATGCTCATGTGAAAGGTTTTCTTATCTGCCTTAATTGCTATTTCATACTTTATGTGCATTTTTACATTATTGGAGAGCAGAATGATGTTCCTTAATGAGCAAAGAACTGTTAACAATTGTGCCCTACATACTTGTTATCCGAATAGATACGCTATCACCCCTACGTTACATCCTTTTCAATTAATGTGCATAGTTTGGGAACTACTTATTCTTTGGTAATGTTTCCAATGAACTGATGAAACTTATTTGTTTTGACACAGGCCATCCAAGCTGGGCACGAGGGGTCCCCAGTACTGCAATTCAAGTTTACACTTTGATTTAAATGCCTTACAACCCATCAGGCAGAAGCTGGATCAGTACTGGATCAATGTCTATAATGGAACGGAATCTGCATTGTGGAAGCATGAGTGGCAGAGGCATGGTACTTGTGCTGCAAGTCTTCCAGACCTTAATTCAGAGCTTAAGTACTTCAGCAAGGGTCTGGAATGGTTGGAAGCATATGGAATGGATCACATATTGCCCAAAGCTGGCATCAAAATGGATTATGCTGAAGGATTCTCTGCTCAGGAGTTCTCTGATGCTGTCGTGAGTGTCCTTGGAGTTGACCCTGATATTCAATGTATAGAAGACAAGGTATGATGTATATAATTTCTGATAAGTCTTTAAGAAGAACTAATGATTTTCTTTTCTCATATGGAAATACTGTACTTACCTCATAGTAGAAAGAATGTTGCTAAATACTTGTGTCAAAAGTTGAACTTTAAAATTACCAGCTGCTGACAGTGGTTCCATTCATAGGAACATAGTTTCATAAATTCTGTTTTTAACAGCAATTCAGGTCATTTTTTGTAATATTTCAGGGCAGAGACATAGTGCCACATTGACACTCCATGAAGAAATTGAGAAATTCTCTGCAAATAAGTGATATCTTGTCTTTATTTTTGTTTGTGGTTGCCGTTCTGGAATATTCTTTATCATTTTAAATGGGGTTATAAGCTGAGCTTATTTTAGTAAGTACGAGAGAAAATTGGAATAAATGCACAATAGTTTTATTACCAAAAGGTTTAATAGGTAACAAAAACCACAAAAAACCACAAACAAACTTACATCTCTTACCTACTTCTCTACATAATCAGCAAAGTTCTCAACACGTTTCTCCCATTGTGGTACCAACTTCAATATGCATTGTTGGTAGAAGTCCATTTGCTTGTTGTATAGCTATCTCCGGGCTGCTGATTTCATTTCTGCATCTGTTGCAAAGCATTTATGGGCCAGAAATTCCGTCAAGGGACCAAGCAGATGAGAGTCGGACTGTACAAGGTCCAGACTGTGTGATGAATGCTGGAGCATCTCCCACCCAAATCTGCTGATTTTCTCATGAACAGGAGCAGCAACTTGGGGCGAGGTTTGTCGTGAAGCATTAATGTCATGGTGTTCGTCACGAAGGATGCAATGCAACTTACTCTAAGTTTTAACGTAGGCTGCAGCCTTCACAGTGCTCTCATTTTCAGCAAAGTCCACCAATAACATTCCGTGCATATCCCATAACATTGTCACAAGCACTTTCCTAGCAGGTTGAGTTACTTTGAATTTTCTTCGTACTGGGGAATGGGCATGTTTCCACTCCATAGAAGCCTGCTTGGTTTTGGGTGTGTGGTGGTATGCCCAACGTTCATCACCAGTGACAAATCCTTTCAGAGACTCGTGCTGTTCTGGGTTGTAATGCTTGTCATCATTTGTTGGCACCTGCCACTGTCTGTCAGGTTCTTAGACACCCAGAAAGCACTAACTTTACAAAATTTCAATGTGTTCATGAACAGTATCATATATGGCACCATAGGAACTGTTGAACTGCTGTGATAAGGTTCACACTTGCACATACCGATCATTCAAGATTGCTGCCTCAATGGATCCGACATACTGTTGGGTAGCAACTGTTACCGGCCACCTAGAGCATGGCAAATTGCTAAGGCCCTCTTGGAAGAATACACACCATCTGTAGACTTTACTACGGTTCATACCACCATCCCCAAACACACCACATGTGTCCCTGTGAATTTCACTTGGTTTATGTTCTTTGGCCCACAAATATCGAACTACACTTCCCTGCTCTTCTCTAGTTGATGACAATAACACATGAGTCATGTTTGTTTTGTAGTTCAGGCTTCTCTCACTAGAGCTGCACATGAAAACAAAATATGCTCTGTAGTCACAATTAATAAACTGTTCCAGGCTATTATGCTATGGTCGAATGGATTTCACATTAAAACCCAACGTTTCATCCTCATCTGTAGAGGACATTTTCAAGGGGATCGTAGAGTATTTGAATGGCTCACTACTGACTGCAGCAATATTCTGCTTCCATGTGCTGCCGCTCAGTGGCATGACGTCACATGTTTCAAGTACCGAAGAGCAATTGGGTGTTATCTGCTGCCATCATCTGCTTTGGCATTACACCATGGTGGAAGAATGGTACACATCTTCTTCAACACTGGAATCCAGATGTCTTTTAACTTCATGCCCCATGCTGTCTTGCTGCCTATTGAAATTCCTAGGCTGTTTTACAATCTCTGTGGCCTCTCTGTATAGCCTATCATGGTATCCACTTGCAGCTGTCAGTACTTGAGTCCTATCAAAATGAATCTGATGGTCTCCTGGCTGCAAAGCATGTTTCACTACAGCTGATCTGTCAGTCTCTCCCCTTCTGCAATTACCCTTGTGCTCTTCTAGTAATTTTTTGCTGTTCTTTTTGTAGCACCCACGTACATCTCTCCACAACTACACAGAATCCTGTAAATTCTTGCGTCTTCCAGTGGTTGGCAAGCTCCCTCGGCCAATTTTAGGTGATCTTGCATCTTCTGGGTGGGTCTGTAGATTATCGTGATGTTCTGCTTTTTCAAGATTTTTTCTATGCAGCCAGTAACAGGCTTAATGAAAGGCAGGAAAACTTTTGATATAACCAATGCTTGAGCATCATTGTGATTTCTGCATGGTGGACTTAATGATATTTTTGCCTTAGTGAACGAATAATTATTCCTGATCAGTGTGTTGGTGAGATGTTTTAATTCTGCATCAAGCAGCTCTCGTTTGCAGATGATACCTTTAAACTAAGCATGCCAAATCAAGTAAGTAACCATGTTGATGCTGCACTGATGTGGGACAAAGGCCCAAGAAAAAGAAGGCTAGGGGATTATTTATGCTGGAAAGAGTAGGATAAGCAGTTGTTAGCTTCTTATGTAGACAGTGAATGGGCATTATTCAGTTTCATTACCATGGACGTAGAAAATTATGGGCAAGTTTTAAACTGATCACTAATCACTCTCGGGTGAAGATTGTTCCAAGTAAAGGTTTATTTTCACTTGACAGAAAGTCACTGTCATGACTGTCACATCAAAAGATTTTCCTCTGCAGTTCAAATGGTGGCATGCACTCAGGCTGTCAACAGAACTTCACCGCCATGTCATGCCACCATCACGTCAAGGTTTCTTGCTAGAATGTTTTGACAGGCCATTGTCAGAATCATGCGATATTTATCTTTTGCTTTTGGCAAGAAGTACCTCCATATTTAAGTTCTGTCCATGTTCAAGAGATCTGTGCATGTATCGGTGTTTGAGTTCACCTGTGGCTGCTATTCTGTGTCTGTTTCATTTCTGTTTTTCATTTTACTTATAATCACAAGTTTGCGGCATATTTTATTAGTTACTGTTATTTTAAATATATAATATGCAATTCTGCAGAATTTGCTTCCACTACTTTATTGCATTATGTTGTGGCTATCCAATATTAACACAATAATATTGACAATTTTCTGCTGCCAACTCCATGTGTCCATGAGCTGTGCTTGCTTGTGTGTATGAATGTTGTGTGTTTCTCTTTTGTTGATGAAGGCTGTGGTTGAATGCTTTGTGTAAGTGCCTTTTAATTATGCCTCTCTGCCACTTAATATGTGTTCTTTACAGTAAGTAACAATCTGTCTGTACATTGTTGATATTCCTATCTGAAGTTTCCATTGTTTGATAAGTGAAGTTCAGATTTAGAAATGGCTGCTAATCAAATTTTTATTGATACTAATAAATGGGTTAAAACTAATTCAGTATCATTAAATTGGAAAAGACCTACTATACACAGTTAAGAATCTGTAAGAGATTTCTTTCCAGCATGTGTATAACATATGAAGACGTGCAGATAGAAGAGGTTGATGGTATTAAATATCTGTGATTACAACTCAGTAATAAATTCAGTTGGGAAGGGCATACCATAGAATTGCTGAAGTGCCGAAACAAGTCCGTATTTGCAATACTAATGATATCAGATGTAGGAGATACGAATATAAAGAAAGTAGCATACTTTATTCTGTTATGTCTAATGGGATCATATTTTTGGGTAACTCGTCAAACTTAGAAAAAGTTTTTAGAGTGCAAAGCATGTAATAAGACTCATTTGTGGTGTATATTCAAAAACATCATGTAAAAACCTGATGAAGAGGCTGGGTTTTCTAACCATTGCTTCGCAGTATATTGATTGCTTAGTGAAATTTGTTGCAAATAATATGTCTCATTTTCAACCAATAGGTCAGTATGTAGTATCAATACTAGGAAGAAGAACAATGTACATAAGGATCTAAAATCACTTTCCTTAGCCCAAAAAGGGGTCCAATATTCAGGAACAACATTTTCAATAAATTTCCTGCAACCATTAAAAACTTGGTTTCAGATAAAGCATGGTTTAAACAGAGTTTGAAAGACTTTTTGGTAGGCAACTCCTTCTACTCTATAGGTGAATATCTTAACAGGGATGTTAGACCACCTTAAGTAAAAATGTCTTGTTAGATTTCAGTTTTGACAGCACTAGGTCACAACAGTCAGGATTAAGTTTTTTGTGTATGATAAATTTTTAAAAAGTGCATAACTGTGTTTCATCCTGACAGTGTATTAATTCTATAAATATCAGCAGTTCCAGTTTACTGTAATGTATTCACATATTCTGACAATTTCCTGACAATGATCGGTGAAGTTAGTATTAGATGAAAATGTTCTACGTTTCTTTTGTCGTACTTCCTGAAATGCTCCACACCCACAAGAATTATCTCATTTTTAGGTCTATGGAACAAATACTGAATCTAATGTAATCTAGTGTAGTACTTATATGGTTTCATTAGTTATCTCCGGTACAGGAAAGGCACTTGAACAATTAATAGCCAAATACAAAATATAATGAAAACCTGTGAGTCTTGAAGGGAAAGATATATATTCCTCAAGTTCCTTGTAGAGAATATGAAATTCCCCTCCTGAACCATGTAATTGTAACATATTTTGAACTCACACCCTTCTTTTGCTTTTTTCTTCCTCCCCTAATATGAGTTATAAATTGCAAGTTGCAAACCATTGAGCCTGATGAATGCTATTTTCACACCATTGTAGACTCCAGCACTCACGCATATAAACTACTGCAGTATATGTATACTTTCCATATAAAACAGTTGAGAAATGTCTTGTGAGGTGCACAATCCCCTGAAAAAATAGCCGAGAACAGCCAAGTGATTTCAGATTACATGAATTGAATTGAAGTGACGTGACATTCAGCATGAATACACCCTGATACTGACTTCCTGTGCAACATTAAAGATGTGATGGTGACATTCCATCAAGTGTGAATCGACCTTAAGTGAAAAAGCATATAATAGATCCACCATAGTTTAATAACAAAATTTAGAAAATATTGAGGAAGCAGATAGTGTTGCACTTTTGGGTCAAAGAAGAATGTAGAAATGTTTACAAGCAAAAGTTAGAAATTCATATACTGATGCGACAAAAGTTATGAGGTAGTCAGATACGCATATATCAATGGTGGTACTATCACATACACGAGGTATGAAAGGGAACTGAATAGGCAGAGCTATCATTTGTACACAGGTGATTCACATGAAAAGGTTTCCAACGTGATTATGGCCACACGACAGGAATTAACTGACTTTAAATGTGGAATGGTAGTTGGAACTAGATGCATGGGACATTCCATTTCAGAAATCGTTAGGGAATTCAATAGTCCATCATCCACAGTGTCAAGAGTGTGCTGAGAATATCAAATTTCAGGCATTACCTCTCATCCAGGATAACACAGTGGCTGATGACCAACAACCAAGAGCAGCAGTATTTGTGTAGGGTTGTCATTGCTAACAGATAAGCAGCACTGTGTGAAATAGCCAAAGAAATATATGTGGGACACACAATGAACGTATCTGTTAGGATAGTGCAGCGAAATTTAGCATTAATGGACTATGGCAGCAGACGACCGACGCGAGTGCCTCTGCTACCAGATGAGATTGCCTGCAGTGCCTCTCCTGGTCTAGTGACCATATCGATTGGGCCCTAGATGACTGGAAAAGTGTGGCCTGGGCAGATGAGCACCAATTTAAGTTGGTTAAGAGCTGATGGTAGGGTACAAGTGAGACACAGACCCCACTAAGCCATGGACCCGAGTTGTCAACAAGGCACTGTGCAAGTCAGTGGTGGCTCCATAATGATGTGGGCTGTATTTACATGGAATGGACTGGGTCTCTGGTCCAACTGATTGTTGACTGTAAATGCTTGTGTTTGGCTACTTGGAGACTGTTTGTGGCTTTTTATGGACTTCACGTTCCCAACTAACGAGGTGCCATTTCACTGGGTCACAGTTGTTTATGATTGGTTTGAAGAACATTCTGGATAGTTCGAGTGAATGGTTTGGCCACCCATATCGCCAAACATGAATCCCATCAAACATTTATGGGACATAATTGAGATGTCGGTTCATACATAAAAATCCCGCACATCAACACTTTTGCAATTATGGATGGCTACAGAGGCAGCATGGCTCAGTGTTTCACCATGGGACTTTTCAGTGACTTGTTGAGTCCATGCCACATGACGTTGCTGCACTACAGCAGGCAAAATGAGTTCCATCCCTTGACTTTTGCCACGTCAGTGTATGTCTATAAAAAGAATGACGCGCAAAGCATAAAACAACTTTCACCGTTATACTTTAGTGAAAGGTCTTGCCAAGAACCTGAAAAAATTCTGGTTCTACAGAAAATCACTAAGCGGGTCAAAGGCTTCTATCCAGTCACTTGTTGACCAGTCTGTACAGTTGACTGTACAGACATACTGTCGTGTGACTGTCACACTGACTCCCATATGGGGGGGGGGGGGCAGTAATAGGGACCCGATGCATAGAAAAGCAACTGAAGGAGTTGAGAACAGATAAGTTGTCAGGTCTTGATGGAATTCCAATTTGGTTTTACTGAGAGTGTTCTGTACTTAGTTTGCATTTATTGTTAATCTCTCTCCTAGCACAAAGTCCCAAGCAAATGGAAAAAAGCGCAGGTGACTCATGCATATAAGAAGGCCAAAAGACCAACAAAACTTGAACATATTCGTAGTTTGAAACAATAAATTTCCATGAGGCAGAAAAGCTTCTATGCTTCTATCCAAATCAACATGCATTTAGAAAGCATTACTTGCATGAAATGCAACTTGCCATTTTCTCACATGACATACTACAAACCATGGATGGAGGGCAACAGGCAGATTTCATATTCCTAGATTTCTGAAATGTGTTCGATGCAAGACTGTTAATGAAGATCCGTGCATATGGAATAGGTTCCCAGATAATGTGAGTAGCTCAGACTTCTTAAGTAATAGAACCCAGTCTGTTGTCCACAATGGCAAGTGTTCATCAGAGACTAGATTATCATCAGAATTTCCCCAGGAAAGTGTGATAGGACCACCTTTTTTCTCTATATACATAAATGATCTGATGACTAGGGTGAGCAACAATCTGTGACTATTTGCTGATGATGCTGTAGTACATGGGAAAATATTGTAGCTGAGTGCCTGTAGAAGGAACAGGATGACTTAGACAGAATTTCTATTTGATATGATTTATTTATTTTATCTTATTGTAAGTTCCATTGATCCTGATAGGGAGTTGTAAGGATATGGAAAGAGTCAGTATTTTTACTATGTTAACAATACAGCAGTACACAATTTGGTTAATTCATGACAAGACTCATAGTAACAACATGGAACACCAGAAGAAATAAAAACATATTACATACATCAGAAGTAACACTTATGCGTACACATTCAAATTAACATGTGGGTTATCATGCTAGGCTGGTTAGTAATAACACCCTTTAAATATTGTAAAAGCATTTATTAGACACTGAGGCAAGAAGAACGAACATGGCATTGCACAAGTTGCGTGCCGAGAGAAATAGAACAAAAGCAGTTCAAAGAGGTCAGAGTCAAAGATAGGGTGCTCTGTGAGATGAAAGAATGAGTGATGGTCTTGGCCGTGATATCAAAAAGAGGGACCGCCTCGACCCTGTGGGTTATGCGGTCGATGATTGATAAGATGTATCTGTACCCCTTGGAAGGGGAGAGGGGATCAACGATGTCGATGTGAACATGCCAAAGGCATCCTCTTGGAATGTCAGACTTGCCTAATGGAGGTCGAGCGTGCCTGCCGACCTTGCTAAGCTGGCATGGTACGCACGTGCAGGTCCAAGTGTGGCAGTCATGCTTCACGCCGGGCCAGACAAAGTGCTCAGTAATCAGCCTCATCGTGGCTTGGGTTCTAAGGTGAGCGAAGACATGCAAAGCAATAAATACCCCGTCACGAAGGGCAGTAGGGACCAGGGCAGGGAGTGCCTGTAGAGATGTTGCAAAGGACCGGGCTCATCAACCTGTGTAGGATGTGGGGTTGGACAAAGAGTGATGACTCATTGTCCGAAATTAATCGCTGTATATCGTCTTCTTCAGACTGAAGTCGGGCGAGCTCTTCCAGATTCAGCAGTGCGGCTGGCACGCAGATGCGGGATAGGTAGTCTGCAACAACATTCTCCGCGCCGTGGATATAGCATGCGCCGGAAGAGTGCTGACAGATCTAGTCCATATGGCGGAAACGCCTCGGCGGAGGGTCCTTAGTCAGGTTACGAATAGCATTTGATGAGCAATGCTTTCACCATCGAATACTTGTGCGAGGTGGGTGGTGTGAGAAGCAGATTGCTGATGAGGTCTGGATGAGCATGGAGGTGACTCACCAGGCAGGCAAAACATGTGTCATCGTCCAAAATACCTTGGATATCCAGAAGGTCATGAAAAATCGCCCCTCAACGTCACTACGGAAGTGTTTAATTGCCTCGTACACAGCATGGAGATCATGGTCGAAAGCTGACCACTTACACTGGCTCTTAGTCAGTTTCTTTGAAAAGAAGCAGAGGGGTTGGGTTGAGTCCACAGTGTGCTGTTGTAAAACAACACCCACAGCTGAGTCACTGGCATCAGTTGTGATCGAAACACGGGCCTCAGGATCAGGGTGGGTGAGAAAGGCACTCGATGAGCAATGCTTTCACCATCAAATACTTGTACGAGGCTGGCGGTGAGAGAAGCAGATTGCTGATGAGGTCCAGATGAGCATGGATGTGACTCACCAGACAGACAAAACATGCATCCTTGTCCAAAATAGCTTGGATATCCAGTAGGTGATCCACTAATGTGAACCAAGCCTTTGGGTTATCTTTTTCCAAAGCAGGCAGTATAGGAAACCTGCCGGGTAGCACATGTTGAGGCAGCACCGGCAGACTGAGTTTCGTGCGAGCAGAGCAGGATGCCCCCAACACCAGAAGTGCAGTAGCAGTGGACAGTGTGCCACCTGAGGTCTGCGTGTGGGGGGGGGGGGGGGGCGGCCACATGTAGCACACGGTGTGGAGTGTGCGGGTGCAAAAGTTGGCATGGTGTGTTCAAACTCCAGGCCCGATGATGAATGCAGCATGGGTGTAACGGCCGATGTCGTTGCAACAGCGGGCAGATGGTGGTCACAGTGCAGCCACGGGCGGGCTGACCCGGTAACCGGGGCGGGTGGAATGGCTGGTGCCGTTATGAAAGCAGGCGGAAGGCAGTTGTGGTGTGACCACGGAGTGACGCTCGCAAAAACCGATGTGGTCAAGGCGACCTGTATCGCCGAGTTGACGTGCGGCATGTCAAACCAAACCGAAGGAGACTGTGTAGCTGAGGGATAAACCACAATGTCCTTAACTGGATGATCGTCCACGATGTCATTAGGCAGCGTGCACTTTCCATGTTGTGGCCATTGTTGAGCTGCCGCACTTGACGGTGGCCACGTTCTGTTGGTTAAGGTTAAGTGGCCGGGTGTAGATAATTGTTCATTTTTAATCGAATGTGCATTAGGTACACTTGACCACTCATGGTCACAAGCACAGCTAATAGGATGTGTGGCACTAGCACTGAAAGACACTGGTAGATCCATTGTTCCGAAAACAGTGTGGACTGCCACATAAAGTCTGTTAATGATGAAGAGAAGCACAAAATAACTCGTGATTGCACGACGACAATGTCAGGGTCACCACTGTGGGTTATCACATTTTGCTGGTCGGCAATAACACACTTTAAATATCATAAATGCATTTATTAGACACCGAGGCAAGAAGAACAAACATGGCAGTACACAAGTTGCGCACTGGGAGAAGTAGAACAAAAGCAGTTCAAAGAGGTCAGAGTCAAAGATAGGGCACTCTGTGCTAGAGACACCACAAACAATATCAAACAATGGAAAATCCAGGATGGAATGTAACAATATTAGGGAAGGAATGTTGCTACTCACCATATAGCAGAGATCCTGAATCGCAATAGGCACTACAAAAAGATTCACACAATTATAGCTTTCGGCCATCAAGGACTTTGTCAGCAATACACACACACACACACACACACACACACACACACACACACACACACACACACACTCATGCTAACGCGAACGCAACTTGCACTTCCAAGTTGCGTTAGCGCGAGTGTGTATGCACATGTGTGTATGTGTGTCTATTGCTGACAAAGGCCTTAATGACCGAAAGCTATAATTATGTGAATCTTTTTGTTGTGCCTATCACGACTGAGCGTCTCTACTATGTGGGGAGTAGCAACTTTCCTTCCCTAATATTGTTACAAACAGTATTCAAGTATTTGAGCAACAATATAACACTACAGCAAAAAATAGTTTACATTTATGCTTACATTGAATGGCTAACTCAGTTATGTAATAAAAATTTACTCCTATGCACTAAAAAATTCACTAATTGAGTAGAATGACTTTTGTATTAGGTATTCCTTCAGTTTTCTATTGAACTTTGGTGTTTCAGGAGCAAGACTTTTGATGACAGTGGGCAAAGCATTGTAAGTTTTGATGCTTGTATAATTTGCTCCTTTCTGTACAAGGGTATAGTTTGAGTGGTTACTATGAAAGTCCTCTTTTAACCTTGTGTTGTGACCATAAATATAAGTTAATGTAGAAGAATCGGAAAAACAATTCTGTAATGTTCAAATGCAATATTAGTGGTGTGCTGCTTGACACTTGTCACATTAATTAATTGTTTACCGTGAGAATTTCAGGAAAGTGTACCTCATCTATAAAGGAGGCCAAGTATAGAACATTTGTGCAACCCATTCTTGAGTTCTGATTGAGTGTTGGTGATCCCCGTCATGTCAGATTAAAGGAAGGAATTGAAGGAATTCATAGGAATGGTGCTAGATTTTTTAGTATAGATTTGATTAACAAATGAGTGTTATTGAGATGCATCATGAATTCAAAAGAGAATTCCTGGTGGAAGACGATGCTTTTTTCATGAAATGCTGTTGAGAAAATTTAAAGGACGAGTATTTGCAGCTGACTGGAGAAAGATTCTGCTGTCACTAATGTACATTTCACGTTAGGACAGGATAGACAAGACAAGAGAAATTAGGGCTTTTACAGATGCATATAAAGCATCATTTTCCCTTGCTCTATTTGCAAGTGGAACAGGAAAGAAAATGACTAGCAGTGATGCAAGATTTTCTCCAACATACACCATATGGTGGCTTGCATAGTATGTATGTAGATGTAGAAAAGTCAAGGCAGCAAGATAATCCATGATCATAAATACAAAGATAAAAATATTTCAAATTAATACCAAGAAGCGTAGCAATGCTGCTCTTCTACAACCTCTGCACTGTGGCTGACTTCTTGTGATAAGGTCAATGAGCAGGTCTGCCAACATACTTTCCTAAGCAATGTGTCAGTATTCTTGTCGTCAGTTTGCAACTATGGTAATCATTAAAACACACACACACACACACACACACACACACACACACACACACGTGTATGGGAGAAAACTGTGAAAAGTGTAATCAGGCTATATCAGAAGTTATAGTGCTTCTTCCCGGAGCTACTTGTGGTACTTAATCTCCTGGAGTGGTGTTTTATCAAAGAATTCCTGTCACCAATACAAGTTGCATGACATGTCTTTCGTGAAAATATTCCTTTATTCTCAAACTGTGGAGCTCTTCGTGAGGCACTGTTGCTATCAGTGTTCAGATAATGTGCTGTGTGCAGTTGAATGTTCCAAGGCTTTGAATAATCAAAGAGGAACTATGTGTAATAAATAGGTGGAACAAAAAATTATTCAGTAACAGCTGTAGATGCTAGTGCTCACAGCATGCATCAATTGACAAACAAATAAATGTGTGTGTGTGATTTCCTATGGGACCAAACTGCTGAGGTCATCAGTCCCTAGATTTACACACTACTTAAACTAACTTATGCTAAGAACAACACACACACCCATGCCCGAGGGAGTACTCGAACCTCCGGCAGGAGGGACTGCGCAGTCAGTGACATGGTGCCTCTAACTGGACAAACAAATATTTAAATTAAATGTCCACAGCAATATGGTCATTTCTTGGTCCAGACAGGGCATGTCATCATATTTCTTAAAGTTCATCATTAAGAGTAGTGGGACCATACTAATTCTCTTCTGTATAAGGCAGAATCAAAGCATGTCATCGTACATCATACTTTTTGTGTTGCTGTAGTTGCTCCATCTCTCCTTGGTAATGACAGGGCAGAAGTCTGTCCTCCAATAGGAGCTCACAAAACCTCATTTCGCAGGGTTTTGTTGTCGGATATTGTCACTGATGAGCTTGGAATGGCAGAAAGAAGAAGTTAATTTTATTAAAAGGACATTTTTTCAGTATTTGCAACGTCTTTATGACATTTCTTTCAGTGCAGTCTTGCTATGGGAAGGAAGAAGTGTAGCACAGTTTCTTCCTGAGACATCACCTGTAAATACAGTTTGAGCTGCAGTGAAAAATCATTTTTCTGAATGTCTGATCTTAAGATAAATTCTTAAAACACCTAAAAAAATTGGTACTTTTATTCAATATCTGTTCATTTTCGGTTATTCATAAGACATAATATGATGATAATATTGCTGAATATACATTCTATCATTCTACTGAACTGAAGTTTTATTTAGAATAAGATTGTAATACTCAGTGGGCTTTTGTGAACTTTTATTTTACTATGGAAGCCTCTCAAATAGTACTGTGGTAGTACATTTGCTAATTTTATTGACTGCCTTTAGTCCTGCTTGTGGAGGATGTGTAATGCTTTTCACGCGGAAATGCCTCAAGCTTCTTTGTAGATTGTTATTGTGTGTATATTTTTTATTTTTGTGTGAGTCCAAACATATGTTTTCACAATTTTTAACTAAGGAATCTAATTCATATAATATTTTTTCAGGGCAATGCTTACCTTTTTGAAATTAGGATCTGCTTTAACAAAACGCTGGAGCTTGTAGACTGTGATGGCATTAAAATGAAGACATCTATGGATAGCCTCATAACAAATTGCCCACACGATAAACCAATTTTTTATCCTAGTAAGCTGCCATCACTGCCAGAAGGTAGAGAGATAAGCTATTCTCACTATTCAGTCAAGTCACAATGGCCACTGAGGCTGCTCAAGGTCATACAGTTTCTACAGTGGTTCACATTTTAGGATATGAAACATGTTTTGTCTATGGAGCAAACTATTTTTCAACTTTAGTTGCAAAACCTTAAATATTTTACTAGCTGAAAATGTACTGTGATATTTTTTGAGATTTGTTGTAGTAAAATATGTCACTCAGACATCATATTTAGTGTCATGTGTCATGTGGTTTCATTTTACTATGGAAATTTCTAATTAATCTCTGAAATGATTAAATGAAATGTAATATGTGTTGTTGCAAATGACTAGGGGAGACCGGCAACAAAAGTAAAATTTTGCATATTGAATTTTTTTATTACCTCCTTATAAACTTTTGAAACAAAAGGAATTAATGTGTGTGTTCTCTGAAGCTTTCCTAACATAGATGAATTTAGTTCCACACAAAATCACTTATGTTTGGAATTTGTAAAACTAATTTTAAGGCATCTGTGTTCCTGTTACTTGTGTCCCCGTTACCAGGGACGCTAGTAACACAAGTAGGTTTCGAAAGTAACATAATAAGTTAAACCACATTTTATTACCTAAAGGACTCATACAGCAACTTAAAGTACATTACCATTACAAAACATTAATGAAACATCAATAAACTTCAATTCTCATTAATTTACAATTATTATGCAGGCTTTATGAATAAATATTCAGTGAGTCAGTAAAAGAGAAAAGTAATGCATATCTTAGTCCTATTCAGATTCACAATTGTGGCACACATAAATATTTCCCCCCCTTTGGTACAAGCAACACAAGACCAACCCTTACATTCCCAACACTGAATCCACTTCTCTTTGCGACGACTGTGATGGAAAGGCTCGACATATACAATGCAGTAGCTGTCATTGTCTTCCGATGATGATTCTTCAGGTTTTTTCTGTTTTCGCACTCTTGGCTGGCTGCTTTTTAAATTTAGCTTCTTTTCCGCTTTTTTCGCCCTGGGATGGGCCTTCAGCTCTTCTTCCATAGTCAGTTTCTCTGGAATGTCAGTCAAAATTGCAGACTTTCTCCCTTTTCTTCCTTCTTGCCTTGGATCTGCTTTTGGTTATGGGCAAACACCTTCGGGTGAAAAGGTTGCGTGAACTGAATAAGATGGTTGTAAACTACTAGGTCCTGCATCACAGGCTGATATGTGAAAGTGTTTTCTTGCATATTGCTACTGGATCCAGATTAGATGTCCTTCCAGCTTCAGATGGGTCACTAGAAAATGCTAATGGTTCTGCTAAGGACATAGTTTGCTTTCCATAATTGGAAGCTTTTGCTGGGCGATCAGTGACAGAAGATGGTGCAAAATTGATTTCACTGAACACATTCCTATTAAATGGTACTATGCCTGTGCAGTGAAACCATGCTGCAATGTTTTTGGGAGTTACAGCAAGTGGAAGTGCTTCCCTTACAATTGAAGGGATGTCATAAAGTGACATGGTCTTTCGCGGATGATTCTTGATCCAGTTGTCAGCAAAAGCATTCACCATCTTTTTGAATGGACCATAAACTGAATGGTCTAGAGGCTGCATCCCGTGTGTACAGTGCAGTGGGAATGACAGCATAACAATCCCCTTGCTTTTGCAAAAATTCAGGCTTCTGATGGATGGATGAGATTTGTGATTGTCGAGAAGCAGAAAACATTTGTGCTCAGGAGTTGGTTTAGCAAATTTTATGAAATGACACAAGAATAACAAAAGTTATTCCTGTTGCATCCAGTCACTCGCATTTCCTGCTCCAATGCAACCAATAAGACCGTCTCAAATAAAATGGCCATGATACCTCAAGCGAAGGAATACAAAGAGAGATGGTGTGCTGTTACCCTGAGCGTTGATGGCAATAGCAACAGTGACAAGAGTGCCTCTTTCAGCCGATGTGATAGCTCCTACCTGCTTTATTCCCTGTTTAGCAACAATCCTGTTTGATTTCTAAACAGTGGTGACATCTGTCTCGTCCATATTCAAGATGTCCATGGGCTCTAAATTATATCTCTCCATAACGCTAGCCAGGTTGTTGAAAATGGCAGCCACATTTGTTGGATTAAAGCTCGTTGCTCGAGCAAGACTTGTGGGTTGAGGCAACCGAATAGACAACTGGGGATTCCTCTTCATGAATGCTGAAAATCAGTCTGGACCAACAGTTTGATTGTCCACCCAAGTTGATGGAACTGGTATATTGTTTGTCGTTGCCAGTTCGTGAGCTAATTTATGGATATCCTTAGGGCAAAGTCCATAAAATATCTCAGACACTTTAATCACATATTCAGTTATAATTTTTTATTGTTCATCGGAGAACACTCATTTTACACTTCTATATCCAACACGAGGCATTGGTGTCCTACTATCATGCATATGTTTCTCTTTCTTTTTAATGTACCAATGCAATGTTACATGGCATACATTGTGTTTCTTTGCTACTGCTCTATTACTTATAATATAATTTGCAACATCATCTGCCACAGTTTGATATACAGTAGTAGGAGTTAGTCCTTTGTAGTCGTCCTAACTCGTGTTTGTGGCATAATTCCCTGTAACGAAATAACTAAGTAAATAATGAGTCTGTTCAGTAATAACGAGTTTGTCAAGCAAGACACTGCTACTCCTGACAGTATCATACCTAATTTACTGTTTGCTAACGGGGGGGATGGGGGGGGGGGGGGGAACTGCAGCTAATAATACTTCCTCAGTAATGGGGACGAAAGAAACACTGTTACTTCCATCCCCAGCAGTAATGTTTCTTTTGTCCCCGACCACTCCTTTCTGTTTAATTGATATATTAGACACAATCTATACAAGTAATGAAAATGTTGACAATGGTGGCATAAAACTGAAAGTTTCACATAGTTAAATTATTACGTTTACAGAGTAATGCCACCGTTATCACAAAACTAAGAAAATTGAGAAAACTTATGTGAGAGACTGAAAAAACATTTTACTGCGGCACACTCAACAGAGACTCTCCAATACTGGCCAACAATTGGTAGGCAGTTGGGAAACATGAAGGGAATACAGTGTTTGAATCACTTGATTTTCGGAGCTACAGGCGAATGTAGTGGAGGGATGTTACTTTCATATCGTGTTACTCTTGTCCCCGGTCTCCCCTACATGCTTTCTTCATTTTCAAGTAGGTAATTTCATTGTTGTAGGATGTTCCTGAAACAGCTAAAACAAACATTTTACTATGGCAGACAGAAGGGTGGAGCACAGAGACATGTAACAGGAAATAGCATTCACATTAGCTTTGGAGCTCTTGCTCTCTTTTTTTTTTTTTTAAAAAAAAAAAAAAGAGGCAGAGGTACACTCATTCACACACACAACCACAGCCATGCAAATGGTGTGCTTGTTTGTACATTTGCTAGAAAAAGAACAAGAGCTCAAAAGATAGTGTGAATGCTGTTTCCTGTTACTTGCCTCTGTGCTCCATGCATCAGTCCGCTATAGGTGAGTGGTTGTCTTTCATTTATTGTGTTGTGTCTAGACAAGACAGCCTAGACACAATGAGAGGAAGCCGAAAGGCACGCGCTAAGTTAAAGCAGGATGGCGGGAGGTCTGAAACAGGATATGTAATGAATGCTATAAAGAAAAGTACGTAGCTTCTGGAATACTTAACTTTAATCCATCCTTTTTGGTACATCTGGAGATTGTGGCGATACAAGTGAGACTCTTTAGATACATGCAATGTTACTAATGGTGCCTTGCTAGGTTGTAGCCATTGACTTAGCTGAAGGCTATTCTAACTATTGGCTCGGCTAATGAGCAATGCTTTGTCCATGTAGTCGCTAGCAAAGTCGTCCGTACAACTGGGGCGAGTGCTAGTCCGTATCTCGAGACCTGCCTTGTGGTGGCGCTCGGTCTGCGATCACACAGTGGCGACACGCGGGTCCGACATGTACTAATGGACCGCGGCCGATTTAAAACTACCACCTAGCAAGTGTTGTGTCTGGCGGTGACACCACATATTGTACCTATTGCGCCATCCAGGAATTCCCATTATTGTTGAATTGCATTTTACATAGTTGAGAATCTCTATCTGGTAAATTAAATTTTCTTCTGTTTTATTAAAAATAGTATCAAATAAGATTATTGACAACGTACGTGGTTGAAATTTTCACTCTTGTCATATATTCTATAAATTGTTGCGCAATATGGTATGTAGTATTATTCAAGTATCAGTGAATGCATTCCCAATACCATTATAAAAAGTTATGTTGCGTATATATTTTTATCAAATTTACATGATGTTGCAGTATTTTGTATTCTGTGAGATATTATTGTGATAGAAATAAACTTCTTTTTACACAACTGTGTCATATAGTGGCTTCTTTTATTTATTCAGCTTACTATAGCCATAACTGACATGCAGTTTACTACATGTGTACACAGAATTATGATCATCTATCTGACAATATATGGGTTTTCCTTTCGCCTTGTCTATGGCAAGGCAGTGCTTCAGTGAGATATTGGTAACAGTCTTGTATTATGGATAACCACAGTACATGTAGTGCCGTGTTCAGTGTTGATTTGGATTTGAGGGATGTATCATGTGGCCTGATGTTGCAAAAGTGCTTAATTATGATTGGGATCTACTGTGTTGAGAGCCAGTTATGATGACCAAAGCCTTACTATGATCTTTAAATCATGTCTCCGTGGAATGTGTGTTGTACACTAAATGAGCAAAAATATTCAGACTACAAAATGAATGTCCATTTTGCAATTTCAGACTATGCACGTAGGGGTATGTAAGTGCAGGCATAAAATGTTAATCATAGACATGCTTTCTGTCAGAATTAGTTATTGAAGAGGAGTAAGTGCAATAAAATGATACCACAAACTTGTGCATTCAGACAAGTTTCACAGACTTTTATGTTTCTAGTGTGGGATGAGATGGTGGGTAAATAATAAAATATCCTTGCCATTTATAAGAGTCTGTAAACTATTTTTGCAGTCAGCCACAAAGTGATGGAGAACATACTGACTTCTAATTTACAGTCCGCAAGTGCACATTACTCATTTTATTTACTGAAAGAAAATGTTCCTACTTGCTGTTACTCATCAGGATCAGGAACTATGACTATAAATAAAGGTTTTGGGTTTTAACTAATTGATATATTCAGTAAAAGTTCACATGCACAAAACATAATAATGTTCCTCATAATAACAATAACAATAATAATAATAATAATAATAATAATATCCCTATTGAGAACAGCACTATTAGCTGTTCAGAGGCGACCTCTACGAGAAGTTCCAGGTAAAGTGGTGCATCTTCTGATCACCAAAAGTTAACTGCCTGAATCAAAAGTGGAAAATAATCGCACCACCTGCCGCATGGTTCTGTCAACATTATGGGCAGCACACAAACAGTTACTTTTGTGAAAACTAAGTGATCCATGATGGTGTACAGTCCTCGTGAGTTCACTTCCTACTTTTACCGAAAACACGTTTTTGAGCTGCCCCACTGTGACATCATCCAAGGAAGAGCACTCGCAGGCATTTGACTGACATGGCCAGATTGATACCTTGGTGCGAAGTGTCTCTTTTCACTGCCTCTCTGGCCATTTTTATGTATGGGCATAGCAGACTACTGAAAGTAGTATTTGCTATCAACAGCTCTTGGCACAGGTAGCAGCTTCTAAATAGCCCTTGTATCAGACATGTAGTAATTAATATCCCTGGTATTCAATAATTTACAGTCTTCTTAATTTTTATATGAATGGAGTTAAGTTTGCTTTAGCTTCTGAAAAAGTTTTAGCTCAACTGCATTTAAACTTCGCCAGCTGGAATTTTTAGGACAGAACCAGCAGCAGAACATGACCTCTGAACTGCCTCCCTAAGATTCCTTGTAATGATTGTCATTTACACTAAAGTCTTGAAACTTGGTACAGCTGTATTATTTGATGAGTGTAATTAAGTGCTGAAATTAGAACCTTCTATCACAGATACAAATGATGCTTACCTGTTATGAGTAAGGAAGATTTTGTTCCAAATTTGGTTTTTAGTATATAGCTTGAAAACTAACAGAGGTAGCTTAATGGAGTCACATACTTAATGTTTTTATATCAAACTGAGGCTACATATAAATTTTATCTTTCTGAGTCTAATATTTAGCACCTTTAATTTTTTGCAAAAATGCCAATTTTGACCAAAATATTGCCCCGATCAAGTTGAGACTTGTAACTTTTGATTGCGACATACATTTGCACTTTCTGAGCAATTTTTAGCTTCATTATTTAGTGCCACTAATTTTTTCCTAAAACAATATATTTAGTGAAACATATCTAAAAACAAAGATGATGAGACTTACCAAACAAAAGCGCTGGCAGGTCGATAGACACACAACAAACATACACACAAAATTCAAGCTTTCGCAACAAACGGTTGCTTCATCAGGAAAGAGGGAAGGAGAGGGAAAGACGAAAGGATGTGGGTTTTAAGGGAGAGGGTAAGGAGTCATTCAAATCCCAGGAGCGGAAAGACTTACCTTAGGGAGGACAGGTATACACTCGCACACACACACATATCCATCCGCACATACACAGACACAAGCAGACATTTGTAAAGGCAAAGAGTTTGGGCAGAGATGTCAGTCGAGGCGGAAGTAAAGAGGCAAAGATGTTGTTGAAAGACAGGTGAGGTATGAGCGGCGGCAACTTGAAATTAGCGGAGGTTGAGGCCTGGCGGATAATGAGAAGAGAGGATATACTGAAGGGCAAGTTCCCATCTCCGGAGTTCTGACAGGTTGGTGTTAGTGGGAAGTATCCAGATAACCCGGACGGTGTAACACTGTGCCAAGATGTGCTGGCCGTGCACCAAGGCATGTTTAGTCACAGGGTGATCCTCATTACCAACAAACACGGTCTGCCTGTGTCCATTCATGCGAATGGACAGTTTGTTGCTGGTCATTCCCACATAGAAAGCTTCACAGTGTAGGCAGGTCAGTTGGTAAATCACGTGGGTGCTTTCACACGTGGCTCTGCCTTTGATCGTGTACACCTTCCGGGTTACAGGACTGGAGTAGGTGGTGGTGGGAGGGTGCATGGGACAGGTTTTACACCGGGGGCGGTTACAAGGGTAGGAGCCAGAGGGTAGGGAAGGTGGTTTGGGGATTTCATAGGGATGAACTAAGAGGTTACGAAGGTTAGGTGGACGGCGGAAAGACACTCTTGGTGGAGTGGGGTTCCACTCCCGGGATTTGAATGACTCCTTACCCTCTCCCTCAAAACCCACATCCTTTCGTCTTTCCCTCTCCTTCCCTCTTTCCTGATGAAGCAACCGTTTGTTGTGAGAACTTGAATTTTGTGTGTATGTTTGTGTTTGTTTGTGTGTCTGTCGACCTGCCAGCGCTTTTGTTTGGTAAGTCTCATCATCTTTGTTTTTAGATATATTTTTCCCACGTTGAATGTTTCCCTCTATTACATTTAGTGAAACATATTGATTTGATCATTCTGAGACTTAACAATGTTAACATTAATGTACTGAATCATACATTGATGAAGTTTGGAAAAATTATTTTAATTTCACTCTTAGATTATAGGGAAATCCATTGTATGTTAAGCACAGTTGCATAATGGTGAAGTGGCACTAGCAGTAGTGAATAGGGGTAAGTCCTAACACACTGTCTTGCCATTACATCTCTCACAATGATACAGCGTTTGTTTTGCCACACTAGGTCATTGACGTTAGTTTGCCACACTAGGTCATTGACGTTAGGGTGAAATAGGAAACTCAGAGAATCACTAAATCCAAGCATTGTTCTGACAAAACAAAAAGTCAATAGGAACCACCTAACTCAAAGTGTACTGTACGAATGATGTTCTTGTTAACTATTGCAAAGACTTTACTTTGCTCATGTAGAGAGGGTATTGGTATGAAGGATGTGGCTCAGCTATTATGATCAATATGCTGACAAAAAACCACTGATCATAAGATAAATGTGTGATGTTGCGGAATGGTGCAGGCATAGTCACCATTGATATATACACTCCTGGAAATGGAAAAAAGAACACATTGACACCGGTGTGTCAGACCCACCATACTTGCTCCGGACACTGCGAGAGGGCTGTACAAGCAATGATCACACGCACGGCACAGCGGACACACCAGGAACCGCGGTGTTGGCCGTCGAATGGCGCTAGCTGCGCAGCATTTGTGCACCGCCGCCGTCAGTGTCAGCCAGTTTGCTGTGGCATACGGAGCTCCATCGCAGTCTTTAACACTGGTAGCATGCCGCGACAGCGTGGACGTGAACCGTATGTGCAGTTGACGGACTTTGAGCGAGGGCGTATAGTGGGTATGCGGGAGGCCGGGTGGACGTACCACCGAATTGCTCAACACGTGGGGCGTGAGGTCTCCACAGTACATCGATGTTGTCGCCAGTGGTCGGCGGAAGGTGCACGTGCCCGTCGACCTGGGACCGGACTGCAGCGACGCACGGATGCACGCCAAGACCGTAGGATCCTACGCAGTGCCGTAGGGGACCGCACCGCCACTTCCCAGCAAATTAGGGACACTGTTGCTCCTGGGGTATCGGCGAGGACCATTCGCAACCGTCTCCATGAAGCTGGGCTACGGTCCCGCACACCGTTAGGCCGTCTTCCGCTCACGCCCCAACATCGTGCAGCCCGCCTCCAGTGGTGTCGCGACAGGCGTGAATGGAGGGACGAATGGAGACATGTCGTCTTCAGCGATGAGAGTCGCTACTGCCTTGGTGCCAATGATGGTCGTATGCGTGTTTGGCGCCGTGCAGGTGAGCGCCACAATCAGGACTGCATACGACCGAGGCACACAGGGCCAACACCCGGCATCATGGTGTGGGGAGCGATCTCCTACACTGGCCGTACACCACTGGTGATCGTCGAGGGGACACTGAATAGTGCACGGTACATCCAAACCGTCATCGAACTCATCGTTCTACCATTCCTAGACCGGCAAGGGAACTTGCTGTTCCAACAGGAAAATGCACGTCCGCATGTATCCCGTGCCACCCAACGGCTCTAGAAGGTGTAAGTCAACTACCTTGGCCAGCAAGATCTCCGGATCTGTCCCCCATTGAGCATGTTTGGGACTGGATGAAGCGTCGTCTCACGCGGTCTGCACGTCCAGCACGAACGCTGGTCCAACTGAGGCGCCAGGTGGAAATGGCATGGCAAGCCGTTCCACAGGACTACATCCAGCATCTCTACGATCGTCTCCATGGGAGAATAGCAGCCTGCATTGCTGCGAAATGTGGATATACACTGTACTAGTGCCGACATTGTGCATGCTCTGTTGCCTGTGTCTATGTGCCTGTGGTTCTGTCAGTGTGATCATGTGATGTATCTGACCCCAGGAATGTGTCACTAAAGTTTCCCCTTCCTGGGACAATGAATTCACGGTGTTCTTATTTCAATTTCCAGGAGTGTAGTTTAATGGCTGACCAGTCATAGTATGTAATATGGTACTCATATTGACAAGGCCTGGTGGATTCTTCATAAACAGTATCAGCCAGTGGGTGTTGTTGCAACAATGAGGCTTCTACAACCCCCCCCCCCTCCCCTGCCCCCTCCCCCTCCCCACACACCAGCCCACATTATGACAAATAGTAACTAATATTTACCAGACTAGTTAATGTTTCTCCAAAGAAGTGTAGGTAACACATTGAGTGTCCCCTGAATGGTATGTGGGCATTAGAATGTTTTCAGGATGACAAATATATTGCATGATCAGTAGCTTAAACAGTTCATTTGTTAACAGTTTTTAAAAATCTGTGTCAGTACCATAAGAAGACAAATTAAAAGAAGGAAGAAAGAAGTACATTTTATGGAAATAGAGTTGTTCTACATGAGTGGCATTTATTACGCAAATTGCATATTTCAAATTATATAATAAAAACAGAGCATTTTAGTTAGACTAGCATAGACCAGAATTGGGGTGATATCAATTGCATTGGGAGTTGTTGACATGAAGTTTTTGAGTCTACATTGGATGGGGCAATCAGTCTACCAATACACACATTGGGTTGTTTGGACCTCACCACAAATGGACATGTTACTCACTTTATATAATTGCCAAGGGCTAATTCTTGTGATGATTCCATCCAGTGCTGGTTCTTTAAGTTAGTCAGATCTCCATTTTAGGCTTAGTTTGTTGTTCATTTATCAATCAACTAGCAGTAGCATACAAAACTTGGGGTTTGAAGATTAATTACCAAAAAACAGAATACTTGACTAATGATTCAGATGAGTTATACATTAAAGGAAAGAAAATCGAAAAGATAAACACTTTCTGTTATTTGGGATCCATTTTATAAATTGAGGGAGAATCGGAGTCAGAAATCAATAAAAGAATTAGTAGCAGATGGAAGGTCATTGGGATGCTTAACTCAGTTTTATGGAGCAGGAATGTAATGAGCAGAACTAAAAAATTAATATACAAATCCATATTAAAGAGTGTGGTTCTGTATGGAACAGAGACCTGGACAATTAACATGGAGCACATTAAAAAATTACAAGTTCTGGAGATGGACTTTTGGAGAAGTCTGAAGAAAATTTATACTGGAATGGGAACCGGAAGGGAGAAGAAGAAGACGACGACGACCTCTGACCACTTGGATCCAAAAATGTACAGTGCACAATGAGGAGAATGGGCGCAGAGGAAGAGGACACACAAGATTGAAACACCTGGAGGAATATTTTGAAAATATAGTTTAAGAACGTTTATTCTTTGTATTGTAACTTCCGAGTAAATTATTATGTTGGAGATAAGCCTCTGTAATGAGGAAAAGCTCAAAATAATAAAACAATGTTGTCGGCAAATGAGTAATTCCAACCAGGTGGTGAAACTTATCTGTTTGAACAGGTTTCAGACAGCTAGTGAACAGTTTACTGAGTGCAGCATCAACTTTCTTAACATGGGCAGGTTTATGCACGACAAGTGAGGCATATTAACTGGCCAAATAACAAAGTTGTTTTTACCACTTATGGTTTAAAATTCCAGTCTGCCTATAATTTTTTGGAGGATATTATTTGTGTCATCGAGTTTAATGTTGGAGTTGGTGCAGTACTGCTTATATGTCAGTCCAAGGTAAACCCAAGAATTTTGGTTAGGGACAGTGCTCCAACAGTGTTACTCTCCACATAACCTGGAGCCCTCTTGGTGTATGCCTGTTGTGGAGGTGAAAGATGCAAGCCTGTATTGTTGTGAGGCTGGTCTTAAGTTGATTGCGAAGAACTTATTGCTCTAGCGTCATTAGAGGTTTAGTTAACTTTGCTTCAGCTTCCTCAAAGAAGCAGTCCTGAACAACCGTAGTTTGATAATTCACATATATAATGCTTTTGGTGTCATTTGGTAGTGGTTAGTCGTGGGTGTGAAAATTAAAAATTGTTGGGGCTAATACTCAGCTTCGAGGTAGGCTGTTTATCTGTCTCTGCCCCTTTCTTCTTTATCCATTTTTGAGGAGTCCTCCGACAGACATGGCCAATATTTTGACCTTTGTTATGGTGTAGATCTTTTGCACCAGGAATCTGAGATTAACTGTGTTGTTGGTGGCAGGTATCTATGATCTTGAACACCAGGCCTGTGATTTTCAATGCCACTGCCAAATAACTGTGAGAGTTTTAATATATGTGAAATGGTACATTTTCCTGGGAAAACTGGTTTGTTCAGAAATGAGAAAGGATCCCATTACATAAGAAATGCAGCAGTAATGTTAAACAAGCACATAATATTGCACTTGCTCCTAAGTTATCAACCTTTTGCTGTCTTCAAGCTGTGTTTCTGGTTTATTATTTATATACCAGCAATAATATGAGAGGGAACTGAAAGGGAATCAGAATTCCATTCCTTATCTACATCTACATTGATATTCTGCAAATTGCACGTAAGTGCCCGGCAGAGGGTTCATCGAACCACCTTCACAATAATTCTCTATTATTCCACTTTCGAACATCACATGGAAAAATATACATATATCTGTGTGTGTGTGTGTGCGTGCGTGCGTGCGTGCTTGCGTGAGAGAGAGAGAGAGAGAGAGAGAGGTCTGATTTCCTTTATTTTAGCTCTGTTTCCATTCGTTTATTATGATGATTGTTTTCTCCCTGTATAGATTGATATCAATAAAATATTTTCGCATTTGGAGGAGGAAGATGGTGATTGAATATCTGTGAGAAGATACTGCTGTAATGAGACACACCTTTGTTTTAATGATGTACACTGCAAATCCCTTATCATGTCTGTGACACTCTCCCCTATTTCTCAATAATACAAAATGTGCTGCCCTTCTTTAAACTTTCTCAATGTACTCCTTTAATCGTATCTGGTAATGTGCCCACACTGTGGAGCAGTACTCCAAAAGAGAATAGACAAGTGTAGCCTAGGCTGTCTCTTTAGCATATCTGTGCATCTTCTAAGTGTTCTGCCAATAAAACACAGTCTTTGGTTCACTTTCCCCACGACATTTCCTGAAAGAATAGTAGTACCGAGAGTTTTCCTCCACTGAGGGCTCTTCTTCACACTGCTTTGAATCAGTTTGTCGGCTGTTATTCTTGCACAGTGTCATTTTGTAAACAGTGTTTTACATGTTTGGTGACCATCACAGGCGATGCACTATGATGTTAATTGTCTTCTTCAGTTTCCAGTCATTCTTCATGGGATAAGCATCTTAATTTATGAATTTGCCAATAGTAGTGGTAGAGCATAGCCATATGCCCTTTCTGTTGCCACAGTTCATGGAGAAGAGGTTGTGGGTGCAGGATGAGTGAAGTTAGAGTCTTGGCACCAGGCGGAGATGGGTGTGAGGCAGGGGGCCTATGGGAGTGTAGAATGTGTTAAAAGGATGACTCCCACCTACATAGTTCAGAGAAAATGGTGCTGAGGAAAGAAAGCAGATGGCACTGGTTATGAAGCAGATATTGAAATCGAGCATATTGTGCTCAGCAACATATTTTGCCACAGTGTGGTCAATTCTGTTCTTGGCCACACTTTGCCAGTGGCCATTCGTTCGTGTGTACAGCTGGTTGGAGAACATGTCCACATAAAATGCAGTGCAGAAATTGCAGCAGAGTTAGTATATGACATGACTGCTTTCACAGGTTGCCGTGCCTCTGATGGAATAACCATTTGACAGGAATGGAGTAGGATGTGCTGGGTGGAAGTAACGGACAGGTCTTGCAGCACCTGGGTCTTGATATGACTCATGTGATGACAGGTTGGGAGTGGGTGTGGCATAAGGATGGGCTAGGATTTTGCTTAGATTGAGTGATTTGCAGAATACCACTTTGGGAGGGATGGAAATGATTGTGGTTAGGATAGTCCTCATTTCCAGGTACAGTGATAAATAATCAATGTTTTGGTGAAGGATATGGTTCAGTTGTTCCAGTATGGAATAATATTGCATGAGTGGGAGGAACAGGGATGTTTGAGGAGAGTATTGTGTGGGAAATCTGTCTTTGGAGTAGGATTGAAGTGAGAGGGCCTGTCTGTGAAGGCTTCAGCATGATCTTCAGCATTCTGGGCAAGAGAATTCCTATCATTGCAGAGGCAACATGCGCGGGTGGTCAGACTATATGGGTGTGACTTTTTTGGTGGAGGGAGAGAGAGAGAGAGAGAGAGATAGGGCAATTCTGACGTTATGGTTAATAATGGAAGCAAGACTTAAATCAAGATAGATTCATAGGATTTGTCAATCCAGAAAAAAATTCAATATATAAAATGCTGCAAGATATTCAAAATTCTGAGAAAAATAGGAGTAAGCTGTAGTGAAAGATGGGTAATATAAAATGTGTACAAGAACCAAGAGGTAAGAATAAGAATGGAAGATCTAGAATGAAGTATTCAGATTAAAATATACATAAGTTATAGATGTAGTATTTTGCCCCTGTTCTTCAGTCTACAGGGTGGTCGGAAACAGTCTGAAAAGCTTGTAAGGGAGTTGCAGGGGACATTGTGCTAAGAAATAATTTTTAAGAAAAAATTTGAATACATTGCAGCATTTCTGAGTTATTTAGCACTGAAGTTAGCCAGTCAGGTTGTTGTGCATGAAATTTCTAGTACTTGCATGTGCTAAAATGTAGTAATGCACAGACATCTGTGGGTCTGTGCACTACCATATGTTGAAATACTCTTTACCAGTTAAAATGTGCCTATTTCTGAAGTGATAAATTGAAGCTAGGTGGCTTGAGGAAACTAAATGAAAAACATGTTTGGTGACACCACCTCTGGCAGGCTGCTTGAATTTACGTACATTACAACCTGATTGTGTAACTTCAATGCCAAATAACTCAGAAATGGTGCAATGTATCAAATTTTTTTCTGAACAGTTATTTCTCAGCACCACCTTTCCTGAACACCCTTTCAAGCTTTGAAGACTGTTTCTGACCACCGGTACATGACACAAATTAAAGTGTGATTCAAGAGTGGGATTAAAATTCAGGGTGGGACTCCCTGATAAAATTGCTATTCTCAGTGAAAGTGAAGAAGAATTACTGGACCTGTTGAGTGGAATGGAAAGTCTAATGAGAACAGAATATGGATTGAGGGTAAACTGACAAAAGACAAAGACAAGAGTAGCAGAAATGAAATTAACAATAAACTTAACATCAAAGTTGGTGACCACAAAGTAGACAAAGGTAAGGAATTCTTCTACCTTTGAAGCAAAACAGCACGTGAGAGATGAAGCAAGTAGGTCATAAAAAGGAGTCTAGTACAGGCAAAGAGGGCATTCTTAGCCAAAAGAAGTCTACTAGTATAAAACACAGGTCTGCGTACTTTTATACTAGTAGACGTCTTTTAGCTGCCTCAATTTGAGGAAGAAGAGTGTTTGTCTGGAGCACAGCATTGTATGGTAATGCATGATGTATTGTGGGAAAACCAGAAAAGAGAATCAAATCATTTGAGATGTGATGCCATAGAAAGATATTGAAAGGTATGTGGACTGGTAAGATAAGTAACGAGGAGGATCTCTGCAGAACCACTGAAGAGATGAACACATGGGAAACGCAAACAATAAGAAGGAACAGGATGATGGGATACGTATTAAGACAACTGGGAATGTCTTCCTTGGTAATAAAGGGAGCTGTAGAGGGTAAAAACTAAGACATTCTGAAGATAAAAAACAAATAATTGAATTTATATGGTGCAAGTGCTATTTGCACTTCTGTAGGCACAACAGAGAGATTTGTGGTGGGCCATTGGAAATGAGTCAGAAGACAGATGATTCAAAACAAAAAAAAGTGTGACAGCGTAAATGCAGGTACTTTTGGTAATTAATGGGCTTGGTATGAACAGAAGTATGGATGGAGACATAGGCTCCACCAATGATGAATCACAGGAGTTATCTGAAAGAAGGCATCCACTAATGGTATAAATCCCTTACCTACATTCTTGTAATAATGATCCCATCCCTGAAGCCCAGCATAACCTCAAATTTTTACTTGAATTTTTAAGCTCACTTCAAATCTGTCCCCAAAATTCATTTCCCTCCTCACCCCAACAATATGCCCCCTCACCCCCTCCCACACACATCTTATACAATCTACATACTTCCAAAAATTCACAAATCAAACAATTCTGGATATTGTTGACCAACACTTCCAACCAATTCCCTGTAGCCTAACCTTCCACATTAAAAGTGCAAACCACTTCCTTCACTGACTCTAAACCATCCACACCCAATTACCACATGGATCTGCACGTATTGCAGTTGACACTATCTCCCTATGCGCCTACATTCCCCATGCCCATGGCCTTCAGCACCCTTTAGACTTCAGACTCATCAACCAGCTGTCTCGTGAATGAATGGCCATTGCCAAATGGTGGCCAAGAATAGAGCTTGACAGCCAACGGTGAAACACACTGGTGAGCACAGCAAGCTCAATTCAATGGCTGCTTCACAACACTGCCATGTGCATTCTTCCCTCAACACCAGCTTCTCTGAACTAAGTAGATGGTGTTGTCCTTGAAACGTATCCTCATCTCCCACAATCCTCCTGGCCTTAGTTTCCGCTAGTGCCCTGTCCCACACCCACCTCCACCCTGCCCCATTCCTACTGCTCTCAGTTTCCTTTGTCTCCTCACCCACTCCACCTGACACAATCCTTCACTCCAGTCAAGCGACACAACTAATTTATTTACATTCTACGACAACTTCCCATTACCACATCAATTAAACAAACACTACACAAATACTATAGAAAGTTGTATAAACAAAACTATTACAGAAAATAAGTTGATACCTGATTTAGTGTCGTGAAACCATGCAAAAATATAATAAAACTACCGGAGAAACCCAGCACTGCCTAGGCATTTATTTATAACTTTGTGTCCATGCCTGTACCATGCAGCATCTGGCCTTGTGCTTAATGTTTATAAGGTCATATCTCCTGAGCTGTGTGTCATACAATGATATAATTATGTGGATATACTCTTAGACAAAAAAATTGATTGCTGGCTCACCGCTGCAGAGGCAAAGTCCAAGTTGTTCACTTAAGGGGGCCAGTAAAGTCGATCGCCCCTCAGAATTCTAAGTCCAGCGATATGTACGATCAAGCAGCACTGTGGAATTTGGAAGTGTTTTCCTTTCCTCGGGAGGCTGCAAAGCTGTAACTGCTCATGCTCTAGTGATAAATGTTGTGCAATATATCCAGGAAGTCATGAGATTTAATCCACTCCATTCCATTTTTTTTAATCATATTTTGGTTGTCTGCAGTCAATCTGATGGAGCTCAAATATAATTCCCTTTACTTTCTAACCCTCCTGTGTATGCCAGAAATCTCCACAACAATTACCCCCACACAGGGCTCGGCTGTGTCAAGACCACGTTTGTGCTTGGGAATTTACTTGCACATTTGCCAACTTACTCACGTGTGTTACTACCAGATGAAGGCATTGCTATGGTTGTGTTTGTCTATGGTCATTTTCTAATTTGAAGTTTTTTTCATCTTGCAGTTAAATATTGGACTTCGCTTGCTCAAAACTTATGAACTTTGTTCAAGGGTTGTAAAATAGAGCTGCAAGTGGAAAAAGTCTAATATTTACAACATATTGTTTTCTCTCGTATTAACAGGTGTGAAGGTAGCTCAAAACACTTGCACTGTGTGCGGAGCAGGTACTTTTAGGCAAGACTCTTTAGCAAAGGGTTTAACTGTTTCAAGAAATGTCATTTGTTCTGTCTTGATCCATTTTCTACTTTCAGGAAGTCTCAATAACTGACATATGTGATAAACCATGATGATTTAACCATAGTACGCTATTTGTATTCTGTAGACGAGATTCACATCATAATTTCGTTCATTGAAAATTCCTATGCAGTATTGTTACTGGTGTCTAGTTACGACATCTTTATGTTAACTTAAAGGAAATTGGTGGCTGAGCCATAAGAGAAGACATTTCCTTGAGAAAAGGGCAATGTGAACATAATATTTTGCAGCTGGTGGCTCAGTAAGGATGTTGTGCACTACAAAACACAAAAGGGTTGTGTCTATTGCAACTGGTCTTTGTTGCCAACAACTAAGAACTGTTATTCAGCTTATCACAGTAACCTTAACAACATAAGTCTATTCTAATGAAACAGAAAGTACTGTAACATAAGTGTGGCTACAACAACGTGAATGATGAATAAGATATTACTCATTCTGGACTTCAAAATGATTTGTGTTTATTTGTTGTCCTACGTCAAACTGAAACAATATGCAAATTTAGCATTTCATAGTTATAATTTATTTATTGATTTTGGATATGACTACCTGTAGCTATGTTATAAAATGGCTAAAATATCTTTCTTTCAGTGAGATTGGAACCATGACCCAAAGCAGCCATTGCTTCAGAACCGAAAAGTGGCTAGAACTAATAAACTGCAATGTAAAAGATAAAATTAGTTGTGATTTCCACAAGGAATGACCCACCTAGACTCGAAAGCATAAACTGAGATATCACACCTTTAAAGCAAATAACTTTATTCAATCAAAGTGATGAGGAAATATCAAGTGAATTTGTCAGCATATTTGTCTGTCATTCAGGAAGTAACTCGGCAGTCACATCATTGCCATACATATTCTGTGTTGTTGCTATGTTTCAGTTATACTACAAGCAGGAAGAATTCGTTTCATCAGACAATGTGAAGCCTGGCACGGAAGTGCGTACCTCTTGTGTATGAAACACAAGGCGAATGAGGAACTGGATACCAAAAATATATGTCAATGGATTTTATCCCTGTTTTTGATCTACAAGTGCAGTTAATAACAGTTACTAATAATACTCAGATGCTCCGACTGCAGATTAAACATCATAAATCAGTAACTGTCACAATTATTTCTGTTTTTCTTTCATAAGCACATTAAAAACTGAAGAGCTAATTCATGAATTGTGATCCGCATGTTTGGAGCATATCGAGTAGTTAGTTAAACTGCATATATTATGACAAAGTAAAATGTCTTTTGAGTGTTACAGACTCTGAAAATGTTTCTCTTAAGAATGCTGTCATTTGCACCACCACCAAAATAGAGGAACACAAATAAAGGACAGCTCAGTTTTTATTGCAAATCATGAATATTTGTAAACTACAAATAACATTATGTTCCAAATCAAGAATTAGCTGCAATGCAGGCTCAAAAAACTGTAAAAATTGGCACTAGTGAATAAGCATAGTGTTAGTTTGATTCAAGCTGCTGCCAACATGAAAGGAGAAGTAGTTATCATCAGAACAAGGAATAAGGAACAAAAAATGCAGACAGTAATGGCTGAAAAAATCATCCTGAAGCAACACTGTCATTAAGTCTATAAATACTGAAAGAATGACAAGTATCTACCCATAGTGATTTCAGTATAACCACTGCTGGTGTTTTGTCGTAAAAGCAAAGAGTATCCTGAGATAACAATATGTCCACCATGCTGAGCATTGTGCTAATTTTCTATGCAGTGCTTCACAGTCAGTGCACAGTTTTATTACCTGAGTCCCTGGTGGTATCATTTATGAACAATGTCTCTGTCCTACCACAATACTCAGATGAGAATTATCAGGGTGTAATATGACAGTTCTAGTACTTGCAAAGACTATCTATATGCTGTTGATTCATGATGCTAAACTGTCACTATGTCGGATTATAGCTCAGACTTATTTTCTGCTTGTGAAAGAGTTGCACAGCAGTGGGTGAATAGCATCGACACCCTGGTGCCCCACACATAACACAGACCCATGATGTGGCAGTAAATCACATTGAAATGCCATATGCTTGTGTCTTTCTGGCAGCACTTTTTTTCTTCTTTTGCAGTATACTTTCACCTTATTTTGGAAGTGATAAACAACTGTTACAATCTACCACACTATAACTCACACCCACTCTGTCCCCACCCAAACACAATCACAACCCCAGATGTTTCTTAAACTATGACACTGGATGCAGTTTCATACCTACCTTATTGGCTTCCTGTTGTCAGCTTTTTTACTCTGAAGATGAAGATGTCAGGTAAATACTAACATTTTATTGTGGTGAACATCCAATGTCCCCATCCTTCCAGCTCCACCATTCAAAATGCAATGAAAATGAATGACATAAATGCGCCTATGACTGATAAACAATATTATATTAACAACTAGTATAATGTAGCGAATTCTATCGGTCCTCTGACGATTACAAACTTGAGTGTTCTATAGGATTACTTTAGCTGATTTCATTGTGGTCATTTTTAATTAAAATAGAGGAAGAGGAAAAACATCTGGCTTTAAACATGTGATTGTAGATCTGAATGTATGGCTACAGTTGCAGCATACACAGCCAGTGAGATATCAAGAAGGTGAACATTCTCTCATTGCTTTAGTCCAGGCTAAGGCCAAAATTAATGGTTACAATTATTTATTTTACATTTAATTTAAAGTACTGCAACCATTTCAAGCATGTTCTGCTCATTGTCAGGCATTTATGCACACTAAAGATAGTTCTTGAAAGTAAATTATCTTAGCATGAACTGTTTCATTCACTGTTGTCACTGAAGTAGCTATTGGAGTATTTGAAGGGAAGTAGTGCCAGTGATTGGCCAGATATTGATCGCCAGTGGTGCCTTTGGTTGGCGTGGAGCTACATCTCATCATTTGTCATGATTGAAATCACAGCCTGTGTGGGTTGCATATAGTGTTTCCTCAGCTGTTGTGGTGCAATATTGGGTGATACAGTTTTTTAAAGTCAGTTGTTCACTTACATTTTTGGCATCCCACACTTCATCTGCATCCATGGCATACAGTTTTTTTAGTGCACTTTTCAGCTAATTTTGTTCTGGCACATAACATTAATCATAGCTTATGTAGCCTCTCCTTGGATGTTCATGTTTTGCAATGAAAGCTGAGCTGTCTTTTCATTTGTGTTCCTCTGTTTTGGTGATGGTGCCTATGACAGCAATCTTAAGAGAAACATTTTCAAAGTACGTAACAATCAAAAGACGTGTTAGTTTCACATAATGTATGCAGTATAACCACTCGAGATGCTTCAGATGTGTAGATCTTGTTTGGTAAATTAGCTTTTCAGTTATCAATGCATTTATGACAGAAAGACAGAACTAATTGTAACAGTTACTGATTTATGATGTTTAATCTGCAGTCGGAGCATTTGAGTATTATTAGTAATGATGCTGTAGTTCAGAAACACGAATACATCCATTGACATATACTTCTGGTATTCAGTTCCTCATTTGCCTTGTCTTTCATACACAAGAGGTACTCACTTCCATGCCAGGCTTCACATTGTCTGATGAAATGAATTCTTCCTGCTCGTAGTATAACTGAAACTTAGCAACAACACAGAATGTGTATGGCAATGATGTGACTGCTGAGTTACTTCCTGGATGACATATAAATGTGCTGACAAATGCACTTGATATTTATTTGTCAGTTTGATTGAATAAAATTATTTTCTATAAAGGTGTGACATCAGCATATAATTGTTTGTTTTTGAGTCCAGGGTGGTCATTCTACATGGAAATTGCAACTAATCCTGTCTTTTATATTTCAGTTTATTAGTTCTAACCACCACTGGGACAATTAGGAAGGGTCATTCATAGCAGCACTATAGTGGCACTGGGGTGATATGTTTGCTTCTGCAGTAAGGGCTGCTTTGGGTCACAGTTCCAGCCTCACTGAAAGATAGGTATTTTAGTTGTTTCGTAACTGGGCTACTGGTAGTCAGATCCAAAATCAATAAATAAATTATAATTACAAAATGCCACATTTGCATACTGTTTCAGTTTGATATAGACTGTTTTGAAGTCCAGTGTGGTGGCCTGGTGTAATGTTAAGCTCTCTCTATACAGCTTAAGCATTTTTGTGGACTTATTTTTTGAAGAATGACAGTTCTACTTTCTTGCAGTGCCAATGTCTTCTGCTAGCACCAGACGCTTCTCCGAAGATTTCACTGCTAGGAATGGGAAATTTTCACTCTCTCGCTCTCTCTCACTCTCTTCTTATTTAAAAAATACGCTACTCTTGGAATATCATTCAATGCACCAGAGCATATTTATTTCCACTATGTACAAAAAAACACCTAAACTCTATCACGTAAGCCCACACATTACCGGGCACCCAGAATCAGTTAATTACACATTTTTGAACACAATTAATACATAAGCTTTTATCGTGGCTGACTATCCACGTCCAGTCCACGTACTCTCAACGGCAGTTCAACGTCTACTAAACAGTCACTATCACGAGTCGCTCCATTTGTTTTTTAACAATCCAATGCTACATTACTCTTTGTAGCCGGCCACGGAGCTTCCGGGCCGTATTTGTTTATTCTTGACAGGTCGCGCTGAACACTTGCCAGCGCCGATGAATTATCTCCCTTCCAGTTTCGCCTGCACAAACAATAAATGGGTGCAGTATACCGTGCTCATCCTTACGCCCTGCTTTAAAATAACGCGTGTTCAAAAAGGCTGGAACACAAGTGTCTCCAGACTTTCGTAAAATTCTGGGGGCACTACATATCCCTCCCCTTAGCTCGAATACTCATTATTTTGCACACAACATATATTTTAATAATTTTTCCTCTGTCCACATTCATATACTTCTATCGCTGAAGTCCTTCTCTTTTCCGTGATTTCTAAAAATCTTCAACTAAGAACCTTAGTGGGCTGAAGAATCAGGACGCACGGTCACACTTCCACACTCAAACAATTAAATACAAGGCGCAGACAAGTAATACACAGGGAGATGTAACAACCGTCACAGATAAGGGGGGAGGTAGTGCTCAGGAAGGGCTCGAGCACATGTGCTAAGTAATGACGGTTGCACATCTCTCAAGTGAAATGGTATAGTAAGCTTAAGCTAAAGGAACAAGGGGGGACGAAGTGTATATTCACCTGTGTTCATAGCTATAGTAGTACAAAGTAATATGAATGGAGATTAAAAGAAATAGATATTAAGCCAGAGGTATCGAGTCAAATAAGCTAAAAGACAAGAGGGGACGAAGTGTATATCCACCTGTGTTCATAGCTATAGTAGTACAAAGTAATCCAAATTGAGATAAAAAGAGATAGATATTAAGCCAGAGGTATCAAGTCAAATAAGTTTCTGATGAATAATAGGATTGTGCAGACCAAATAGCCCGAAGAAAAGAAATAAAGTTACAACCATGGACAAAACATATTTAGTTATTAAGGCTATATAAGTGAGCTTTAAGCAATGAACAAGCGAAGAATTTAAGCAGGTAGGATGAAGGACTCAGGAGGAGGAAAGGAGAGGTAGATAGAAATTTTACCAGGAAATTTTAAATAAAATAGTGTGCAGAGGAGTACAAAAGAGACAAGAATATGAATCATTGTTAGAGAAGATAGGGAGGGCGCATCCAATATAGATGAAATGAGAGAAAGAGAGGCAGGTAGGCAGACCCAGAGGAGGCTGACCTATACTGTGCGGGCAGGGGCACCAAAATGGGGATTGACCTGTACCATAGTTTAGTATAAATGGAAGGGGCATACCTACCCAAGGATGAGGAAGAAGATGTTTCCATAGTATCAACCCTTATGTGGATTGGAACCCAAAGGGAAAGGGTGGTATAGTGACCTGAGAGAGTAGTGGAAAGTTTCTCCTGGTAAATTTGAATTCTAAAATTTTTTAAATAGAAAAGGCAAGTCCTGCACGAGGAGATAGAGTGGTACTCTTAAGAGAAGTAAGAAAGGAAATAAAAGAATTGGTTGCTAAGATAGAAGAAAGAAAGAAAGAAAGAAAGAAGACATCCCCAAAGACAGGAAACCCTTCCCACCCCCCTTCCCCAGGATCCCCACTTTGCCGGTACTTAAGTGAGAAGCCGGAGGGGATATGATGTTCGGCGTCTCCTGCAGAACGGACATTCTCAGCGTCACCTTTGAAGTCCCCAAAGAAAAGATCTTAGCAACTCCTATGGAACGGCAAATGATGAAGAACCAGTCACACATGTTTGTGAGGGTGGTATGAAGGGCGTGGTGTGTAGGTCGTGTCTGTGCCTATGCTACCCACCCCTTTCAAAATTAGATATAAACCCTCCCCAATCACATCACACTTTACAAAAAATATAAAACATTCTATAAAAATAGAAATTATATAACTATAATCAAATAGTTATTCAGTTAATCACTTCACTTTATATTTCATACACATGTTCAGTTCATGTCGTCTAGGTATCATTCTTCCTACACAGTACCATCGTATTATATCTCCTGTTAGAATGTTACCCTGTTAGTTTTATCTCATGCTTAGAGGTTACTGTTTATTGTGACTCCTTAAATTAGTCATAATCGTGTAGTCATAATTGGTCTCTTTTAACACTAATATGATAGGATAGCTTAAGGGCTATAAATAGATTACAGGATAGTTGAAGCTTGAAATCTTTCCTCAAAGTTTCTAAGTCTTTCTTGGTGTTATCTAAATCAGAAGTTACTATAGGTGAAGAGATATCAAAACTTAGTTTCTCTTCAACCTTTCATCCTATTAATTCTTCTACTTTTTCTTCTAAGCCATTCAAATTTATAAGGTCTACAGTCATTAACTTTTCTTTGAAGTTCTGTTCTACGGTTTCCACCCGTGATTTGACCCCTGAAATTTGCGCCTGTACTATGGGGAGCAACTTATCTTGTTTCTGGACATTGGTTTTTAGCGTAGTTAATTCTCGTTCAACCACCTCAAATGTAACATTACATACATTTTTCAAAGAGTCATATTTTTCGTTAAATAGTGTTTCCAAATTACTACATTTACAGTCTACATCATATACTAATTTTTGCACTAACCCTTTTAGATTAACTTCATTTCTTTGTTCTAAATCCTTAAATAAAATATTTGTCTGTTCACTCAGGTAATCGGACAATTCTTTTTTCAATTCTTGCATCTGATTACTTAGGATATTAACTTGTTCCTCTAGCTTTGTGTTTTGCAAATCTAACTTAGAGTTTAATTCTGCCTTCAGTTTGTCCTGTTTTGTGTTCTGTGATTCAAACTGCACTTTGATAAACCTCATTAATTCGCCTAAATCTGGCCCCTGTTTTTCAATTCCCATAGCCCCAACAGACTCTATGGATTGATGTTCTTTTTCCATTGTGTTTTGTTTTGCCTGTAATCTAGTGATCAATAAAAGTACACTTGCTTATTTCCACAACCCCCCACACTTCACAAACAATCAAAGGTCAGTAGTAGTTCACCCGGCGTCGGTGGAAGTCGGCGTCGGCACCAGTGTACGGCGGCGTCAGCGTAGGTGGATGACAGTGTCGGCTTTTGTGGACAGCTGCGTCGGTGTTGGTGTGATGTGATGTCGGCGTTGGTGTACGGTGGCGTCGGCATAGGTAGACGGCAGTGTCGGTTTTTGTGGACGGCAGCGTCGGCGTTGGTGTGGTGCAACTTCGGCGTTGGTGTGCGGCGGCGTCAGCGTTTGTAGACGGCGGCGTTGGCGATTTGAGACTAACTGCAGCGTTGTGCGATTTTCTTGATTCCCTTAATCATTTCACCATTTGTCAACACTGTATTTCTGGATAAGTATCGTGGAATCGCTCTTCAGCCTCGCTGTTATCGGTTGCTATGGCAACTCCCAACAGTTTTTTTTTCTTTTTCTTATAACTTCTTTAATATTTTCCCTTCTTCCTCAGGTCCTTTCTTTATGTCGCCACGTTCTTGCGGTGGCCCGGTGTAATGTTAAGCTCTCTCTATACAGCTTAAGCATTTTCGTGGACTTACTTGTTGAAGAATGCCGGTTCTGCTTTCTTGCAGCCGATGTCTTCTGCTAGCACCAGACGCTTCTCCGAAGATTTCACTGCTAGGAAGGGGAAAATTTCACTCTCTCGCTCTATCTTCTTATTTAAAAAATACGCTACTCTTGGAATATCATTCACCCAGAACATATTTATTTCCACTTTGTACAAAAAAACACCTAAACTTTATGACGTAAGCCCACACATTACCGGGCACCCAGAATCAGCTAATTACACATTTTTGAACACAATTAATACATAAGCTTTTATCGCGGCTGACTATCCACATCCTGTCCACGTACTCTCAACGGCAGTTCAGCGTCTACTAAACAGTCACTATCTCGAGCCTCTCCATTTGTTTTTTAACAATACAATGCTACATCACTCTTTGTAGCCGGCCATGGAGCTTCCGGGCCATATTTGTTTATTCTTGGCAGGTCGCGCTGAACACTTGCCAGTGCCGACGAATTATCTCCCTACCAGTTTCGTCTGCGCAGACAATAAATGGGTGCAGTATACCGTGCTCATCCTTACGCCCTGCTTTAAAATAATGCGTGTTCAAAAAGGCTGGAACACAAGTGTCTCCAGACTTTCGCAAAATTCTGGGGGCAATACACCAGAATGAGTAACACCTTATTCATCATTCACATTGTTGTAGCCACACTTGCGTTACAGCACTTTCTTTTCCATTAGAATAGACTTCTGTTGTAAGGTTACCGTGGTAAGCTGAATTACAGTTCTTAGATGTTGGCAACAAACACAAGCTGTGATAGATATGACCCTGGGGACAGTTTCGTAGTGCATAACATCCTTATGAGCCACCAGCTGCAAAATATTATTTTCACACTGCTCTTTGCTCAAGGAGATGTCTTCTCTTACAATTCAGCCATCAATTTCCTCTTTAGAAGTTAACACAAAGATGTCATAACTAGATACCTGCAACAATACTGCACAGAAACTCTCAATGAGCGAAATGACAATGTTAATCTTGTCTACTGAATGAAAATGGTGTACTACAGTTAAATCATCACAGTTTATCACATATGTCAGTTATCGAGACATTCTGAACTTAGAAAACAAGTCAAGACAATACGAATGACATTTCTTGAAACAGTAAACTCCTTCGCGCAGAGTTTTGCTCAAAAGCACTTGCTCTACGCACAGTGCAAGTGTTCTGAGCTGCCTTCATACCTGTTAAATCCAGAGCTAGCAATATGTTGTAGATGTTAGCCTTGTTTCGACTTGGGACTCTATTTTACAATCCTTGAACAAGGTTAATAAGTTTCGAGCATGCAGTATCAAATATGTAACTGTAAGATAAAAGAACTTCAAATTAGAAAATGACACACTAATCACCTGGTTGTACGACACCTAAGTTGGCGAGTGGCGTGTGGCCAGATACCAGGAGCTGATGTAGGGTAGGCAAACTCCCAAGCATAAACTTGGCCTCAACAGAGCCATCACTTGTGTGGCAGAAGTGTTATGGAGATTTCTGCTATTACAGTTGGGTTATAAAGTGAAGATATTTATTTTTGATCTCCATCAAACTGACTGCTTTTCCAGATAACTAAAATGTGATTAAAAATGGAATGGGGTGGATTCGATCTCGCAACTTCATGGCTACATTGCACAACATTTACCATTAGATCATGAGCAGTTACAGCCTTGTAGCCTCTTTAGGAAAGGACAACACTTCCTCCAGACACTTCTACAATCTATAGTGTCGCCAGACCACACATATGACCGCACTTACAATTCTGAGGAGCAAAAGATTTTATTGGCTATCTTAAGTGAATGACTCAGACTTAGCCTCTGTGGCGGCCGTCTGGTGGTCAGATTTTTTTGTCTAAAACTGTACATTCAGCAGCATATGTGAATATTTTCTGCAAAATAAATTGCAAGTGGAGTTAGTAGCAGCGAAGTAGTAAATTTAAGCACCCTGCACAATGCGGCAGTTTTTCAGGCATCTCACTGTTTATAACATTATATTTCATGAGTTTTGTGTCATACAATGATGTAATACTGTAAGTATATTCAGCAGCATATGTGCCTATTGTCCACGAAATTTATTGTGAATAGAGTTAGTAACAAATAAGTAATAAATTCAAATATCATGCAAATACAGTTAGTAGTAAATAATTAATAAATTATAATTTCATATCTCATGCAGTAGTTTTACTGGAGGAAGAGTGGGAAATTAGTATGCAATAAACATCTTTCCTGTCATCATTTTGTAGGGACTGTTTGTGAGGAAAAAAAAATACAAAGTTTTATTGGAAGCTGCTAAGCATTCTCATTCTCAAATTCTGGGCGAATGACGTCTGGGAACTCATATGTCATGTGCTACACTTCTTTTCCACTCCCATCCCTCTTGTAGTTAGGTCAATAAGGTATTTGTGTACCAACTTTGGTTGAAATCAGTCCATACACACACACATTTTTATATGTATGGATTCCACTGCTATCAGTGCAATTTTATATCAGGCTGGAAACTTCCCATATTTTTCCGTCATGCTGATGTTAATTAATTTTGTGAGCTACAAAACAATGGGATTTACAAAAGTATAGGCGCAAATAAGGTATCTAAGTTTTTATCCTCCTAGTAATTAATGTACCCATACTTGTGAAAAATGAATAGCATAACAAAAAGCGCAAAATTGGCTAACACAGTTATCAATAGATTGTAGAAAGGTAAGCAGTGTGGTCTGTTAATAAATTGAATTTTCCCTAATGAAAATGACAAGAGAGGATGAAAGTGGGGAAGGAACAGCAGGAAGAGGGAAAGGGAGGAAGGGGGGAAGGAGGGGGGGGGGGGGGAAGAGAGAGAGAGATAGAGATGAGGATACTCTTCTTCTTCTTCTTCTTCTTCTTCTTCTTGAGTAAGTACGTAAACCTTTGCAAATTAAGTCATAAAGATTAGGACAATAAACTAAAATGAGATACAACATTGCACAAAAAGCAGAGCAGTCATAGTTCTTTTACAAATTTATTTATTTGTTTTTCTGCTGTGTTAACTAGATATCACTTCTTGTGCAAGAACCACTGTGGAGGGTCTGAACTTAAAAATAAGTACAAACACAAAGACCACAAGTAATAAGACAACTGCCTGAGAGTGAAATTGTTTTGGGTCATCAGCTCATTGGAATTTTCTGTTGATATGAGTGCAAGCTGTTATTTTCATAGCAAACTATGAAAACCTTTTTAGTAAATAACATATTTCATCTTGTAAAACTTATTACTTTGAACATGAATCAAATAAGGTGCACATAATCATTAAAAATTTGATGGAGTTAAGGACGCAAGTTCTCCTGCTGTTATGTTTTGTAAAGAGGTTAGTGGGCTAGTTTGAGCAGCAAATCCCTGATAGTTCATGGTAGTTTGCAAACTGGTTCTTCTATGCACACTTTTCTACAACAGTTTCACCATCTGCACTGCTTAAATGCCGTGTATCACAAGGGCACCCATACTTGGAGGCACGTGGGGGCCGCAGCTCCCCTAGCTCTCACACACAGGATAAAATATACTGTAGTCAGGTGTTTTTCTTTCAATAAAATGATTTAAAAGGTGGTATTATGCAGGATTTTAAAAGGGCTTAAGCTGAAACTTTTTTAGGACTATTTACAAAACACAATTCACCTTCCAATATTAAAAATATGCCATATCCCCAGGTCTAGTGCTCTCACCCCACTACAAACTATTGTATAGGTGCCCTTGGTATATCACTTGGAGTACTGTTATTTAATAGGATAGATAAAAAATCTACTCACGAAGCAGTGGCTGAACACACACATAAAATACTGTTGTGATTGGCAAGCTTTCAGAGCCAGTGGCTCCTTCTTCAGGCAGGAGGGTTGTAGGGGATTGAAGAAGAATGAAGGAAAAGGACTTGAAGTACTGTGAATCATCTGAACTCTTGACACATTCCTCATATGATGCAGCTTTAGTTATGGCTTTTTGAATGTATTATCTCTTAATGCACATTTCTGTGTTTCAAGCAGTTTGCTGATGAGAAACAGCCACGAAAGATATACAGATGCAGGAATGTAAAAAGTTAAGCTAATTCATTAAAGCTTGTACTTTGCGAATGGTGGATGAAATCTTTTGGTTGCTTCTTCATCATTCTTAAACATATATATAAAAAATATGAAGAGCACAGAAAAAGAATGAACTTTGTCCACATTAGCAAATTGTTCAAGGTAGCAATTTTAAAGGTTTGAAACCAAATTACATTGATACTAATTGACAAAGTTAATGAATGCTAAAGTCATTTGGAAGAAAATGTTACAGACTTTATATTTAATATAAACTAATTCCTCAAATATTTAAATTCTAGTTTTTTTTGCAGAGTGTGTAGAGATTTTCAGGGCATGAAATCATGACCATCTCATTATGTATTTAGTTATATTCATCACTTCTTGAAAATATGTGGGGTATGATGGCAAAAACACTTTTTTATGAACCTGAAAGCTGGTTGAAATGTAAGCTGAATGTAATAATTCTTATATCACTTATACTGTATGTCAGACAAATAATGGAGCTATGTGTGACTTGTAGTCACCATTCATCAGATGCTATAAAAACATTATATCTCTCACTAGGATGGGCACGACTATTTTCAGATATATAAAAAAATTGTTTTAATACACAAATGTAGTGGAAATTTATAATATTCCTTAAGAAAATATAACAATTCTGAAGGTACGAAATTTATGCCTCACGTACAACTTCACAGTAAAAGATTCTGTGTTTAGATAAGAAACTTAAACTTGAAACTTCAACATCTAAAACTTCAGCTTCTTCTTTTGCCTTTTCTATAATCATTCTTTTTTATTTTTAAGCTCTTTTATTTCTTGAACTGTTTTCATCAGATTTTTTCTTTTTTCGGGCATCTACTCTTTTTGACGAAGCATTCTTCACAGCTAATATCACTGATTTTGTTATGTACACATTCAGTTGTTTCTCACTATTAAGCAAACCATTGAAATATTATACTACATTGCAAATGCTTCTTTCTGCAACAATTGTACCTTCTCCTAAGTTTTCAACTAGAACCTCTTTGTTAATAGCAAAGCCTCTTCCAACTGCAGCATTTCCATGAAACATGCATAACAACTTCTGCACAAACTTGATGAAGTCATGGTTTGTACTTGGCAATAAATTCACCAGAAAGTTATCAAGTTTATCCTTCTTAGGATTGAATTGTTTCAGTTGTTTTTCAGAAAATTCACAAAATTTAAAGTATTCTCTCTTCACTATGTCAGCTGTTGATGGAGTTATATGTTTTTTGACACGAATTTGCCCACACAATTGTCAGTTGAGAATTGCTCAGACTAGAGCTCTGCATAACTACGACTCAGGGTGATAAATGTCAGCCACCTTTAACTAATTTAATTTCAAATAACTCTTCTCAGCAACTTTTAGATACAGACTTTGTAAAATACCAATGCACTCATTTCTGAAAATACCCACTTATAACTCAATGAAGCCACACCTCCAAATTTCTCCATCTGTACCTGCAAACCAAAATAGCAGATTTGCTAACATGGCTTGCACAGACTGACAAATATGTCCCCTACAGACAAAACTCTTAAGAATTCTGATGAATACCAGGTGTACCTACGAAGAAGTCGAAAATTGGGTGTCTGATTGGTTTGCTTCAAAAGACAAACATTTCTATTGGCGTGGTGTCCGCAAATTGCCAGAAAGGTGGTCAAAATGTATAGAAAGCAATGGTCAGTATTTTGAATGTTTTTACTTTTCAATTCAAAATTAGTGTTTTATTTTCACAAGAAAACGCTCATTTCATACCGGTACACCTGGTACATTAAAAGGACTACTGGATACATGTTTGGGGTTAGCATTAACTTACTACTCCCTTCTAGAACCACACCTGACTGACACACAAAACAAAATGCATGACCACCCACTCAATGTCATTACTTTCATGACTACCTGCTCATTTTCACAACTTTCATAACATGTAGACACCATGTATTGGCATGATATGTAAAGTAACATCTTGTGTTACAAGGGAAAAACATGCTACTTGTAAATAGTGGAATAGAAAATATTGCAGATAAAAGTAAATTTTTATGGTAAACATTGTGTGTAAGATTTTTTCGCAATGAAAAACTATGTTTGAAACAAAGATATTTCTTGGAAAGCAGCTTTTATTTGCTGTTTTAACTTCATGTGATAAGTTGGTAATAGGAAGAAAATAGCATTACTTTGTTCCAACATGTGCTTCTTGGCCCAATGTGAAAGGTCTGTGTAGAGCACTTTCACTTCTTGCCTGCAACAATCCTTCAAAACCTGGAGTTACTTTTTTCTTTTGATGTTACCAGAGGACTGATAAAAACAAATTATTATTATTGTTTTATTATATTTTACCTCTGCAAACAGAAGATTGGTATTCTCCACACTGTTGCTCTTCAAGTCAAAGTGAAGCTCTCACCACCAATGAAATCTGAGCTCCATTATAAGTTTCTCAATGTTGAAAAAGAGGGGGATGTTTTTTTGTGATGACTACCTCTCTGACAGGCTTTGTCAGGAATGGATATTTTCTCAAATATTTCTTCTTCATAAATGACTCCCAATTTTGTATCAAATGTTGATTAACACAACATTAAATGGCTTAGGTTTACATTGAGCTTCAACTGTGATCTGCTCCCAATTCTTTGGAACTTCTGCTACTGCTAATGTGTTAATCAGTCCCATATTCTTATCATACTCCATAGAAGTGTCTTCTCTAATAGGAGAAGTTACTTTCACCATCTCCAAAAGTTTCAGATCACTCATAGGATAATTAAGATACCTAGGTACAGTTTAATTCTTGCTATGGCCTGAAAACAAATCACAAAGAACTTCAAGATGTTTGATTTTCTTGTGCAATAATTTTGTCACAAAGTCATTTAAAAAGGAAACAACTTTACTAGCCCCTTTTCTTCCAACATTTTTAGTGTAAGTAATAGAACACTTAAGCTGCATCTGAAAGCTGAGTAATATTTAATGACTAAACAGACAACTGCCTTTTACACGAGATTTCACAAGTACTTATGCTTGGTAAGTACACATTCTTTTGGTAGTACACACAGATCACTTCTGTATTTGACTTGTGGCCTCTTAAACGAACCTCTCTCTTTCTGGAATAAAATGTTTTGTCTTTGACTTTGTGTACTTTCTAGTCAATGGTTTTCTTGTTAATTTCTTTCAATACTCTTTTTCTTCATGTCATTATCAAAATTTTCAGGTAACATTGCATTCTGCACTTTCATCTGAGCAGTGTGCTTATTGCAGGTTAAGCATGTATCAGTCCTTTGATGTCAAAATTTGTTATTTTTCGTGGAACATTTCATGCAAGTTTTTCATGAAACACTCCTCTGGGAGCTACACCTTCTTGATCTTGTGATTTCGATAATGACTTGACCTAGACTAAAATGAATGAATGTGATCACACACTCCACATACTGCCATGGAGGCTTTTCTGTCTAGGAATGCCTCTCTTGAAGCTGTGCTTCATCTTCATTCTTTCTTGATTGCCTTCTGTGAAGTGTTGTAAGGAGACCTGTCGTATACAACGATTGTTCCAGTCTACCTTATCACTACTTACCACCTCAAAATACTTTAAGTTACAGCTGTGGCCTTCTCCTAGTTTGTGTGACTGAATCCTTAATTTCTTCATGACCGAACTCATTTGTAGTTGTACTCCCCTTTTCTTAACACTATTAGAATCTTAAGGTCTCCATCTTTCATCATCAGATGAAGTATCAATCATCTAATAAAAATAATAAACTATTAAAACTGAAATGAATCTCTCACAACACATGCATTACTAAACAGAATGTCTCAAACTAAAGCAATGGTTTTCACTAATAACAACAATGCACAACAGAGGAAGATTCTCTTTTTTTTGCTTCGACGTTGTTTGCCAATCCACAAGGAATCTAAAACTTGATACACAACATTGGATAAAGCACATTTATTCCCTGTAGCAAGAAACATTAGAACTCTCTTTCCGTGGATGCCTAATCTAAAATCAGTTATACCGTGTGGAATATTTATATCATTGCAATGATCGATCAGCAACATATATGACATGGAGTCCTACATCTCATGGCACACGTAACTCATTTTTGAAGAAAAGTGGACGAAGCATGTTTTTTCCTGTACTCTTCGTATATTCCTAACATGGTCAGTCTGGGGGCGATCTGCAATATATGGTAACAGAAGCAAACTTCATATGCCAAGATAGTTAAAAAAGCATTTTATTGGATCACTGATTTCAACAGGGCTACACTGTCATCATGACATACTAACCACCAGTGTTACAAATTACTTCACATGCATGTGCACTTCCCACTACCATGAAGACCTACACCACACATTAGCCTCATGAATGTACTAGGTGTAACGGTATGAAATGAGCGTTAAGATACAAATGTGTCAATAGGGAACATTTGTTGTTAAAGAGCCTTAATTTTTTTGTTTTGTTTGGTTGGTATGACATCTGTCAAAGATATTTAGTATACATCAAGTCATGGAACAAACAACATCATATGTTTTCATCGTGTTAACAATGTCGAATTTTGTACCAGAAAGTGATGATTTGCAGAAAGCATTAATTTTTTGTTTTCATTTGAATAAAAGTGCTGCAGAGTCGTATCGAATGCTTGTCGAGGCATATGGTGATCATGCTCTATCAGAAGCAAACATGCACAAGATGGTTTCAACAGTTCAGCAATAATGATTTTGATGTAAGAAATGAAGAACGTGGAAGACCACCAAAAAAAATCAAAGACGCCGAATTGCAAGCAATATTGGATGAAGATGATACTTTGAGTCAGAATCAAATGGCAGCAATGCTAAATGTTGCACAACAAACAATTTCTGACCGTTTGAAAGCTATGGGAAAGATCCAAAACTGTGGAAAATGGGTGCCATATGAATTGAATTAAAGACAGATGGAAAACCGAAAAACCATTTGTCAAATTTTTCTTCAAAGACATGAAAGAAAATAAATTTTGCATCAAATTATTATTGGCAATGAAAAATGGATTTATTTTAAGAATCCTAAACACGAAAAATCATGGGTTAATCAGGGACAACCATCAACGACGACTGCAAAACCAGATCGATTTGGCAAGAAGACGATGCTCTGTGTTTTGTGGGATCAGATAGGTATGGTGTATCATGAGCTTCTAAAACCTGGTGAATCTGTGAATACTTACCACTACCGACAACAAATGATCAATTTGAACTATGCATTGATTGAAAAAAGATCAGAATGGGCCAGAAGACATGGCAAAGTAATTTTTTTACACGACAATGCACCTGCACACAAAGCAAAACTGGTTCAGGATACAATCAAAACACTTGGCTGGGAGCTGCTACCCCACCCGCCGTATTCACCAGACTTGGCCCCTTCCGACTATCATTTGTTTTCATCAATGGGATACGCATTGGCTGAGGAACACTTCGATTCCTACGAAGTCAAAAATTGGGCGTCTGATTGGTTTGCTTCAAAAGACAAACATTTCTATTGGCGTTGTGTCCACTAATTGCCAGAAAGGTGGTCAAAATGTATAGAAAGAAATGGTCTCTACTTTGAATAAAATGTTTTTACTTTTCAATTCAAAATTAGTGTTTCATTTTCACAAAAGAACGCTCATTTCATACCGGTACACTGGGTACATTGAGGTCACCGTGTTCACACTATTCTGTCAGTTGCCACCTAGTAGTGATCATGACTAGTTGCAATTGGTGCTATACAGTTATGTTTATGTTTGTACATAATACTTTTGACACGCCAACATGAGGTGAAGAATGTGTTGTAAGAATTCAAAAAGAATAAGATCCGATGATGAGAGCACAGCCCTGTTAAAATCGCTCATCCAATAAAATGTTTTTTGGTTATCTTGGCTTCTGAAGGTTTCTTCAGTTACCAAATATAAAACAACTGGATATGTTAAATAGTTAGTGTAGGGTACACCGTCCTATTTGGAGACTAACTTTTTTTATTTTGTCAAAACTCTTTATCTGATTGTACCTCTCCTCGTATCTGCTCAACTCCACATTTACCAGGAAAAGAAAAATTAGTTTGTCTCTCTTCCTTTATTTTAATACAAGTGAATATCAGGAAAAGGCAAATTAGTCTGTTTCTCTCTTCCTTTATTTTAGTACAACTATAATAAAACTGTGACAATGTAAAATTCCTCAAGTGAGAGGATAAAAAATAATAAAGGATAATTGACAAGAAAAAAAAAAAGATGAAAATGTTAAATAAAACTGCTAAACTAATGGAAAGTGTTACTTCAAAGCCAGAGGAAGTGTGATATATTACAAAAAGAAATGTATAGTCTATAGTATATTTATTGCATATGGGACTGAAATATTATTGACTATGCACAAACGTAATTCACAGGAAAACATTTTTGGCTGCTAACTTTTTGATTTCTTTCATCATTCATTAATAATAATAAACCTCTTAGCTGCCAAACGTACAGCATTAACCCACTGCAGATGTTGGCAATGAGATTGATCTCACAGTTTCACAAAATGTGTAGCTTGTGCCAAAGGAAAGGTAGAAAGAATTTTTAGTTTCATGTGTGAGTCCGTTACAAGCCTATTTCTACACAGCAGTATGTGAATTACATTACACTGTACAACACAGACAAAACTCTTAACACATGCTGCACTAAAAAGTGTGAAGGTTAAGATTCTCTCAGATATTAATAACCCAGATGTAGCCATCAGACCATTACTTTTCACAGTATATATAAGTGACCTAGTGCCTAATGTCAAAGGTCCATTACACTTTTCGTAGATGACACTGTTGTAGACAGAGAAGTTGCAATGCTGGAAAATTGTAGTAAAATGTTGGAAGACCTGGAGAGGATCTACACTTGGCGCAGGGAGTGGCAACTGACCCTCAAATGTATTGCACATAAATATACAGAGAAAAACCATTATTGTATGACTGCAGAACAATAACTGGAAGCAGTCACATCCATGAAATATCTAGGAGTATGCATAAGAAGATATCCATAAAAGTCTAGAGTATGTGTATGGAGGTATTTAAAGTGAAGCAAACACATGAAACTAACTGCAGATAAGACACATGCCAAACTGAGATGCACTGGAAGAATCTTCAGAAAATGTAGTACACCCACAAAGGAGAGAGTTTACAAAACCCTCATTCAAACACCACCTAAATATTACTAATCAGTCTGGGACCTGATTTAAGAAACAGAGAAGATACAAAGAAGAACAGTGTGTTTTGTTAAAGGTTAATTTAGTAGGTGCAAAAGCACCACGGACATGCTCTAGCCACCCCCGTGGAAGATGCTGCAAGAAATGCATTCTGAGTCATAATATGGTTTACTGTTAAAGTTTTAAAAGCATACTTTCCGAAGAAAATCAACCAATATTTTACTTCCTCCAACTTATACCTTGCGAAAACACTGTGAAGGTGAAATCAGAGATATTTAAGCTCGTGCAGAGAATGCCACCAATTGTTCTTCCCGCAAATCACTCACAACTGTAACAGGAAAAAGGGGAAGTAAGAGTGGTACACAAAGTACTCTCCAGCACACACCATACAGTGGCTTGCAGAGTTTAAATGTACCTTTTGTTAACAAAATTGATTGTAACATTTTAGACTTGTATTGTGAAAAAAATTAATAGAGAAGACACTAAGACAACAGGTTTAATTTGTTTTTCTGAGCATTGGTTTACAGCGATTAAATTTTCTAGTGCACATTGGCAATTTACCACAGTGATAAAACTTTACAGAATTAAATATTTTAAATGACAAAGTTTTCAATTTTTTAACAATTGGTTCAGTTAGGCTTCTAAAAAAAAGTGAACTATGTAAGAAAACAAAAGAATGATATGAATATAATAGAGGGAAACATTCCACGTGGGAAAAATATATCTAAAAACAAAGATGACGAGACTTACCAAACAAAAGCGCTGGAAGGTCAATAGACACACAAAAACAAACACAAACATACACACAAAATTCGAGCTTTCGCAACCCCTGGTTGCTTCGTCAGGAAAGAGGGAAGGAGAGGGAAAGATGAAAGGATGTGGGTTTTAAGGGTGAGGGTAAGGAGTCATTCCAATCCCGGGAGCGGAAAGACTTACCTTAGGGGTAAAAAAGGACAGGTATACACTCGCGCACACACACACATATCCATCCGCACATACACAGACACAAGCAGACATTTGTAAAGGCAAAGAGTTTGGGCAGAGATGTCAGTCGAGGTGGAAGTAAAGAGGCAAAGATGTTGTTGAAAGACAGGTGAGGTATGAGTGGCGGCAACTTGAAATTAGCGGAGGTTGAGGCCTGGCTGATAACGAGAAGAGAGGATATACTGAAGCGCAAGTTCCCATCTCCGGAGTTCTGACAGGTTGGTGTTAGTGGGAAGTATCCAGATAACCCGGACGGTGAAACACTGTGCCAAGATGTGCTGGCCGTGCACCAAGGCATGTTTAGCCACAGGGTGATCCTCATTACCAACAAACACTGTCTGCCTGTGTCCATTCATGCGAATGGACAGTTTGTTGCTGGTCATTCCCACATAGAACACTTCACAGTGTAGGCAGGTCAGTTGGTAAATCACATGGGTGCTTTCACACGTGGCTCTGCCTTTGATCGTGTACACCTTCCGGGTTACAGGACTGGAGTAGGTGGTGGTGGGAGGGTGCATGGAACAGGTTTTACACCAGGGGCGGTTACAAGGGCAGGAGCCAGAGGGGAGGGAAGGTGGTTTGGGGATTTCATAGGGATGAACTAAGAGGTTACGAAGGTTAGGTGGACGGCGGAAAGACACTCTTGGTGGAGTGGGGAGGATCTCATGAAGGATGGATCTCATTTCAGGGCAGGATTTGAGGAAGTCGTATCCCTGCTGGAGAGCCACATTCAGAGTCTGATCCAGTCCCGGAAAGTACCCTGTCACAAGTGGGGCACTTTTGGGGTTCTTCTGTGGGAGGTTCTGGGTTTGAAGGGATGAGGAAGTGGCTCTGGTTATTTGCTTCTGTACCAGGTCGGGAGGGTAGTTGTGGGATGCGAAAGCTGTTTTCAGGTTGTTGGTGTAATGGTTCAGGGATTCCGGACTGGAGGAGATTCGTTTGCCACGAAGACCTAGGCTGTAGGGAAGGGACCGTTTGATGTGGAATGGGTGGCAGCTGCCATAATGGAGGTACTGTTGCTTGTTGGTGGCTTTGATGAGGACGGACGTGTGAAGCTGGCCATTGGACAGATGGAGGTCAACGTCAAGGAAAATGGCATGGGATTTAGAGTAGGACCAGGTGAATCTGATGGAACCAAAGGAGTTGAGGTTGGAGAGGAAATTCTGGAGTTCTTCTTCACTGAGAGTCCAGATCATGAAGATGTCATCAATAAATCTGTACCAAACTTTGGGTTTGCAGGCCTGGGTAACCAAGAAGGCTTCCTCTAAGCGACCCATGAATAGGTTGGCGTACGAGGGGGCCATCCTGGTACCCATGGCTGTTCCCTTTAATTGTTGGTAGGTCTGGCCTTCAAAAGTGAAGAAGTTGTGGGTCAGGATGAAGCTGGCTAAGGTAATGAGGAAAGAGGTTTTAGGTAGGGTGGCAGGTGATCGGCGTGAAAGGAAGTGCTCCATCGCAGCGAGGCCCTGGACGTGCGAAATATTTGTGTATAAGGAAGTGGCATCAATGGTTACAAGGATGGTTTCCGGGGGTAACAGACTGGGTAAGGATTCCAGGCGTTCGAGAAAGTGGTTGGTGTCTTTGATGAAGGATGGGAGACTGCATGTAATAGGTTGAAGGTGTTGATCTACGTAGGCAGAGATACGTTCTGTGGGGGCTTGGTAACCAGCTACAATGGGGCGGCCGGGACAATTGGGTTTGTGAATTTTAGGAAGAAGGTAGAAGGTAGGGGTGCGGGGTGTCGGTGGGGTCAGGAGGTTGATGGAGTCAGGTGAATGGTTTTGTTGGGGGCCTAAGGTTCTGAGGATTCCTTGAAGCTCTGCCTGGACATCAGGAATGGTGTTATCTTGGCAAACTTTGTATGTGGTGTTGTCTGAAAGCTGACGCAGTCCCTCAGCCACATACTCCCGACGATCAAGTACCACTGTCGTGGAAACCTTGTCCGCCGGAAGATTGACGATGGAATGGTCAGCCTTCAGATCACGGATAGCTTGGGCTTCAGCAGTGGTATTGTTGGGAGTAGGATTAAGGTTTTTTTATGAAGGATTGAGAGGCAGGGCTGGAAGAAATTCCTGGAAGGTTTGGAGGGGGTGATTTTGAGGAAGGGGAGGTGGGTCCCGCTGTGACGGAGGACGGAACTGTTCCAGGCAGGGTTCAATTTGGATAGTGTCTTGGGGAGTTGGATCATTAGGAGTAGGATTAGGATCATTTTTCTTCGTGGCAAAGTGATATTTCCCGCAGAGAGTACGAGTGTAGGACAGTAAATCTTTGACGAGGGCTGTTTGGTTGAATCTGGGAGTGGGGCTGAAGGTGAGGCCTTTGGATAGGACAGAGGTTTCGGATTGGGAGAGAGGTTTGGAGGAAAGGTTAACTACTGAATTAGGGTGTTGTGGTTCCAGATTGTGTTGATTGGAATTTTGAGGTTTTGGAGGGAGTGGAGCTGGAAGTGGGAGATTGAGTAGATGGGAGAGACTGGGTTTGTGTGCAATGAGAGGAGGTAGAGGTTTGCTGGAAAGGTTGTGAAGGGTGAGTGAGTTGCCTTTCCGGAGGTGGGAGACCAGGACATTAGATAGTTTTTTAAGGTGGAGGGTGGCATGCTGTTCTAATTTGTGGTTGGCCTGTAGGAGGATGCTCTGAACAGCTGGTGTGGATGTGGGAGAGGAAAGATTGAGGACTTTTATTAAGGATAGGAGTTGACGGGTGTGTTCATTGGCTGAGTTGATGTGTAGGTGACGGATTAGGTGGGTGAGGGCAATGGAGTGTTCAGTTTGGAACTGGTATAGGGACTGATGGAAAGAAGGGTTGCAGCCAGAGATGGGAACTTTAAGTGTGAGGCCTTTGGGGGTAATGCCAAATGTCAGACAAGCCTGAGAAAATAAAATATGGGAGTGTAATCTGGCTAGGGCGAAGGCATGTTTGCGGAGGGAATGTAAATAAAACTTAATGGGGTCATTGTGGAGGTGTTGTGAGGGTGACATGGTATTAGAAGGTGGAAAGTGTAACATGAGGCTGAAATGAAGATGAAAATAAAAATATATATGGGGAGAGATAAAGGTGAACTAGAAAGCAACTGGAGATCTGGTGTAAAAAAAGGCGAAAAAGTGTTGGTTAGAGCTGGGCTATGTTGATCCTGTGATGAACTTGTGTATGTAGACAACGATGTGCATAAAGGTTAGGTGGTTGTGTTGCCACCAAAACACGTTAAAGGGTGGAGAAATTCGGGAAAATTTCGAAAAAATTCCATTATGACAGCTGCCATCCATTCCACATCTAACGGTCCCTTCCCTACAGCCTAGGTCTTCGTGGCAAACGAATCTCCTCCAGTCCGGAATCCCTGAACCATTACACCAACAACCTGAAAACAGCTTTCGCATCCCGCAACTACCCTCCCGACCTGGTACAGAAGCAAATAACCAGAGCCACTTCCTCATCCCTTCAAACCCAGAACCTCCCACAGAAGAACCCCAAAAGTGCCCCACTTGTGACAGGGTACTTTCCGGGACTGGATCAGACTCTGAATGTGGCTCTCCAGCAGGGATACGACTTCCTCAGATCCTGCCCTGAAATGAGATCCATCCTTCATGAATCCTCCCCACTCCACCAAGAGTGTCTTTCCGCCATCCACCTAACCTTCGTAACCTGTTAGTTCATCCCTATGAAATCCCCAAACCACCTTCCCTCCCCTCTGGCTCCTGCCCTTGTAACCGCCCCTGGTGTAAAACCTGTCCCATGCACCCTCCCACCACCACCTACTCCAGTCCTGTAACCCGGAAGGTGTACACGATCAAAGGCAGAGCCACTTGTGAAAGCACCCACGTGATTTACCAACTGACCTGCCTACACTGTGAAGCGTTCTATGTGGCAATGACCAGCAACAAACTGTCCATTCGCATGAATGGACACAGGCAGACAGTGTTTGTTGGTAATGAGGATCACCCTGTGGCTAAACATGCCTTGGTGCACAGCCAGCACATCTTGGCACAGTGTTACACCGTCCGGGTTATCTGGATACTTCCCACTAACACCAACCTGTCAGAACTCTGGAGATGGGAACTTGCCCTTCAGTATATCCTCTCTTCTCGTTATCCGCCAGGCCTCAACCTCCGCTAATTTCAAGTTGCCGCCACTCATACCTCACCTGTCTTTCAACAACATCTTTGCCTCTTTACTTCCACCTCGACTGACATCTCTGCCCAAACTCTTTGCCTTTACAAATGTCTGCTTGTGTCTGTGTATGTGCGGATGGATATGTGTGTGTGTGTGCGAGTGTATACCTGTCCTTTTTTCCCCCTAAGGTAAGTCTTTCCGCTCCCGGGATTGGAATGACTCCTTACCCTCTCCCTTAAAACCCACATCCTTTCATCTTTCCCTCTTTCCTGACGAAGCAACCAGGGGTTGCGAAAGCTCGAATTTTGTGTGTATGTTTGTGTTTGTTTTTGTGTGTCTATCGACCTGCCAGCGCTTTTGTTTGGTAAGTCTCATCATCTTTGTTTTTAGATATAAAACAAAAGAATGTATAGATGAGCTTGCCTTAGCTACAGTGAGGAAGATTATCAGAAGATGAATTAATAAATTAATATTTACCTGAAGAATGCTACACAGGGCATGATTGATTGACCTGCAATAAAGCACAGAACACATCACAAATGAGTAGCTATGTGCATGTGCCTGACTCGTAGTGTGAACAAAATTCTTGGTCTTTTTGCAAATGGTCTTTTTCTAATTTTCAGACACTGATCAACAGCTTACAGTTAGAACAAGGAAGGAAGATAAGTGTTTAACAGCCTGTGAACATCAAGGTAATTGGAGATGGAACACAAGCTTGGATTTAGGAAGGAAATTGGTGTTGCCCTTTCAAAGGAATAATCCCTGCATTTGCCTTAAGTTATTTAGGGAAATCACTGGAAACCTAAATCAGTGTGGCCAGATAGGGATTTGAAGAGTCATCCAAATGCAAGTCCAGAGTGCTAACCACTGCACTACCCTGTTAATGCTTAACGTTAGAAGTAATCAGAATAGCTGTTCAGATTAGAGCAAGTCAATGTATCGGTTATCTGGTTAAGACAGTTGGCATTCCAAACAGTGCACTCCTTCTGGTTCCACATATAATGTCATTGAATTCCATGACGTGATACTTCTCAATCAACTCACTGATTAGTTCTTCTAATGGCCAAACCTGCCGTTTCCTAGAAAGTTTACAATATTTTTAAAGAGAAACATGCAGTTGATTCTTGCATATTTAACAGACATCCAAACAGTGAATCTTTTGTACCCTAATTTGAGGGCCAACAAATATTCACTCTTTCAATTTCGTTCCCCTGGTCTATGGGAACTTTGTTTTTAGGAACAGATTTGCACTCTCATCACCATCCACTTATTTCACAAATTCTGAATCAAACCTAGTGTGATATGTAATGGAGATGACAAGATTTTGTCAGGTTGATGAACAACAATTGCCTGTCCTGGATTGAATGACTCTCTCTATGGCTAGCTTTCCTTAATATAATGTTTGCTTCTATCTCTGCTATTCCACATGCACAAGATGCAGTATAATTTTGCACAGCGAAAATTTTATAGAAGCAGAATTGCTATCACTTGAAAATCTCCACACATCTGTCATGAATAGCCATCATATACGATACTGCATAACAGATGTGTATTCATACAACTTTTCTTTGTACCAACTGCATGAGCTTTAGGAATGGATGGAAGATTATTTCCATTATGTAGCAAGACTCCTTTCAAGCTGATTTTTGAAGGGTCATTGAACAAATACCAATTTTTGGGTCACACTGTTTTAATTCACCAATGTTTTCAGTGCATTTGAAATCAAATCTTCAGTCACATTTTTGTTGTCAGTTGGAGCTGGTGTGGGCCTGTTCCATGAGGCACAGGATGAACTGCTGATTTTAGAGATGAATATTTAACTGTATGTTTAGACTTCCAACTAATTCCAGATATACTTGTCAAACAGAATCCCTAGGGTCGCACCATACCATGGGAACTGCAAAAGGTATATGAGGGGTTCATTTTTATGTTACACATTTGGCACAAAAGATTTCTGGAGGCCCAAACTTATTCTTGTCTGTTTTATTGTCAAAATAATATTTGTAAACTCTTTTAATTTGAAGAGTCAAATTTCCTCTCTGTAACTTTTAAAGTGAGTTTGGCACAAACATAAGAAAAATTGATTTAATCGTCTACACATTTGCAAGACATGTTCCTCCTTTTGAAACACAATGCTTCAGAAAACATACTATTACCTGACCCTACACTTGTCAATTCACAGCTAGAGAACACACTACATTAAACAAAGCTTCTACTCCTGTGGCAAATGAGCAAAACATTTTCTATCCATAACAAATCTTTTTGCTTATCCACTGTTGGAGCAAAGTTTCACTGGGGTGGGAAAGCCATTATGATGAGGGAAAGTTCACTGTTAAATGTTTTTGTCATTCCTGAGATCACAGACAACAATCACCTAAAGCAATTATATCAACTGTTGACACAATTAAATTCTCTCAATCACTGTTTTCAGCGCCCTACGCTAATAAACGTGAAAAAAGTTTTTTTTTTAATATTTCTGACTTAATTTTTATTTGGCAGATGCAAATATACATGATAGTTGAAATTATTTATTTAAAATTTTCATTGTCCACTAGTGTAATGCTCCAAACTTCCATTGCTTCATTCTTGGAATAATGATTTTTTGTGTATTGAACATGGTTTCAGCCTTTTGGATGACAACAGTATTACACATAATTAATGGAAGTGCATTTTTATGTCTTGATTAGAACTAATAGTTTGCATTAAGTAAAGCTACTATCCTGACTTCATCTTCTTTATTTTAAATCCTTGGCCACTTCTTCCAACTTTTTATTCTACTTGCTTCTCCTGGCATTTTTTGTAGGTGATTAGGTCATCATCTTTTTTCTCTCTTCACATTCATATGTCCAACACTTACTTCCATTTCTTTCCCTTATTAATTGTATCCAGTTGATCCAATTGCCTAAAGAACTTACTTTCTGAAGTCACAGCCTAATACACACATACATCATTGATACTTGGGAAAAAATTGAATCAAATATTTTTAAGCCAGGCAGCTAAGCAGAATATTATTAGGACAACATGGAAAAATAATGTTCCTTTTTACTGCAAGAATGGAAATTACAGAATGTAAACAATAAACAAAGATGAGAAAAGGTAACCATCTCTAACTGATTGACATGTCGTATATAGGCACACACACCACCACAGAGATTTAACTTTCAAGTCACTGCTCTTCTTGTAGTAAGAAAACTTTCTCATAACCATTCTAACATTGCTGCATCTTTTGACAGCAACCTGCCTCCTCTACCATACCTCTCAGCCATGCATCTTACCTTCCATCCTGACCTCAGCCCCCCTTCAAACTGCTGTTAGCCAGACTTGATGGAGCTACAGGCGTGTGCATTAGTGAGAGTGAGTGCGTATGTGCATTTGCTCTTGACAAACAGTAGTAGCTCAAAAGCTAGTTATGTGTCAGTAAAATAGTTCAACCACCAAAAGACTGAGTGGTTACCTTTGTTGGATATATCCACAGTTAAAATATCTTTGAAATCAAACCAATGTATTTACTGTATCTCACAGTTTATTGCATTTTCAGGCCTTTTCACATGTTCAGTCTCTTGCAGTAATTTATTTTATAAAAATCATAAAAGAATAACAACATTTGAAGCTCTGTTTTATAAGAAAAGATTAATTACAGCAAATGACAATACAAACACCTGTACAATTTGAAGTGGCAGGAAGATATCTTCACAACAAAGTGTACTGTAACAAGTTTTAGTGTGCCAACTACTTGTAACTTTGAAAAATTAATGACATTAAAAAATCAACCATTTTTATTTTAACTTGCCAAGACATATACAGTAACAAAATACACATTTAAAACAAATGTACAGCATTAGACCATAAATATATAATCTCCATTTATGGAATTAGCTTGAAAGAGTGCAGCTGCTTGAAGATGGCTTTGGTGTTAATGCTGCACTCGTGAAACAATGACCACAGCAGAAGGCACTAGACCTAGAAATGGAATAAAATGATTTTTAGAAACATGTTATCTATGAAAATAGTATGTTAATTTTTGTAGTCACTTAGTAACGGTGCTCACATATTTCAATTAGTAGCTCCCATAATACTATTTGGATCCAATAAAGTGATTTAGAGAGGGAAAACTTCATGTTTTATGGACATTAATAAGAACAGCATGGCCTATTTGTTGACTATAGCATATTAACAACACCCACAAATATATGTGGTTGAAACAATGGAAAGACAAGCACATCCCAACACAGTGTCAAAAATAAGCAAGAGACATATCCTGGCTCTACGTTTAGCCAGTACAGACAAATTCACGTTAATTTCTTTGTACAAATGGATGCACAAGAAGCAGGATTAGAAGAGGGCTGCATCCATAAAAGTTAGGATCCTTCCAATGCAGACCAGCAGATCACTGAACCAAGATGGCAGGCCTCTTACTGTTGTGGTGTTATGGCTAACTTACCAAGATGCTGTGTCGATCCTGGCAGTGAGAATAAATCTGAGACAATGAGACTAAATCTGAGACGAGAAAAGAAAAGAATGAATATGACACACAATTTGCCTCTCGGCTGCCCAGTTCTCAATAGGCACTAACCAGAACACTTCGGGAAAGCACTGTATCAGGATTGGTGTCAGTCAATCTTCTTCTTCTTCTTCTTCTTCTTCTACCACCACCACCACCACCACCACTTGGACATTTACATGCTGTCTAGTACTTATCTTCAGGAGAAATATCAGTACTGTCAATAGATAACGTACAAAATTACTAGGAATCAGAAACTGTAACATCTATTTTTGGCAAAAATTTGCATTCTTTTGGGGTAAATGACTAGACACACAAATTTAAAAGTAAGACACACAAAGCCTTTGTTCTTTGAAATTGACTGTTAAAAAAGAAAGTACTGATTGGGAACTTTGTGACTGGAATGTTTGCTTTTGCAAAAACTTTAACTCCTTTTTCTTCTAAAAGGCTCTTCTTTTGGCTGTATTTGAGCTTTCAAAAATGATTGTTCTGTCGAATAGCAGTAGCACTTTCACACCGATGAACTGAATGCATCTCTGATTGTACATGAAATTCATTGAAATTTGACATTTTCTGTTTTCTACTCCATAATGTATTTTGGACTTTCCTGAACATTTTGGTATATAATACATTAAAATCAGACAATTGTGAGACCTTCACATAATATTTTTAATATTGACGTGTGACTGTCAAATTTTGCAGCTACGCATATACTGCCACAGTCGAGCAGTTGTATTTTGGAAACTATACAGTCTAGAAGGCTGTGAATTGCTTTGTTTTGTGCCTACTGCCACGTCTCAGAAGTTGGCATTACGAATGAACAAATCAGTCCTTTGTTTCTGATACTATTTTTCATTGAAAGTAGTATGATTATTGGCTATTTTTGTAGTAAGCAATTGTTCTGCTTCTATTGCTTTTTATACGTAAATAAAATAACTAACCGTAAAAGTAACTTCAAGAAACGCAAATTTGTGGGTAACAGATATGTGAGACCTGCGTTTTCTTCTGAAGTACTTGAAAACATGTGTGGTAGCAGGGAAGGAAACCACAATAATGCTTCTGAAGTGACCAAGCCCCCTTGTGCATGGAAAAGGAAAGTAACTTTAGAAATGGGTAACAGTGATAAAAGTAATGATACTATGGACACCGTCATTATTGATCTGCAAATCATTGCACAAGTTCTTTCTGAAACTGTCTCTTCCTGTCTTTGTGGTGGTGAAGTTAAACTCTATGAGGATATTGGAGCTAGAATTGGTGCTGTGTCTAAATTAATAATTAAATGTCAGAAGTGCAAAAACGAAAAAGCGTTTCATACTTCATCAAAGTGTTCAGGCAACGAATTGTATGAAACTAATGAGAGACTGTTCTATGGCCTTAGGTGCATTGGTTAAGATGCAAGGGCTGGTAATGTTCTCTGCACTGTGTTGAATTTGGCAAAACCACCTTCTAGGTATACAAAATATGTAACAGCAATTGGAGACTCTGTAAATGCTGTGGCTGAAAATTCAATGGTTGCTGCATCAGAAGCTGTTGAACAAAATGAGGGTGACACAGACATCAGCACTGCTGTGGATGGATCCTGACAAAAGCATGGGTTTAGTTCTAAAAATGGTTTTACATCTGCAATAGGTATTGACACTGGAAAAGTTATGGATTTTGAAGTTCACAGTAAGTATTGCCAAGGTTGTACAGTGAACCAGGAGAACAGATTACTTCATAAGCAGCAGTGTATAAAAATTATGATGGCACAAGTTGAAGAATGGAGGTAACAGGAGAGTACATATTCCAGCGTTCGCAGGAGGAGAGGTGTGTCAGATATGTGAATTACTTAGGTGATGGAGACAGCAAGGCTTTCATTGCAGTACAAAACAGTAAGCCATATGATGTTCCTATACAAAAACTTGAGTGTGTAGGACATGTCACGAAAAGGATGGGAACACGTCTGCGTAACCTGAAAACCAAGCTGGGTAACACAAAACTGTCTGATGGCAAGACAGTAAAACGTGCTGGAAGACAAACGGACAAAATAATTGATGAATTACAGGAATATTATGGGAAGGCCATTTGAGATAACTGTGACAATTTAGAAAAGTTGAAAAGAGCTGTGTGGAGCACTTTCTTTCATCGAATATCAACTGATGAAAAGCCATGTCATGCTTTGTGTCCACCTCCACCAAACACTTAGTGTAAATATACCTCCACCAAACACTTGGTGTAAATATAGGCAAGCTGAATTTTCTGGCACCATGCATGAATTTACGCATAAACATTCTCTTCCTTTGGCAGTAATGGAGGAAATCAAACCTATTCACAGAGATTTGGCAAATTCTGAGCTACTAAAGAAATATTTACATGGGAAGACCCAGAATGTGAATGAGTCCTTCAAAAACGGTGTGTGGTGTCGTGTGCCTAAAAATGTATTTGTTGGCCTTATGACTCTAAAGTTAGCAGTGTCTGATGCTGTAATAATTTTTGGTGGGAACTATGAAAGAATTAAGCTCTGGAGAAGTTAGGGGGGTAAGATTTGGACAGAACACATCTAAAGTACTGCGGGAACAGGATGAGCTTTGTGTACGTGAAGCAGAGTTAGCTGCTCAGCAAATGACAAAACAAGCAAGAAAGAAAAGGAGGCGGCAAGCACTGGGCTGTTGTGACACTGAAGAAGATGCAGAAATGTAAGTCTGTAGAAGAATTTGTAATAAAAAAAGTTTAAAACCTCAATATCTCTTAACTACATTTTTGCAATAAAAGACCCTTTTTCTAAAAAGTACTGATGGTAGAGACATGAAATTTTCACAGCATGCCAAGTGTGAGGTTCAACACTCATGGAACTAGAATAATTAAAATATCCTGAGTTGTTTTGTTTTATGTTCATTTATTTACAAAATTATCAAAAAAGTGTGTGTCTGAGAAAAAAAAGGGATAACATATCCCACAATACAATTTAAGTAATAATTCTAGTTCAGTGTATCTAGAAAGGTGCATTCAATAATTGTGGAAAATTGTAAGTTGGTGTCTTAAAAAGTTTCCAAGATACTGGGTCACAAAATTCGATAATTTAACATTGGCAGCATAGCACATACAATGTCCCCTTATAGTGTTTCTGGACATTACTTGTCTTTTGCTGCTGAATTTGATGACTACAAAATCTACAGACTATTACTTTCAACCTTTCATGGGCATTCATAGCCATCTGACTCATGTCTGACAATGCCACAGATAGAACTGACAAGTCAGTTAACATAGAAGTAGAACCAAATGTATGTTAACTTTACAGATATGTGTGTGTGTGTGTGTGTGTGTGTGTGTGTGTGTGTGTGTGTGTGTGTGTGTGTGTGAGGGGGAGGGGGGACCGGAGTTTTCCTGGATTTTCCGGTTAAAAACACCTTTTGCCAAAAATTCACTTTTCCCTGGGGGAAAGTAAATTTTTTCTGTGTTTAGTGACAAACTTTTCAATCCTTTGAATAGTGAAGATTTTATATACAGCAAAGAACTTCCCGACACTTTCGGAAATGAAACCCAGCAAGAAACAACACGTTTTGTAAAGATCATTGATGTACGACAAAATTTACAGTGCATATTTTCGTATTACGAAAGTACACACACATTCCACCAAATACAGCATGATAGCTTCTGAAGCACAGAAATCTAGATTGCAACACGATTTTGTCACACAATTACAGCTCATGTCACACAATCTCACCAGCCAATGACTGCAGATATTGAGCAATAGGACATGTGATGAAGTCAGCCAATAGCAACACCATTGGTAAGTAGCGCAAACACACAAATAAGAAACGTTAATATGCATACAAATTAGCTACAAGCAGAGCAGTTAAATAGCAGCAGTGGAATATTTCTGACAAGCATGATTATGAATTTCACTGCTGTGCACCAAACATTTCAAGGCTACCTGGCTGAATACATGTTCCGTCAACTTTTGCATAAAAATGTGTTATGTGTGAAACTGCTCAAGAACTCATTTCGCAGTTTTTTTGAAGAATAATTATATTTTTGCCAATGTTTCTGCATAATTTGTAAACCATGATAGTATTAAAAGAAATGTGACAAACTAACCTTCAAATTTGGTCTTTTTAGCATTTTTTACCCTTTGAGACATGAAACACAAGTGTGCCAGTAAAATTTTAAGTAATGGCATAATTGGCTGGTCTTTTGGAACCCAAAATCTTTGTAAGCACCTGTCTCTCAGTGTTAAATTTTGAATGAGAGTCTAACGGTCTGCGATTTAAGAAAGGCATCACAAATTCATCTTGCCTAAAACGAAAGTTACTTTGAAAGGAATACTTCTCAAACCACCACTTGCAATATTTTCCCACCACTTGTTTGAAGTGTAAACAATTGTGACACCATCCTCATCGAAACTAGGTCCACGAGAAAGACGCATTGAAAGCAATTTATTATTACAAAGTATTGCTTAGTCTGTGACACATTTTGCTGATGCCAGACGCTTGTGTATGCACTGCGTTTTGTGGGTGTAAATAGTGCATTTTCTTTGCAACTGAAGTTTTATTTCGGTGTTATTCTCTCGTTTATGTTTTATTGCTGCAGTATTATTCCGTAGTAGTGGGCTAAATTATAGGTCTTTGTAACAGAATACCAGTCCTTACCTATCAAAATTACAAAAATTTAACTGGGAACTAAAACAGTGAAAAATCCCCCTGAATTCTAAAAAATTCCCGCATTTTTCCTGGATGAAAAAATTCCATGTTTTTCCTGGATTTCCTGGTTGGCTCTGGCTCTGAGCACTATGGGACTCAACTGCTGTGGTCATCAGTCCCCTAGAACTTAGAACTACTTAAACCTAACTAACCTAAGGACATCACACACATCCATGCCCGAGGCAGGATTCGAACCTGCGACTGTAGCAGTCGCAAGTTACAGATTTTGTATTCCAAACGCTACAGCACAGAGTGCAGCTGTAGTGGCAGATGGCCGTGAGCATAAGCAAACTAAAATTTTGACATCCAGAAGGAAGACGAGCAGTGTGGGGAAACAAGCTGCTCCTCTCTTTCACAGGGCATCAGCCCACAGCAAAAATGACACACATTGTCACAGGGATCGCCGATCTCTTCTGATGATGTAAGGGTCGTAATCGAAATCCATGATGGACCACGGTTAGTCACTTCACTTATTTAAAACAAGACAAGGAAACAACGAGCAATGCACAATAGAAAACACTCTGGAATCGTTACTGTGTAACTGGTTTTTGAGGTAAGCAGACTATTGTTAACAATGTAGTTCACGCCCGACCTCTAGTGGTATTGGGTCTATCACAGTTCAAAACATTCGCCACCTAATTTGCAACATTAAAATTTCCTGCATTATACTGTCTTTTGAGCTTTAGCTACTGAACAAATGTACGCATTTCTAAGTTATAAAATGCTAGGTCCCATGGCTGAGTAATGTGTCGGATTACGCAGCGTCTATCTTAAATAGACCATACAACTGCCCACAATAGATATGGCACCAGATCACTGAATGCACTGATATGTCATTGCATTCGTAAACTTTTTATTTTGCAAACAGATCCTTACACACAATATCTTTCCAAAATGGACTTCGCCAGATGATAGAAATACCAGTAACTGATAATTGATTACATTTCAATATTTATATGCAGAAAACAAAGCTACTGCAAACTATCTCTAATAAAATAGTTCGCCTTGATACAATTCACCATTTCGTAATGAACTGTATCAAGGTGAACTATTTTATCGGGGAGTGTATTAGGTAATTTCACAGTTTCACATTGTGAGGCAGAAATCGCATCCATTTCGCATTTATTGCAAAATGAAATTTTTTCCATTCTCTAGAAATCACACACATTATCCTATCTTTTGAAACTAATAGTTCCTTCTTCGGGGAGCGGAAAGGGATAGATTGGAGAAGGTTAAAAAAGATGAGTCCCTCCTGTCCTGAATTCTGAGTGACCTGTCCTTCCTTTTCAATGGCCAATTAATCCCTCCCTCCTCCTTGAAGAAGTAACTATTAGTTCTAAAAGCCAGAATAATATATATGTGTGTGTGTGTGTGTGTGTGTGTGTGTGTGTGTGTGTATTGGCAGCACTGACATTATAGTTTTCTTGAGACAATTTTCCCTTTGATACAATGTGGCCTTTTCAACTCTACACATTAGGCTTACCATCATCAGATACCATTGCAAAAAGGAAAACTGAATCACAAATAAGTACAAATTGTGGAAACAAAACTACTACTTTTATTCCTTCTTTCTGGAAGTGGCAATGAGAAAGTGCACAGATACAAATTAATTTCAGGTGGCTTCTGTTAAACATGTGATCACAAGTTATTCCACAGCAGATGGCTGACTTGTCAGGGTGTATGCATTATTGTTCTCTTGTAAATGAACTAACAGGTACAACCACAATGAAGTTAGGAGCAATTATTATATGTTCACATTTGTCTGGGCCTATTAAGGAAATTGGGACTTTAATGACAGATTTCCCACATCTGATGTGCATTATTTTTATCATTGTGCTGCTTCCATGACAGTTTCTTTGCTTCCATCACAGTTTCTTGTTTCATTTTCAGACGGTGTCCATACTCACGAATGTATATGAATAGAAACGTAACAAGCTGGAGTCATCAACCTGCCCATGAAACTCCTTATTTGACAATAACATTATTGATGTATGTAAATATTTTCTTTTTTTATGCAAATTACAATTCAAACATTTCAAGTCACTGCAAATTCAATACGAAGCAAGTTAAGGAAACCAGTTTTGAACATGACATGATCAAAGCAATTAATTTCAGTGACACTACATCGTCATGGAGTGACAATAATTATGTGCCACCAAGTCTTAACACTGAAACATTATATTTTGATAGCTTCAGATAGCTATTTTGATAGTTTCAATTTGTGAAATTGCAGACTGTTATCATGTAAAAAAAATTTAGTACCCAAAAGCAGTTTTGTTCTCTCACTATTTCCCATAAGTCAAACTTACGTTATAATGTAATCAGAATGAGAATGTTGAATCACTGCTTCACACTACTGAGAGCTACTGCTATTTTCATTAAGTTTTCTCACACATACACAATTAAAAAAAAAAAAGTGTTACACCTCTAGTAACATTTTGGTAAAGAAAATCTTCAGCATCTCAATTTCTCTCATGCGATTTTTGAGAGTGCCATTAGTGAAGTTGTGTTTCTCTTGCATGTTACAAAAATGGAAAAGTGGAATTTAGAGCAACACTACGCCATCAAATTGTATGATAAACTTAGGGAATCTGTGAGTTATACCTTTGAAAAGTTGAAACAGGCGTATGGGGAACAATCTTCATCAAGAGTAGAAGTTTTTTGCTGGCACAAATAATTTTTGGAAGGCCGAGAGCAAATTGAAGATGAGCTTCACTCAGGGAGACCTTCAACTCCAGAAACCGATGAAAATGTTGAACATGTGCGTGCTCTTGTGAGATTCTTCCTCCAGGACAGACTGACAATCAAGTGTTTTACAAAGATGTTCTTAAAAGGCTCAGATAAGCGGTGAATCGAATGAGACCAGACACTGCAGATAAGTGGATGCTGCAACATGACAATGCCCACGCCACAAGGCTACTCCTGTCACAGAATTTTTGTCCTCTAAAGACACCCTTGTTGGTCCACAGACCCCCCACCCCCTCTCTCTACCTATTTACCTCAACTGAGTCCTTGTGACATTTTTATTTTCCCGAAATTGAAAAATGTCAAAAGGGCATAATTTTGGGACTCTGACGAATATTCAAAAGAATATAACCAACATATTAAAGGCCCTAATAATTGAAGCCTTTCAGTGTTAGTAGCAAGAATGGACATGATGACTCCACTGGCATATAGCTTCTGAAGAGAATTACTTTGAAGGGAACAAAGTTATTGTTTGAAAACAATAAAAACTTTAGTAGATAAAAGTCAGACTCACTACTTTTCTCTTACACTTTGTACAGGATAGAATAGGACAAACAAGAGCTACATTTCCTCAGCATTGAGGCCCAACTGGATAGCCAATTTAAACATCGCACTATCAATCAATTAACAAGCATACAATTTAGGCTATAGATCTTAATGGATGAGTTCCGAAACATATACCACACTTATTCTCTGTAATAATAAAAATAAACTTAATACTTTACCAAGAGCTTCCAACGATTTATTGTAGTCATCATCTGTAAATATTTTCTTAGGAAAATTTGTCATTAGAGAGAATGGTCCAGCTCCATCTGTCCTGTTTAACTCAACATACAATCTAACTGCTGCCAACTGTTCTTTTGCTCCAAATGTTTGTGTGAGGGCTTGTCCATTTGTTAATCTTATCTGAAACATAAATAAAATAAACAATTTATTTTCAAAATCTACTGAATATGAAATTCAAGTACTCAAAAAGGAATTCTCTTCTGTCTGCCAACGTCAAGTTTGGTTGTCAACTGCCAGACCCAGACAGGCTAGTCTAAAAGGTGAAAACACAATGGGAAAGGTAATAGAAAATGTACATGTGGTAGCAGAAAAGAAAACTGAGGATCAAAGGATGTGAAGTGTACTAACAAATCCAGAATATTCGTTAGGGGGTACACACGGAAGCAGTTATCAGCATCTGTACTGGCTCAAAACATTTGTGAAAAGTGGGTCCTGGTAACATTTCATATATAATTTAGACAACTTCTTTCAGAACAGTAAACACTTTTGACATGAGTAAATTGTTTTAGAAGTTGATTCCGCTAAACATAATACATGTATCCATGTAAAAGAATATATGGAACCAATACCTACAATGTTTGAAATGATCTCGATGATAAGGCCTGGAGAATGTAGTGACCTATATAAACACCTAATTATTTCAAGTAACAAATCCTCTGAATGTTTTGTTTTAGGGTGCAAAAACAACTAGGGTCATACACGTCCATGTCAAAACTATAAGAGTTAAAAATCGACTACATGCCAATCCCAATCGACATAAGACAAGATGGCTTTGCAGGGATGTGCAAAAAGGTATATAAAATACCCCATAGAGACATGGAGATCCAAAAAACTAAATGGCCTTTGCCATCTTGCTACGATGGATAAAAAGTTAAATGCGGTTAACAGCCTACGAGTCATTTGCTAAAACGGCCGATTACTCAGATAAATGGAAATGTCGTGTGGCTAGGGCCTCCCGTCGGGTAGACCATTCGCCTGGAGCAGGTCTTTCGATTTGACGCCACTTCGGCGACCTGCGTGTCGATGGGGACGAAATGATGATGATTAGGACACACAAGCACGAATGTAAACAGTTAAAAAATGGGCATTCTGTCAGGAAATGGTGGACAGTTAAAACTTGGGCACAACGGGCACAAAGTGGTGGGGGAGTGCCACTTAACAAATGGTGATAGCTAAAAAGGCTGTGCCCAATATGCAACCTAGTTAAAATGACCTCCTTGCGGCAAGAGGGCCGAGAGGAGTTTGTCCAAGTCGCCAGGAGAGGCTTAATAACCTGGAGCTTATTCCCATGAAGGGAGGACCAGTGGCAATGCCAAAATGACACCACCTCCTATCAGATGGCAAAATAGAGGTCATCAGAAGGAAGATAAAAACTAGTGAGCTGAGGTATAAGGACTGCAGCCTTAGCAGCAGCCTCGTTTTCTGTCAGACTGACATGACCAGGAACCCACATAAACATCCCGGTGGCTCCATTAAGAGGGAGCAAGTGACAGCTTTCCTTGACCCGTTGCACTAAGGGATAAGCGGTGTACAGCACACAGAGGCTTCGAAGGGCGCTCAGGGTGTCTGAGCAGAGGACACAATTGAAGAGCCTGTGGCATCAGACTACTCTGTGGCCTGATACAGGGTGAAGAGTTCTGCTGTAAATACTGAGCAGTGTGCTGTAAGCTGATACCGAAAAACGTTGGCACCAATGACGAAGGCACACCCGACACCATGGTCAGTCCAAAAGACATCATTGTACACAAAGATACTATCACGAAGTTCCATGCAAAGGTCGTGAAACTGAAGGGGATAGAGAGCGGCTGGAGTAGTGTCCTTAAGAAGGAAATGAAGGCCAAGGAGAACACGGGCTGCCCTTGCAGGTTGCGTCAAGTTAAGCTGTCAGAACGAGAGCTGAAAGTGAACTCCAGAAGATAACAAAGAAGAGGGGCACTCCCTATACTGGCAATCAAAGTAGTCATAGAAGAAGGAGGCATACGATGGGTGGCCACGCATGGCAGACAAACGGCATGCATACCTGCTGAGGAGAAATACACAACAGTAGGGAAGTGGTAGTTCAGCAGCTTCTGCATATAGACTCTCAACCGGGCTAGTGTAAAAGGTGCCAGTGGCCAAATGGACGCCATGATGGTGGATAGTTCTGAGACAACGTAAGAGGGACAGACATGAAGATGCATAAACAAAGAACTCAAATCTGGTTTCTAATGGACAAGGGACCGGTACAAATGGAGGAGGGTGGTTCGATCTGTGCCCCAGGAAGTACCACTGAGCACACGTAGGACACTGAGAGACCGTGTACAGCGGACCAAGAAACTTTCCAACTGATTATGAGGCTGAGGAACTTCGTATTTTCAACAAATGGAAGACCAACAGACCCAAGATGTAAAGACGGAGGGAGAAACCAATTGTGCCACCAGAAGTCCATACAAACGGTTTTGTCAGCGGAAAACCAAAAGCCAATGTTGATGTTCCATGAATAAAGACAATTGAGACATTGCTGAAGATGCTGCTCAATGTAACAACTCTGTGGAGAACTGCAACAGATGGCAAAATCGTCAACGAAAAGGGAGCTGGAGATGCCCGGCGGGAGAGAGGCCATTACAGGGTTAATGGTGACAGCAAGGAGGGCAATGCTCAGGACAGAACCCTGAGGCACACCGTTTTCCTGGATAAAGGTGTCCAACAAAGCAGAATCCACACGTACCTTGAAAACTCAGTCTTTTAAAAATTTCCCGAGGTAACGGGGCAGGTGGCCAAGAAAGCCCCATGTGCAAAAGTACACAGAATACCAGACCTCCAGCAGGTGTCTTAGGCTTTCTTCAAATTGAAAACTGTGGGCACAGCCTGGGATTTCCACAGAAAACCATTCATGACATGGGTGGAGAATGTGACACGATGGTCAACTGCCGAACGGTGCGCTCGAAGTCCACAATGCGCAGTGGTTAGTAAATTGTGAGACTCGAGACACGATGCCAGCCGGGCATGAATCGTATGTTCCATCACCTTGCAAACACAGCTGGTGAGAGAGATGGGGCGGTAGCTAGAAGGAAGGTGTTTGCCCTTACCGTGCTTAGGTATGGATGCGACAGTGGCTTCATGCCAGCATCTGGGAAACATGCCCTCTGCCCACATGCGGTTGTACATATTAAGCAGAAAGTGCTTGCTTGCATCATGAGAAAGGTGTTGTAACATCTGAATGTGAACAGTGTCTGGCCCTGGGGCGGAGGATCAGAATGAAGTGAAAGAATGAGCTATCTCCCTCACAGTGAAGGCAGCATTGTAGCACTCACGATTCTGAGAAGAGAAGGGTATTGCCTGAGCCTCCTCTACTCGTTTCTGATGGAGGAAGGCAGGGTGATGGTGTGAAAAGATCGAAATTTCCGCAAAATGGCGGCCCAAGGTGTTGGAGATAGCAATAGGGTCCACAATGACACTGTCTGCTACTGTCAGGCCAGAAATTGGGGAATAGATCTTGGTCCCAGAGAGCTGCTGGACGTTGGCCCACATGACAGAGGAGGGGGTGGAACTGTTAAAAGAACTAGTGAACAAAATCCAGCTAGTTTTTTTGCTATCCCAAAGAATGCACTGACACTGTGCACGGATTTATTTGTAATGAATGCAGTTTGCTATCACAGGATGACGGTTAAAAAAGCGGACAGCACGTCACTGCACGTGAATTGCGTCGTGGCATGCCTCATTCCACCAAGGAACTGGGACACGGCATGGTAAAGAGGAGCTGCAAGGAATGGAACATTCTGGGTTCTGGGAGTACCTCGGAGGGGATGGTACATATTAAAGTCACCGAATAGCACAAATGTGTGAGGTAGCTGCCCAATAAGCTGGAGGAAGTCTGCCCAAGTGACATCAAATGATGGAGGGATATAAATGGTACAAATGGAAAAGGTCAAGTGAGGAAGGAAAAGGCGAACTGCAACAGCTTGAAGATGGGTAGTCAGGGAGATGGGTTGACTATGAACGTCATCCCGTACGAGCAGCATGACTCCCCCACGAGAAGAATGCTGACCTCGGGGGAATGTCAAAATGGACCAGAAAGAAATGCGAAAGCTCAAAGTGTCATGGGGACGCAATTTTCTTTCATGAAGGCAGAGTACAAGTGGACGCTGGGATTCTAAAATCAACCGTAAATCCTCTTTGTGGGATCGATGGCCACAAATGTTCCATTGGAGGAGAGTCATGAGGAGGAAAAAAGAAGGGGTGTCACCTCGGTGGCTGCTGAGAGCCAGCCTGTGAAGACACTACTACAGGGCGCAGAGGCACGAGGATCGTGCCCCCTGAGGTCCACAGAAGTGTCGGCTTCTTTGTGCAGTCTGCATGTGGAGCCCAATGCAGAAAAACGGTTGGAAGTGTGCACCTGTGACATGGAGGCCGGACAGGTGAAGGTAATTCATAGCAACGCCGCTGAAGGAGATTAGAAGGCTGTTTGCCTTTGTTGGACTTCTTTAAGCCTTTCTGGTTAGCACAGCAAGAATCAGGTGTTGCTTGGCTGGGGGGACATAGGAAGTCTCGATGGGAGTATTCCTTCTGTCCTTTCCGGCCTGCCTGTTGTGCATCTGGTGACTTTGGCCATGCGAGAGTCTGATGGCCTTTTGCACAGCTGGACGAGGGGACAGCGACACTACCATGACACTGGGAAATTTCCCAACCTGAGAGGTGAATCTGACATTGCATGTCTGTGTGGTCATGTCCTTCATGGAGCGAGATGTAGCAAGAACAGTATTGTAAGTGCCAGACAGTAGAAAGCAGGGTTTGTGACTAGAAAATAACTTGTGAGCAACTGGATAAGGAACTTTTTCCTTTACCCGGATCTCCTGGACAGCCCACTCATCGAGATACACAGGACAATCTCGAGAAGAGGCAGCATGATCATCATTGCAGTTGATACAGCTGGGAACAGGAGGAGGAGGAGAACTGCCCTCGTGCGCATGCCTACCACAGGTCACTCATTTGGCCAGCTGTCGGTAAGACGTGGTTGAAACAATGACACTAGTAGCAGCCCATCAGGTTCAGAATGTACTGTCAGACTGTGATAACTGCATAGCCTGCTTGGATCTTGGACGGAAGCACCACTCTATCAAAAGTGAGAAAAAGAGTGTGTGTGGGCACTAACGATGCATCTACATTTATCGCCCAATGGATGGCAATGATACAATGATCAGAGAGGTACGTTTGGATTTCTGCCTCAGTCAAACCATTGAGCAGTCTACAGTACATATGGCAGGAGAAGAGCTCTGACTGTTGATGTGGCCTTGGCGCTCGTGCTTCATACATCCACGATGGCCAGTCAGATTGTCAGCTTTTGTTTACCTTACTGTGGCAACACCTCAGTGTTGCCGTAGTGCTGGGTGACCGCTGCTGGCTTGCTGCCCGTCTGTGTCGAATACGCACCTGCGCTACCAGTTGTCAAGAGCTCTTCTCTCGACGTACGAAGTATTGTGTAAATAACACCACAGGAAGAATTCAGAGTTCTATAGGCCACAACACGAACAGGGTAGCTGTGGAGAAGTGAAGCGGGAAGCGTTGTACCTGAGAATCAGAAGTAGTCTGCAAAAGCAAAGTGCCATCACATAATGAGAGCAGGATTTCAAAGTGCCAGCAATTGCATCAACACCTTTCTGATTGAGAAACGGATTTACCATTGCAGAGGACTGATTGTCTTCAGTACATGGAACCATGAGGAACGAGGGTGCAGCTGGGAGGGTTTTTGAATCAGGAGTTTTATTCCGTTTACATCTGCTAGACGTGGACTGCGAAGATGATGATTGGGTCATTGTGAGAAAATGCCCCACGATTGCCAGTGTCTCAGATGGCGTGCTCTTTTCAACTGGGGGCCTCCTTCACAAAGGGCTGCACCCTCCTTAGGTGATTGTTCACACCTCAGGTCACACCTCCCAAACACCTGGCAGCGGGCTCTATCGGCAATTTGGGAAGGTAGCAGCTCAGGCAATCACCCCTCCCCTGGCCTGGTCTGCACCAGGGGGTACGTGCAAACCCTACCTGTTGGCTTGGAGCTGGGAATTACGCATTATCCAGTCACCTGTTAGGTGTCAGACACGTGGGCTGCCCTTCATGAGTGCACAGGGATGAAGAAGAAAAAGAGGAGCCTCCAACGCTGAAGCAAAGGAAGGACAGGAGAAGGTGAATGAAGAAAGGAAAAGGGAACGAAAAACAATGGTGAGACTGTTCTTATGTCAGCTACAGACAATGCGGAACATTCCCGAAAACACACCAGACATGTTCCCCAAGGAACAGGAAAAAGGATAACAAGAGGACAGACATGCAGCATGGAAGGGGAAAGGTGCTGCAAAGACTGGGTCCCATGGTAGCCAAGCACGAACCCGCCAGAGAGTGGCAAGTCTCCTGGGGGGACCTCTGAATGTGCTAGTCATTATGTGATGTAATATCTTTCAAAGGCTTCTATAATCATATTGGTAGGTATATAGTCATTTTTGCTGAGCTTTATCCACATATATTACTAAAAGACCCTGCTCTGTTTTTCTGTCTGTATGTGAAGGCTAATTTGAGGAACAACTGTAGGTATTTTAATATGGTTTTTGCTAATACAGAGGCTGATTAATGAGGAAGGATCATGTAACTTAATACTGGAGTGACAGACAAGTCATCCTGCCTTATATACTTAGTGCTACCAATGTGAAGCTGGGGCTGGTTACTAGTTGATTCTAAATTTATTCGGGATGAGGTCATAAGAAAGTGGTTAACACCAGCTTTTTCTAGTGAGTGAGCTGTTCCGTAACACGAGAGTCGTACTGACACTGTAAATTTGCATCCTCTGTTAGCAGACAATAACTTATTAATTCAAATGACAAAAAGAAAGGGCAAGAGGATAGACCCCTTAAGGAAAGGAAGGACCATCTTGATCAGAACAAGAATGAAGCAGGAAATCGGCTGTGTCCCATTAAAGCAAACCATTCTGGTATTCACCTCAAGTGATTCAATTCTCAATTCAGAGAGAAGAATTTGTCAGTTGGTCATTATTTCGCCGAGTCCACAGTGGTATGCTTCCTCAAAGTATCCTGTATCTTGTGACTGGTATAGTCAAATGCCTTAGAATGATCACAAGGATGACAAATAGAAGAAAATACTCATGAGCGGAGGGGGGAGGGAGGAGGAGGAGATGGTTAGAAGAGAGAAAATGATTTTCCTGTCCTCAGTTATAACATCAAATGTTATTACTATGCCATTTCACTAATAATATAAAAGCTAGGGAGCCCACACTGGGTATCCACTGTTGATAGGAAAGTGAGCTAAATGTTATGAATAAAACAAAGGCTGTACCAATGCCAAGTACAAACAATCATCTCCTGGTGTCATTTGGTAGGAAGCATATTAAAATATTCAATTATCTCTTAAGTTTACAAACAATGGGATGGTCAGAGACAACTACTTAGATCAGAGACAACTACTTACAATACAGAAAAAGCACTGAGCACTGCAGGCACATCACACATCCAAGTGCATGGTCACACGCACGCTTCACTCACACTAATGGCATTGTTTGAAATTTATTCAGAAATTTACATAATTATTTTGATTTTAGCTTCACTCTGATCATAAATGTCTTCATAAAAACTTTATAACAGGATATGCAGTTTGTGTCTGACAAACTCTAGTGTCATATGCGTGGCCACATACCTGCAGTTTGGCTTGAGTGTAATCCTTCTGAGGTGGGGGCTGCACCTGAGATGCTGGCGTAGGCACAGGTGATGTGGTCGGAGAAGTAGCTCCAGTTTCTGGCGCTGGGCCCATTGCAAACTTTGTGCGCCTTGCAATCTTGTCCTGTTCTATCTGATCCTTGACTCTCTGCCGAGCCATTTTCTCCTCTAATTTCTCACGCTTCCGCTGTTCCACCAGCTTTTTCATTTCTTCCTCCTCAAGCCTGGTCAAAGAAAACAGACATAATAAGAATATGTACAACATAAAAGAAGAAAAGAGAAACATAACAGTGATGAACATTAACAGAGATCCACATGGCCACAGAATAACTGTTCTATTGAAATGCACTATCTTATGATTTTACACTAATTACGATATATTCCTGAGTCACAATAAAAAATGAAAATTTTTGTAGCCGGCTTTGTTGTAGTAACAGCAGCTTGTTTGCACATAAAACATATGGGCAAAAGTTGCTGGCAGCCATTGCTGTTCATTCCAGACACTGTATGTAATAAATGGCATTTATAACCTCCTTCTGTGGTTCAAGATTTCAAGTACAGGGGAAGACTTTCCCACAAGTATTGATTCACTGAATAAAGAATGTGTGTTCATTTCTCCAGCAGCATGATGAATAATCACATCTGGACTCGTGGCAAATCCATCTGATCAACAATCAATACTCTAGTTAATCCTCAGGATGTTTGATGCGGTTGCAGTTAGAGCTTTGAGCATCTCAGTCCAGTAATCCACCCCAGAATATGTCCTTACTTTGTAAGCAGGAATTTTGGAACACTGATGTAGAAAAAGGCTGAGTTTAAATTGTTGCCACACTGTAGAATGGAAGTTATTGTCTACTATAAGTTATTGTCTACAATAAACACTATCATTTTCCAATCAAATAAAACTTATGGAAGAAGCTCAAACAAGTGAAAAAGCTCCAAGATATTGAATTACCTCTGTCACATGTCATCATCATTATAAGACAGTTACATATAAAATGGAAATGTGGTTCTACCTTAAGCAAACATCCACAACAGGTATTTATTTTTTTTTATTCATGCATTAAGACTCCTTCCGCTACTCAAGAGACTTATCAGTACTTCTGGACAGCAACATTGCTATGAAAATAAGTGCTAACATCTCTTGATGGATTGTTCCTCCTTTGAGCTCCGTATCCCCCAACTACAACTGCTGGTCATGGAATCAGTAGTGCCTTGCCAATTATCTTACAAGGTAAGATTTATTTGGCAGTCATTTCAACCCTGTGATAGCTGGGATCTAACCACACTCAGCTGAATGTCACTGTTCTTACTGAGAATATTTTCGCTGTTTTAATTTCGACAGTTCTCCACAGACCTGAGTCCCATCTTGACGACTGGAAAGAAAAAAAGTCTTGGCTCAACAACTCTTGCTTACTGGTTACCCTCTTACCCTTCCACCAGCACGACCTCCTGGCTTAGGCAGTAAGATATGTGCTATGTGGAACCACACTTTCCGATCCTTCAGGGAAGGATGTTCCTTTGCTGTCCCATGGTGTAAGGACACTCTTCCTGGGAGCAGATGCTGGATGCTTAGGCTAGCCTCCCAGGAAGCCCTATTGTGCGCATTCTGCACATGCATGGCCATACCTGCTCACACACGCTAGCAGTTGGTTGTCCGATTGCTGCATGTCACCTGTTTGCCCCCACCTACCCACAGACAGGCACTCAAGCTGGAACAGCAGGCCTTACGCTAAGTTTATGTAGGAGCTGTGATAGTGATAAAAGCATCGAATAGAGCAGCAACTAAAGCAAAGTATGGTTCTTAGCTTTTATGAGACATTTAGTACAAAGCTTTGATAACAGCACGGAGCTGACTGATGGTAAGTGCATTCGTACTGGCTCTGGAATGGGAGCCAAGGTAGTGTTAAATTATCAGATAAAACTTTTCATTAATTTCTACGTTGACATGATTACATTACAGTTCACACTTAAGTGTCTGGCAATGCGTGTTAAGAACCACTATCAGATTATTTCTCAACTTGACTGTCCCTGTCTTGAATAGCTCATGGGCAAATGTGTCTGTGCAAAGTTCAATTTCTCTTATTTATTTTGATCAAATGATGGAAAGTCCAGGATGGAATAATGAGAAGCATCACCTATCCCATCAAAGGCAAGGCTGCCTGTGAAACCAGCTAAGCTGCAATCACTGTGCTGCTTTCTACACGGTCATGACAACCAAGGATAGCTGCTAGGGCACAACAAAAAGGTGTGTGTGTGTGTGTGTGTGTGTGGTGTGTGTGTGTGTGTGTGTTTTGTCTAATTCTGATGAAGGCCTGTTTGGCCGAAAGCTTTGTCTGACAAGTCTTTTTGTTGTGCCTATCTGAGAGTCAGCGTTTTCGCTTTATGGCTCAACTATTCTTTTCATATTATTGTCTTATTTTATTATGATGGTCACTTTCCCTACGCAGATGGGAATTAGCAAAATATTTTACGATTCAGAGCAGAAAGATTGTGATCGAAATTCCATAACAAGATCTCGCTGCAGTCAAAAATGCCTTTGTTTTAATGACTGCCACCCCAACTCGCTTTTCTTATCCCTGACACTCTCTCCACTCCTTCACAGCCCAGTTGGAAAAAAAAGGATGAGCGATTTACAGTACTTTACTCTTGAAAAGCACACCACATAGATACATACGAAAAAATAAAAATGCACATACTTTGCTGAATTCTGATACCCGTCTATTAGTCAATAATTTAGAGGTCTCATATTTTCTTTCGGTGTTGATGCAACTGTTGTGAAAACTGTAACAAAAGTAGCTAAAGTTTTATGACAAGATTGTCAAAATAAACACTTTAGATGTTGATGCTTTCAAACAAAAAAGCGGATGACACCTACGATATTTAAAATTTTCTAAACTGTTCCTGCATTTTTTAGTCTGTGATTTGCCACACTGTGATACAACTATAACTTTTATTAATCTAGGCTATGAAACTTCACTTTGTTAACCCACTATTATGGCAACAAACTGTAATTTATGTATAACGTTCAGGAAACAACTTGTATATGCATGACGTTGCTGTCTGGCAACATACACAGTCTGGCTGCCTCGAGCTAGGCTGTGTTCAGAGTCATTATGTTGGCAGAAACAGTTCAAAAGTGATAGTATTTGCTGAAAGTCGAGTGCACCTAAAGAAACATGAAAGCAGCTGCAAGAGTGAATTATTTCTGTCACTTAGATGACATCTAGTCAGAGTATTAAAATTATGCTTAATGATGGTGCAGATTATGTTTCCACATACCTGTAACTGAATGATAATTAATCAATATTTTTGATTTGTTGCCATATTTTGTTTTCTGTAATTCTCCTCACCTATCCGACAAGTTCACATTCGGTGACGGCTTGAATTGCTGAAGAGGATGACTGGTATACCCACACCAATATGCAGGCTTATGTGGAACCCCTTGAGTTTATGGCTGCAAAAGGCTAATGCATTTGCGGCATTCAATGCCTCACATATTGTCTACGATGCAACCACAATATTGGCTGCTAATGGCAACATGAGGTGGGACTGGAGTTAGCTGTTGCTGAGCACACCATGAGACTACGGAGCATAGCTGAACTGCTTAGTTGAAGAATAACTCACAAACATTGTTTCAGTTCTAGTGGTGTTGATACAAAGCAGAGCAATGGCAAAGATAAACAAAGCAAACACTGCATTATATCTACAACAGTTGTCGAAGTTGAAAGGAACCCAAGGAGTTTCGCATAATCGTAAAGAAGTGGCATATGAGATATTGGCATTTCTGCAAGAAGAGTCAGTGGAATCTGCAGTGTCACATACACCGAGTGTGCGGATGATTGACATGAGGAGTACAATGACAACAATACGTGCTTAACAAGGGAAAATGATACTGAAACAGATGTCGAGCTATGTAGTTCATCATCCTTGTCAGACAGGGAGTCACAAATCCTGTCTTTGGTGGAAAATAGTAAATGGTAATCGTTGTCCAAGGAGTTGGAAGATTATCGTGTGTGTGTGTGTGTGTGTGTGTGTGGCCGCGCACGTAAAACCAAATGGGTATTTGCTCGGGAATTTGCCCAAAACAGTTTTAAATGCCAAAAATCTGGGTATTTATAGAAAAAAAAGTACCAATTAAAATAAGGGATGGGATGATAATCCCGATATTGAAAGTTAATAACTGTTTACACTTCAACACACACGTTATTCATTGCCATTATTACTAAGAACGAAAGGAAAGAAGAGAAAAGCATTTCTTTTTTTAAAAAAATAGCATTCCAAACTGCTATACCAAGGAAGGGTGTGTGTTGCTGACATCTGCTTATCATTTACAATGTACTTTTTCCTTTTATCAGTTCTACTCTTCACTGGATAAACTTTTTTTTTCTTTTTCCCCCCAGTAATATAGCATAAGTGAAAATACTATGTACTGGCTACCAACTTAATATAAACTATACTTCATTTCAAAAATTACTTTTAAACTTGAGTTTTGTTTTATTTTTTTATTTTGCACAACCCCAAGAATTGATCTCATTAAAGATGCAAAAAGCTTTGTTAACGGTCCAAATTTATTTCCCCTAATAACTCTTCCCTAAGTCTCAAGCAGCTTTTTCAACTTGGTTACCGAATCACTACAGAAGCAGTGTTGCAAAACACCTTTTCTAATGCAAAATGTCAACATTGCTTATCAATTAATCCTTAAAATGTATGAATGCCTGGCCATTTATGAATTTTGGGCATATTCACAGGGATTTATTCTGGGCATTTGCCCCAGCTTATAAATGTCCAGGAATCTTAAAACACCACTACCCAGGAATATGATTGTGTAGTGCATAAGAAAAACTATAGATATTCAAGGGAGGACAAGGTGCACTTGTTACAAAACTGGCATTAGCACATTTCAGGGTTGCTAGATACAATTTATAGGATGTGCATGATAGTGACCTACTATGTTATGCACATCAAATTGCACACGACAGAGATTACAGAGATTTTAAGGGAAGCAGTGGACGATTGCAAACTTCAAAGAGTGCTGCAGATTTGGAAGACGTAAAGCAACAAAATTTCAGACAAAGTGTCAACTTGATGATGCACAGCAAACTAAGGAATCAACCTGAAAATTTGTAGAAGAGATGAACAAACTTATCCCATCATTTAGTATGGAATTTGTTTTCAACTCCGAACGAATGGGATTTGAAGAGCGAACGCATATGGAAGGAATCCCGGAATAGGAGGTACCAAGAGAGTAATATTAAGATCAACTAACAACAATGCCTAGACATATTCATAAACAGTTATGCCAACTATTAATCGGGATGGTAAATTGGCTGGAAAGTTATTTATTGTGCTTTGAGAAGTTGGAGGTACTCTGCCCCTACGATCAGTTCTCAAGTACATGATCTTGCAAGGACAGTAGGGAAAATTTACATCACAGCAAGCAAAAGTTGGAAAAGGGAATAAGAAAACTACAGCTATGGTATGAGCACTGCTTTTGGCCAATAGCTAGAGAAAATAATTTGCTTTTGCTCGATTCTTGGTCTGTGTGCAAAAACCATACTCCTTTAGAGCAAACTATCTCTCCTCAAAAGTGTGTGACAGCAATTCATACCACCTGGAACCACTGGACAAATTCAATCTCTGGATTTTTCCCCCTCCATTCCTATAAAACATATTATCACACTACCTGCAGCAAAGCCTTAAAGGATAGCCAGTTTCATGATAAACTACAAGACAGACTGTTTCGCATTTGGATGCATGCCATGACATTCCATCATTTCTCATCACCCCGTTACACCAATATGATTCTATATCAGGGTGTATAGGTGAACAAGATGAAAAAATTCACGTGTTTTTCACAGATTTCCTGGTTGTCCTGAAGTGATTTTCCTGTTGTCCCCTTGTATTTACATCCTGTATATGCACTCTTTAAGAGTAGGTGCATAAACTGAACGTCCTGCTCGGTTTATAACTTCCAAGGAGTTCGCTTTCGATCTTGATGGTGCAAATCTTTGTGATCACTGTGGTGCAGCATTTTTAATTTGGTGTTCATGATGCAAGTTAATGGTTTGTTTTGAACATTTCTTGAATGTCAATGATGTCTATTTTGTGAAGTGTAATAAATACATCCCACAGGAGGTTGATCTCTGCACTTCCTAAAAACTAATTTTCTATCACCCTCCTGATGCACATGGTGAGTAATTAGCAGCTAACATTTTTCCTGTCATAATTGTTAACACACCACTTTCAAATGAGCCTGGCTAAAGACTGAACTTGCAACTTTACACTCATGGGGTTCCTTGTTAGACATTTCTGCCATTTGTATTTTGGTTATCATCTGATTCATCACTCGAGACTATTTCAGTGTGTTATGAGGCCTTTGAACTCCTTTCGTTAACCTTCGTATTCTAATTTCTTGGAGACCCAGAACAAGTGACTCGACTATGAACTACACATAATATAGACAATTTTGTTCATTCTGAAAATAAAATTCGAATTTTACAGCATAATGCTAAATAGACAGCAAGAAAATGATCTGCCTCTGAAGCCTGTACAAGTGTGTGTAATTCAACAGGTGTCAAACTGGCATGAATTTCACTTCATTCTTGCATATGCACAGCACAACCACACAAAGTATGTAGGAGTAACACCACTGACATTCTGACTATGTGTCAGGAAATTGACTTATTTGTAGCAACACAGCTATCCACGTGGACATTGTGATGATGCCTGGAACCGCAAGGACTGTCAGGTGACATTTGTTGCGACTTCCCTGATGTTGCAGCAGAGAGGCGCATGCCCAATGACAACACTGGAACCTGGAGTGGCACCACATCTTTTCAGACAAGTCCTGGTCCTGCATACAGCGCCATGGTGGATGTATCCACTTGTGGAGGCTACGAGTAGAACAAATGTTACCAGACTGCATTTCTCTCTGTCATACAGAGCCAACGTTTGGGTAAAAGTCTTGCAATTTTTGTAGTTTATGTATAATATATGTAATAATATGCAACAAAATACTTGTCAGAGATTTGTACATTATCTAATACAGATTTTCTAAATTGAACTTGCAGTTTTGCGTTCATGATATTCTCTCTCTCTCTCTCTCTCTCTCTCTCTCTCTCTCTGTGTGTGTGTGTGTGTGTGTGTGTGTGTGTGTGTGTAGCTGCACTTTGCGTTATGGTATTGATACCATCGGGTACACAATACATTAGCCCCTACTTTGTACAGGCAGTCCTACCTTCCAGGTATGTGACAAGCTAAATTCTATTTTCAAATGTTCCTTTACAAAGGAGAACCGAGGAGAATTGTCTCTATTTAATCCTCGAAACCACTGAAAGGTTGAATGTAGTAAGTATTACTGTCAGTGGTGTTGAGAAACAACTGAAATCGTTAAAATGGAACAAAGCTCCAGGGCCCGATGGAATCCCTATCATATTCTATACTGAATTTGTGGCCGAGGTAGCCCTTCTTCTAATTATAACCTATCATAGATCCCTTGAGCAAAAAGCTGTGCTCAGTTCTGGAAAAAAGCACAGGTCGCACCCATCTACAAGAAGGGTAGTAGAAGTGATCCACAAAACTTAACATTCAATAACCTTGACATCAATATGTTGTAGAATCTTAGAACATATTTGGAGCTCAAATAATAATGAGGTATCTCAAACAGAATGACCTCCTCTATGCCAACCAGCATGGATTCTGAACACACTGGTCATGTGAAACCCAAATCACACTTTTCTCACATGACATACCAGAAGCTTTGGATCAAAGCAGTAAATGGATTGCAATATTTCTTGATTTCTGAAAAGCGTTTGACTCAGTACCACACCTATGCTTAGCGTCAAAAGTACGATCATATGTGACGTCAAGTGAAATTTGCAACTGGACTGAGGACTTTTTGGTAAGGAGGATGCAGCATGTCATCATGGTCAGATGTAGAAGTAATTTTAGGTGGTCCCTGGGGAAGTGTGTTGGGATCCTTTGATGTTCATGTTGTATATTAATGATCTCACAGACAATATTAATAGTAACCTCATACTTTTTGCAGATGATGCAGTTATCTACACCAAAGTACTGCCTGAAAGAAGCTGCATAAATAATCAACAAAATCAAGCAATTATTTACAGAATAATAAGATCCCACTCCTGTGATTCAAACTGACCTGCAGTCTCTCCTTAAACCCTCAAGCCCCTCACAAGGACTAACACCTTTATCCATAGAACTTCTCACCCCACCCAAACCACGCAGCCCCACCTTTTACCTTCTTCCTAAGATCCATAAACAATTATCCTGGCCGTCCTATAGTTTGCTGGCTTCAAAACACCCACCGAGCATACATCTAAGTTGATCAGCACCTGCAACCTTTAGTACAAACACCTCCCTCCTATATCAAAGATACCAAGATCGTCTTGAAATCCGTGCCTGTACCACTTCCACCACACACCTTGCTTGTCACCACTGATGCTACCTCTCCCTATACTAACATCACCCACATACATGGTTTGTCTGCTACTGAACGCTTCCTCAGTCAGCATCCACCTGCTTCCAAACCTGTGACAGCCTTACCACTCACTTTGATCAACTTTATATTTACTAACAACTACTTCACCTTTGTGAGGCAGACATACAAACTGATCAGGGGTATGGTCATGCGAACCAAGATGGCTTCTTCCTATGCCAAGCTTTTCATGGGTTACTTGGAGGGGGCTTTCCTGGGATCTGTAAGTCTTCAACCCCTGGTTTGGTTTAGATATGATGATGACATTTTTTACCATATGGAGCCATGGTGAGGCTGACCTGTTAATATTCCTGGACTCTCTGAATACCTTCTCCCAATTAAATTTCACATGGACCTATTCCAAATCCCATGCCACTTTCCTTGATGTTGATCTCATTCTCACTGAAGGCCAGTTATATTCTGTCCACATTTAACCTGCTAACAAACAACAGAACTTAAATTTTGATAGTTGCCATCCTTTCCATTTGAAACATTTCCTCCCATACAGCCTTGGCATTTGAGGCAAACGTATTTGTTCGGATGCAGACTCTTTACAGGAATACACCACCATTCTCACCTCAGCCATCAGTGGACGTAATAACACCATCAGCCTAGTTCAAAAGCAGATTTCCTGGGCCATCACATCCAATTTTGATATGTTGATCCCTCCAACCAACAACTTTGGAGCACACCACTGGTCCCTCAGTATTATCGTGGTCTAGATTGTATTAATCAGCTAAGTTGACGAGGCCGTCACTCCCTAAAATCATGCCCTGAAACAAGATCTATTCTGTCTGAGATTTTGCCCACAACACCTAGAATAGCTTTTTGCTGTCCTCCTAATCTCAGTAATATTCTTGTCAGGCCCTATGATCCTTCTGCACTCATCTCCCTACCATATGGCTCCTACCCTCGGGACTGCCCCATAGCAAGACTTGGCCTCTGCACTCTCGTACCACCACATTTATCAGCCCTGTAACTGGCGAAACATCTACTATCAAAGGGAGAGCCACATGTGAAACGACACGTCATATACCAGCTGTTATGCAAACAGTGTTTGGCCTTTTACATTGGCATGACTGCTACCAAACTATCAATTAGGATGAATGGGCATAAGCAGAGGATATACACTCGCAACACACAATATCCTGTTGCAAAACATGCTCTACAACATGATGATAGTGACCTCTGTGCCTGTTTCACCACACACTCCATCTGGATTCTTCTCCCAGACACCAGTTTCTCAGAACTCTGCAGGTGGGAACTAGCGCTACAACATGTTGTTGGTTCTTGCCACCCGCTTGGCCTTAATTTATGTTAATTTCTTCTGCCTTGGCATTTCTTCATAGTAACTATTCCTTTCTTCACTACGTTTCAGTTTTCTATGTCTTTCATTTTCTTACTGGCCTGTTTTTCGCACCCCCTCCCACCTCTGTTATGTACAATGCACTCAGTTTTTCACTCTTATTAACTCATGCACGATGTTTAAGCAGTAATCTCTGCCTTGCATATTACCCTGCCTTTCTCAATTAAGCTCTCAGATTTTCAAATCTCATCTGAGGCAGTCCTCAACAATCAGTTTTTCCTTCTCATCCCGTCTGGCAAGTCTCCCCTGACCTGATGTTCTGAGTGACTTCATGAAATCTATCCCTTTTCCTAGACCCCTCTAGTCCTTTTCCTCCAGCTCTGTTCCTTGCCCTTCAATCCTTCTGCATGAAGAAGGAGCTGCTGGCTCCGAAAGCTTGCCTAATTATAACCTTCCTTTGTGTGTGTGTTCAGCCACCACTTGGTGAGTAGATTTTTAATCTATCCAATATTATTTTGCATAAATATCCAGTCAGACCTTAATAAGATTTCAAAGTGGTGCGCAGATTAGCAACTTCACTAATTGTTCAGAAATGTAAAATTGTGCACTTCATAAAATGAAAAAAAAAAAAAAAAAAAAAAAAAAAACACAGCATCCTCTGACTATAATATCAATGAGTCACTGTTGGAACCAGCCAACTCATACAAAAACTTGGACGTAACGATTTGTAGGGATATGAAATAGAATGATCACATAGGCTCAGTCGTGGGTAACACAGGCCGTAGACTTTGTTTTATTGGCTGGATACTGGGGAAGTGCAATAAGTGTACAAAGGAGACTACTGACAAATCACTCTAGAATATTGCTCAAATGTGTGGGATCTGTACCAACAGAACTAATAGGGTATATTAAACATATACAGAGAAGGACAACACAAACTGCAGGTTGTCACAGGTTTGTTTGATCTGTGGAAGTGTGCCACAGAGATATTGAAGGAACTGAACTAGAAGACTCTTGAGGATAGATGTTAAATATCCCGAGAAAGTCTGTTAACAAAGTTTCAAGAAACTGGGAATATACAACAACTCTCTCTGTATCGCTCATATAGGGATCATGAAGATAATATTAGAATAATTATTGCATGCACAGAGGCAGTCAAACAACCATTCTTCCTGTGTTCCGTGTTCCGTACATGAATGAAACAGGAAGAAACCATAATTAGTGGGACCTACCCTTTGGCATACAATTCACGGTGACTTGCAAAGTGTAGATGTAGATACAGATTATATTACAACAAGATAATGCAAGACTGCACACTGTCCATGCTGTGCTGATCTGCCTTGACAGACAGTGTGTTTGTTTGGTTCATAGTCCAGCATGTTCTCCAGACGATTCATACGATTCAGCCACTGAGTCATGGGTTGCTGAGAGACTGGCATGCCACTACTTGCCAGCCACTCTGATAAATGAACCCTGGTGTAGGGGTGAAGCAGCATGGAATGGCATATCCGTATCTGTCATCCAAGGTCAGCCTGACTTACTATCCAGACATGTTAAAACTATTGTTGCTGTCAGAGGTGGCAAACTTTTCACTAATGCACAAATCACAAACAAAATGAATCACATATGCTTTCTATCATGTTGTATACACACAATAAGAAAAATTTTAGTACAATAAAATCCTGTTTTTAAGTTCCCACATTTTATGTTTTCCCACTTTTCTCATTTACTTTTGTTGGTCCCAACAGAAGTCCTATTCTCTCAACACACTGCTTTCCCATCATTAATGATTCATGTAACATTTCCTGCATTTTAGCATTTTAAGTTTTTTCTGATGTTATCACAGCCATTAATATGGATTTTCATACAGTTTTCTGCAAAATGCACTTCATACTCCTGCTCAAAGTCAGATTTGGAACTAAGCATTAAACACAGATGATATGCAAAGTTACTGATTGTTTAATGCAGCATTAATGTGGTAAGCAAGATTTTAGTTCACAGCATGTTGGGTCATGAACAGCTGTATTATAGGTTCGCAGTGTTCGAAAGTCTGGAAAGTATGCTGAATCACTGCCTTAATGATAAACATGATCTGACAATAGTTATTCTAGTAGCAACCTTCCTTCTGCTAATTGTGTTGTATTACAACAGCTTTAATTTAATTCCATGGTCATTTATACAAATAAACACCACTTTTGAAGATGGCCATCTCAATAATGGTCTTTCATGAATCATTGTTACTTCCGTGTGAAATACGCTAATCCATACTAGGCGTGCTGTCTTAGATTGGTACAACTTGATGACAGACGTAAACATTTCTCAAGATGCTCCATAATATAACAACAATTTCTGCCCTCTTTCTGACCCGAGATGTTCCTGAACGGAGTGACCTCCTGTCAGCAACAAGCTGCAGATTTTGTACCCACTGTTCTCTGTTTACAAAGACTGGCAGCTTCAGATTTTTAACCACTAAGTTTTATTTACTATAATATTATAATTATTATCAATATTAAGTTTCACATTAGGACATTAATATCATTTTAATGTGGTTTCATGAAAGACCTTCGCTTCTGTGTTTTATTTACACCATTGGACATGACAGGAACACAGAGGGAAACACCCACACACATTTGTGTGTGTCAGCAATCAGCCACTGCCTTTGTGATTATCGTGAAAACAAAGTGCTAACATACACAAATGCGCATTTCCTTCTTCGTTCTGATCATGTACAATGATGTAAATAGAGCACGGAAGCAAAAAATCTTTTGTGAAACTACATTAAACGACATCTGTGTCTAATGTGAAATAATTATTAATAACCACTACAAAATTATGGTAAATACAACTTGTAACACTACATTGGTTACAACATTAAAGTTGGCAGTCTGCAAACAGAGAGCAACAGACCAAAATCTACAGCTTGTTATGTTTTCTCTCATTTCCTGTATTTTACACCTCTTTTGGGTCAGTCCACTGAAAAATGTAAAAAAGGGGCTTTACTGTATTTGTTACACTTCCTGGTGTTGAAATTTGCGCAGTATTCAGTGTAAAATATATTATCAAGAGTTTTACGTTAAGTGTTATACATTGGCATTAAATATTTTTTAACTTAAGAGAGTCATTATACTACTACTTCTACTATTATTACAACAAATAAGCAACACTGTTATCCTAGTAGAAAATGATAATGACCCTTACTTCTTTCTTGCTGCAGTCATTTCTTTCCCTGAGCGAATTCTCAGCCTTTCTCTTTCTAAAGCTTCTTGCTTCTCCTTTTCTTCTCGCTCTAGCCGCTTCTGTCTCATTTTTTCTTCTAGCTTCTTAAGTTGTTCTTTTTTCTCTTCCTCTGTCAATGGTTTCTTCTCTTCTGTTGACTCTGAGAAATTACTATGTCCAGACTTTGCAGCATGGTACTCTATTTCAAGCTGGGTAGAAAAAAGCTTCCCACAGCTGTAAAGAAAAAACTTAAAGTTGAAAAACTCATAAATGATAAAAGTTCTCAAGTGATGACATGTTTTATATTTTCTTTCTGTTTTGAGAAAGTTCTGTTATCCAGAATCATGTGCATTATCTACATCCAATAACACTACACGACAGATTAATATCAGGGTGTATATGCGGACAAGGAAGAAAAATACCCGGATTTTTTCTGGTTAAAAATACATTTTCTCCCGGGTGAAAACACACTTTTTCTGTGTTAAGTGACAGTATATTTTCCCTTATCAATCCTTTGAATGGTTAAGGTTTTATACAAGGGCGTAGAATTTCCCAGCACTTTAGAAAACGAAACTCGGAGAAAAAGACAAGTTTTGGAAATATGTTTTATGTGCAGCAACATGTACGTTGCATATTTTTGTATTAAGAAAGTATACATTGGAATTCCAACAAACACCGCATGTTACTTTCTGAATCATGGAAATCGAGATTGCGATTCGTTTCTGTAAGCCAATAATAGCTCATGTCATGTGATCTTGGCAGCCGATGACAGCGGATATTCAGAGCATAGGACACGTGATGTAGTCAGCCAACAGCAACATCACTGTTACGTAGCATGAACACACAAACAGAGAAAGTTAATAGTTTAAATAAATATACACAGTGTTGCTACAAGAAAAGCAAAGCTTTCACATATAATATTGGTCTCTAAGGTTAATAAGCTGCAAGAGAAGCTAAGATTTCGCATATAATTTTGATCTTTTTTGTGTGTGTTACACTTTAAGACATATCACACAAATGTGTCAGCAAAATTTGATTTGCTAAATGCTAGAAGGAACATGGGTCTGGGAAGTGGTCAAATAAGCAAATAAGAAATATAGAGCAATTGTAAGGGAGCAAAAGGTAGGATTTAAGAGAAAGAAAAGATCATAAATACCCATAATATGGTAGACTTTCTGATTTGGTACATCTTCATATATTTTAATTTCTTTAATCTGCAAACACAGTGGTACAATTCATCACAAATGCATGATCCAAATTTAAAGTTCACAGTGTGTCAAGTACACATGTCAGTTAAAAGCCATTACACGTGAATTTAAACAATGTGTACTTCTTTGATACTACTGAATTTGAAGCATTTGTGCAAATGTGAATTTCACTCTAGTGTCTACATGGGAGCTAAGGGGGAAGACAGACACCCATCATGTAATTGCTGGATCATTATTGGCATACATATATGGAAACCAGGTTGAAAACATCACAAAAACTCTATTGACAAAACACCACCACAACACTCATTGATAATTGTACTGGTAGCAACACCATTGTAGTTACAGTTTACAAATATTCATAGGTGATGAATCTCATTTAGCAAAATGACATTGCAGTAACTGAAGGACATCTATCACTATTTCCAAATAAACTTCTTCACAAATACTGGTCCAACTTAAATACCAATAACATATAAAATATAAAACATTATAAAATTTAACTCACTCATTACACTTTAACGACTTGGCTGTTTCAGAGCTGCTGGCACTTTCAGTGCTTTTGGAAGGCTCCACAGAATTTTCAGTACTATCACCAATAGGTGCTGTATCTATCACAGAAGGCTGTGTTGTCTCCATTGCATCAGTGGTGGCATCAGAAGAAGAAAATGGAATGGATTCATCTGCATGAGCAAGTAACCTGCAACCACCAGAAGTTAACCGTCAATTACTTCAGTAATTAATCCTAGACCTACTGAGCCATCAGTCTTCTATGAGAAGGTAAAACTAAATACTCAAATGGAAAACAAGACAAATTAATATTAATAAATTAAATTTAATGTAACTTTGGTGACAATTATTTCTCTAAGTCTTCAAATTCACAACTTTGTGTTTCTGGTTTATTCAGTCATCATTCCACTATAAGGTACGTATATACGTATACATTCAGTATTAGCAACAAAGGAGCAAGAAGAAGATGAAACTTGTCATTTGTTGCCCAAAATGACCAACAGTTTCTTTTACACAGAACATGTATTTTTTCAATATCTTCTTAGATGGCACAAACCTGAATGTGACTGGAGCCAAGTGTGAAATGTGCAACACAATACATTAACAAAAACTTTTACATTTCTTGAATTTCTTTTATTTTTATTTTAATCTTTATTTGAAAATCCAAAATTCATTCACTTTTAGTAGTTTCAAAATTTAAATTCAGCCATTATTCACTTTGCTTCACTGTGCCCAGTACATGTACACATTATTTAAAAATATGCTGTGTATCAATAATTCTCAATAATAAAGACAAATTCACAACCCAACAGATGAGTGAAAAAAATGGAGATAGAAAAACAGTATTAAGCTCTAACAAGTGGAACAATCATCGTGAAGCACTGTACCATATTCAATATGGTGGAAAAAAGATTTAATCTTCAGAGAAGGACTGTGGTAATGTGCACCACACAGCATTGTGCAATACTAGAAATGATAAACTGGATTCTGATGGGTTTGAGATGGCCTGCCCGCCACGAATTCCTCTCCTGTGCCAACAGTTTCACACCAGAGAAGCACTTGTACCCTATTTTCTCAATTATTTGCTGGATGTATTCCAATCTCTGTCTTCCCCTACTGTTTTTACCCTCTACAGCTCCCTCTAATACCATGGCGGTTATTCCCTGTTGGGTTCGCACAAGTCCTATCATCCTGTCACTTCTTCACGTCAGTGTTTTCCATATATACCTTCCTCATCGATTCTGCGGAAAACCTCATCATTTCTTACCTTATTGGTCCATTTAATTTTCAGCATTCCTCTGTAGCATCTCACCTCAAATGCTTTGATTCTCTTCTGTTCCAGTTTTCCCACAACCCATGTTTCATTACCATAGGATACTGTGCTCCAGATGTACAAACTCAGCAATTTCTTCCTCAAATTAAGGTCTATTTTTGATACTAGTGAACTTCTCCTGGCCAGGAATGCCCTCTTTGTCAGTGTTAGTATGGTTTTTATGTCCTCTTTGTTTTGTCCAGCATGGGTTATTTTGCTGCCTACATAGCAGAATTCCTAAACCGTAATTTCCAATTCCAATATTACGTTTTTCGTTGTTCTCATTTCTTTTGCCTTTCTTTGAATTATTCTCAATCCACATTCTGTATTCATTAGACTGCTCATTCCATTCAACACATCCTATAATGCTTGAATGAGGATAGCAATGTCATCTTATCACTGATATCCTTTCACCTTGAATTTTAATCCCACTCTTGAACTTTTATTTCCGTCACTGCTTCCTCTATATACACAGTGAACAGTAGGGGTGGAAAGCTACATCCCTTTCTTTCATCCTTTTTAATCTGAGCACTTTCTTCTTGGTCTTTCAGTCTTGTTGTCCCCTCTCTGTTCTTGCACATATTGTATATTACCTGCTTTTTCCTACAGCTTACCCTTCCTTTTCTCAGAATTTCAAATGTCTTGCACCATTTTACATGGTCAAACACTTTCTCCAGGCTGACAAATCCTATGAATGTGTCTTGATTTTTCTTCAATCTCATTTCCATTATCAACTGCATCAGAACTGCCTCTCTGGTACTTTTGTCTTTCCTAAAGCCAAATTGACCATCATCTGAGAGATCCACAATTTCCTTTTCCACTCTTCTGTATATTACCCTTGTCTGCAACTGGATGCATGAGCCGTTCAGCTCATTGTGCAGTAATTCTTGCACTTGTTGGCTCTTGCTATCTTCAGAACTTCCTCCAATGATTTTAGATGGAATGTTATCTATCACTTTCGCCTTATTTGATCTAGAGTCGCCCAAAGCTCTTTCAAATTCTCGCTATAATACTGGATCACCTACCTCTTCCCTGTTGGCTCCTGTTTCTTCTTCTAGCACGTCATCAGACATGTCCTCCTCCTCATAGAGGCCTTGTACTCTTTCTACCTATGCACTTTCTCCTCTGCATTTAACAGTGGAATTCCCATTGCACTCTTAATGTTACCACCATTCCTTTTAATTTCACCAAAGTTTGATTTGACTTTTCTACACTGATGGAAAAAACTGCAGTACCAAAAAATAATTAAGGCAGAGTAATAAAATTTCAGAAATTCATTTGACTAGGTAATATATTTAAGTGATTAACATTGCAAGATCACAGAATAATGTAAATGTGAGGTAAGCCATTGAAAATGTGAAATGCCGATACATTAATAACTGGTGTAACTGCCTGTTGAATGCAAGCATGCAAAAGTGCATTCCTCATGTTGAACAGGTGCCGGATGTTAGTTTGTGGGATGGAGTTCTATGCCTGTTGCACTTTATGTCAGTCAATAAAGGATGGTTAATGCTGTCTGTGGATGTAGGGTGGGTACTCAAATTTGGGGGAAAAAAAAGGTTCCTGTGAATTCCAGGTGTGAGGAGGAAGGTGGTGTCCAAAAGCTCCTGATAAATTCTTAGTGAATGGATTTGAGGGGGAGGGGAGCACACCACAATAATGACATGTTTTCCTCTTAGCTGAGCCATATACCAACCATAGGGAGTTTAACAGCAGTTATTAAACATTGATAATTTACATGGAATAATATTCATATAATGAATACATTTTGAAACATTATGTATTTTAAAATTTGTGAATTTAAACTCAATAAAATTAAATTTCAATCCTAGGTTAATAATGCGGAATTCCCTGAGATTTCCCTAGTTTTTCCAGGTAAAATGCAATTCCCTGAGAACTCCATGCTCTCCAGAAGAATAGCCAGCCTGTGGATGACGCTTGAATTGTTGTCTGATGATGTCCCATATTGTTCGACTGGAGACAGATATGGCAGACATGCAGGCCATGATTAAGCAGGCCAAATCAACATGTGGGCGCTACAGAACATGTTGGGTAACAACAGTGGTATGTGGGTGAGTGTTATCCTACTGGAAAGCACCCCCTGGAATGCTGTTCACGAATGGGAGGCAGGACAACAGGTTGAACCAACAGACAGACATACAGTTTCGCAGTCGGGGTCACTGGCACCAAGGCAGAACCAGATTTCAACAGAAAACGCGACAGATGTCCACCCTGCCCTCCAATGAGCTCTTGCTTGACACCACTGAAGTTGCATATGAAACTCGTTTGGGATCAGTGGAATGCAAACTACAGGACTCCTGGCTGAGCTGTCCTTGAAGTAACTGATTTTTAACAGTTTGTTGTGTCACTGTGGTGCCAAATGCTGATCAAATTACTGCTGCAGATGCAGCACGATGCACCAGACCCACAGGCTGATTACAGTGGTCGCCTGGAGACCAGCTGCAATATCGCAGAAGGGCATCCAACATCTTGTAGCCCTATTACACTATGTCGTTCAAACTTAGTGAGGTAGTCTTTGTTACCTTAAAGGCACTCTTCACTAACATTGACGCATCACATCCAGTCTCAATGGTAACTAATGCTCACAACCGTTACATCATGTATTTAAAGCAAATATGATCTGCTTCCTCGTAGTTCCGCTATTAGTGCCACTCTTATTTGACTGAATAGATGTCATCTTTCAGATTTAGAAACATGCCTACCACCTTTCGTTTATGTCACACAACTCTTTCTTGGTGTTGTGATTACTTTTCCCCTCAATGTATATGCCTAGTCAAAAGCCAACAATCATTTCTTTCTTGATTCCCTCACGTTTTTCATGCAACCATTTCACCTTGGCTTCCCTGCACTTCCTGTATGTTTCATTCCCAAGTAAGCTGTATTTTTGTATTCCTGAAGTTCCCTGAACATTTTAGTACTTCATTCTTTCATCGATTAGCTGAATTGCTTTTTCTGTTACCCATGGTTTCTGTGCATTGTACCTACGTCCTTCTTTCCAGCTTCTGCGATTGTCCTTTTTAGAGATGTCCATTCCTATTCAGTTACTGCCTACTAAGCTGCTCATTATCAAAGTGTCTACAGCCTCAGAGTTACTTCATGCATATCTCTTGAACCCCACTTCTTGCTGCATATATTCTTCCTGATTAGTCTCTTAAACTTGAGCCTACTCTTCATTGTTACTAAATTGTGACCTGAGTCTACGTCTACTCCCCGCATATCTCAAAACAATTCGTTAAAATTACAGTGATGATATTCCAACTGCTAACACGCTTGTGCTTACTATGGCTGAGATGGAATGAACAGCTGTAGAGTTTTCTATGAGGATAAATGGCTGTGGTTGCTTACACTTGCCCCAATCAGCTAAAGGGAAGAAGTAATGTGGACTGTGCTATGTATGAGGCGGAACCATGGGCCTCATGGAAAAAGGGTGACCCGGCTGAGTCACGCGATTTGACTCTTAGTCAGATCACAAGGGGTGGCCACTATTGCACACATTGATCACGTAGGCTGATGTGAGGATCAATGAACTATACTCGACAGGATGTATCTGGAACATCTTAGGTGATTAGAAGTTAGTAGACAGGAATACAATTAAATACTTAGCTTTAATTCAGCATCAGCAATGAACGTCGATCTTGACTTTGTACAATAATATTTACAAGTGCAGTTATAAACTGAAATGCGAATACCCCTTTACAATTCTGATTGCTTCACACATACAGATCAATTAGCAATGCATGAATTGTATGTGGTGCCGGGTTAGGTCGTAGCTACTGACTTAGCTGAAGGCTATGCTAACTAGCGTGTCTGCAAATGAGATCTCTGAAGCTACAACAGGTGAACAATTTTTATTAATGTCGGTTGAAGAACTGGGCAGTGCTCTAGCTTGTCTCGTAAGACCAGCCAAGTAGCGGCGCTTGGTCTGCTAGCGTCGACAGTGGCGACTCGCGGGTCCGATGTGTACTGATGGACTGCGGCCGATTTGAAGCCTAAAATCTAGCCCTGCGGTGACACCACAGACTACATGGCTGAAGCTGACGTATGGTCTAGACCGTATGTTCCTGTCCGGCTATGAATTCAAACATATTTTTCCCATTATTGCCAAGCATCCATGTTTTTAGTGTTCCAACTAACCACTCCATTACTGAATTTGATAGTGGGTGGAACATAGCAAGGGTCAGATGCTCAATGCCATCAGACTGACAGAATGACTAAAATGGAGATGCCATAAATTGAGGGCCATTGTTGGAGACTGTTGTGGTGGACGCCTCATCTGTGGCGGAGAGAAAGGATGAGGTGAGGACAGTAGTCAACATTTCTGTAGTATTTATATATAGGTTATGCAATGTGCTTGCAGCTGTTATGCAACAATTTTACTATGATGTTGTCCAGTGCATTGGTAATTTTCAAGTTTGTAACCAGTTTGATTCTGTAGTTATCATAGCAGAAAACCAGGCTGAAATACATCATGATGTGTCATGACAAATGAGCCTCTTTTTGCAGTTGTTCTGACTTGATCTCACTTCCTGGTCATCAGGACTTCACACTATTAACTTCCCCAAAGAGTAGTAAACGATTGTGGAACATAATAAAAGATGTCAGATTTAACTTGAGGACCAGTGGAATGAGTGTATTTTAAATGCATCTCCAACTTGTCATTGTTTTTTAGGACCATACATGCTCACACTGCAAAACCAAATTTAGTTTTTCAGGGGTTTAGGGCATGGCCCTTCTAATGAAACTGGTTTATTTTTTTTTAAGTGGACTACAAAGAGCCATTTTTGGTCCTTTTGAAAGAATCTTCAACTTTGCCTTCAATTTGAAACTATGGGAAAGCAGTAAGAAAATAAAATTTTGTTATCTTTTATATTCTGAATCTTTCTACTGGTCAGTTATTATTTGCAAGGTTTCAGGTTCATCCTATTATTACTTCTGGAGACATAAAAAAATTAAACTTCCCTTTTTCTTTCTTTCTGTTTTTCTTACCCCCTCTCCCTACCCCTCCCCGACCCAACTTTGCTCCAAATTACTAACATGGAAAATTGCTGAAGTGCAAGGTGGCTTTTTTAAGGAAATATTTCCGAGATATTACGTCTCAAAGTTGCAGAAAACTCGGGGTGTACTTTAAATAGTTGCACTATGGAAAGACTATGTATCTGGGAGTATTATATTGGCGAAAGTAAAGTTTTAGCACTGTTCATTGGGAACATTTGCGAACATTCAAAGAAAATTTCAGCACAATCTTTAATGGACATGCGGTATTTTTTTCCAAAACTACACCATTTAGCATGGAATGGCCCAGAATCTACTTTATCATTGGTGTAAGTGCATGCACATATCCATTCCTGATGGGCAATGTCTCTGATTTCAGCTTGAAATTATGTTTGCAATAGCCACATACTGCTTCATTTTTTGGAAGACTGGTGACAGTGTTGCTCCAGCCGAAGACCAATTTAGGCATTGTTAATAGAATATGCAGCCTTTTGACACTGCCTGATTTGACCATGGACTGGAGCAAGCGTGTCACCAGTTGTTCACAAATAAAGCAGTGTATTGGCACTGCAGATTTGCTCAAAGGTCCGTCATCTTTTAGGGATGCACATGGGACAGCAATATTTCTGCTTCCAACATTTTGGCTGATAATTGTAGTCATCTTCAAGGTGAGCCAGTGACAATTAAAACCACATGACACAAAGATATACTGTGGAGTAAATGCACATGTTCAGAGAAAAGACATTTAGGACAAAAAAAAATCATTTATAGCCTACATAAAACTTAATGCTTTTAAGAATAAAGTGTAGCAAGCACTGAGCCAACAAAGCCACAATGGTTATAAATTATGTAATTATTAAAATGAATGGCATGTATTAGAATGTCAGGGGTTGAAGACTCAGAAAAACAGTTCATCTGAGAGCAGAAACATGAAATGAGTTTTTTTTTTTATGATTTTCGAGCTAGAAACTCTCGTCTTGGTTGAGCAGTTTGGCTGCTAATTGTCCACTCTCTCCTGGGGTATTGCTGTGTGGAAAGGAATCCTTACTGGATAGGATTGACAGAGGACATTGAAATAGCTCATTGAAGGGCAGCTCATTTAATTTTATCATGGAATTGGGGAGCCAGAGTTAAGCTATGATAAGTGTGTTGGAGTGGCGGTCATTAATACAAAGGTATTTTTCATTGCAGCAATGTGTTTTCATGAAATTTCAATTGCAAGCTTTATTCCCCAAAAGCAAAAATATTTTGTTTGGTCTCGCCCTCATAGGAAGAATTGGCCATCATAATAAAATAAGATATATCAGACCACACAAGGAAAGATTTTGGTGTTCATTTCTCTCACATGCTATTCAAGAGTGGAATGGTCGAGAAAAAGTCTGAAAGTTGTTCTGTAAATTATTGTCAAGTATGTAATTATATCTGGCATAGTAGTGATGTAGATACGAATGCACATACCATGACACGCCAACCTGTGCTGTTAAAAAAAAAAAAAAAAAAAAACACTTTTCTGCAATATTTCCTTCCACTACAACACTTCATGTGAGCAGTTCGGCATTATAATGTGGCTTTAAGTGAAGTGGATTTTTAATATTGCATAAATATTGTAAAACATTCAAAGTGACTACACTCCGCCATAACATTGTGACATCCCATGTAGCATAGAATTGTACAGAGGTCGTATTGAATCCAGAAATGTATTTAGGCCATACTGAGTCTATGTGATGCAGTTTATAACTTATTTTTAGTTGTCATTTATACAGAGAACTTGTTTGTTCTCCCCCCCTCTCCCCCCTTCGCTCTCTCCTGCACTACTACCACAATGCGCTCCCCCCCCCCCCCCCCCCCCCCACCCAAGTCAAGTAATGCATGTACTTGTTTCATTTTTCCTCTGATTTTAAATTGGTATCTCTTTTGCATTTCTAATATTAACATGCTTGTATTTCCTTCTCGAGAAATCACAGTACTGCATGGCATGCAAAATCAGTGTGTCCTAATGGCTTTTTCTTTATCAATTTCTTTCCTGTCTTCAAGCCATTGTGCTTTTTATTTTGGTTCCAAACAGCTTGCCCTGCTTATGTTTTGCATCCAAAGTATTTTTGTATATCCTTGTTTCATTTATAAGCTAACATATTTCTTCTTCAGGTCTTTTTTATTCTGCCTTCCTTGTCTATATCTTGGCTGCTCGTAAATTAATTATTTTCTGTTGTAGTGTATCCTCCTTCTGTATCACTGAATCACTATCTCAGCTTTCAGTCGGCCAGTAGTTTTTGCCTGTAAATACAAATTCCTCTAATTATTTTCTAACTTATCAGTGTCTGCTTTTCTAATGTGGTTCTCCTTTTAATTTCTTCTTTTGTTCTTCAACTTATGTTTCACTATTACTGTCTTATCTACAGCATGATTTCCTAACATACACTCCTGGAAATGGAAAAAAGAACACATTGACACCGGTGTGTCAGACCCACCATACTTGCTCCGGACACTGCGAGAGGGCTGTACAAGCAATGATCACACGCACGGCACAGCGGACACACCAGGAAACGCGGTGTTGGCCGTCGAATGGAGCTAGCTGCGCAGCATTTGTGCACCGCCGCCGTCAGTGTCAGCCAGTTTGCCGTGGCATACAGAGCTCCATCGCAGTCTTTAACACTGGTAGCATGCCGCGACAGCGTGGACGTGAACCGTATGTGCAGTTGACGGACTTTGAGCGAGGGCGTATAGTGGGCATGCGGGAGGCCGGGTGGACGTACCGCCGAATTGCTCAACACGTGGGGCGTGAGGTCTCCACAGTACATCGATGTTGTCGCCAGTGGTCGGCGGAAGGTGCACGTGCCCGTCGACCTGGGACCGGACCGCAGCGACGCATGGATGCACGCCAAGACCGTAGGATCCTACGCAGTGCCGTAGGGGACCGCACCGCCACTTCCCAGCAAATTAGGGACACTGGTGCTCCTGGGGTATCGGCGAGGACCATTCGCAACCGTCTCCATGAAGCTGGGCTACGGTCCCGCACACCGTTAGGCCGTCTTCCGCTCACGCCCCAACATCGTGCAGCCCGCCTCCAGTGATGTCGCGACAGGCGTGAATGGAGGGACGAATGGAGACGTGTCGTCTTCAGCGATGAGAGTCGCTTCTGCCTTGGTGCCAATGATGGTCGTATGCGTGTTTGGCGCCGTGCAGGTGAGCGCCACAATCAGGACTGCATACGACTGAGGCATACAGGGCCAACACCCGGCATCATGGTGTGGGGAGCGATCTCCTACACTGGCCGTACACCACTGGTGATCGTCGAGGGGACACTGAATAGTGCACGGTACATCCAAACTGTCATCGAACCCATCGTTCTACCATTCCTAGACCGGCAAGGGAACTTGCTGTTCCAACAGGACAATGCACGTCCGCATGTATCCCGTGCCACCCAACGTGCTCTAGAAGGTGTAAGCCAACTACCCTGGCCAGCAAGATCTCCGGATCTGTCCCCCATTGAGCATGTTTGGGACTGGATGAAGCGTCGTCTCACGCGGTCTGCACGTCCAGCACGAACGCTGGTCCAACTGAGGCGCCAGGTGGAAATGGCATGGCAAGCCGTTCCACAGGACTACATCCAGCATCTCTACGATCGTCTCCATGGGAGAATAGCAGCCTGCATTGCTGCGAAAGGTGGATATACACTGTACTAGTGCCGACATTGTGCATGCTCTGTTGCCTGTGTCTATGTGCCTGTGGTTCTGTCAGTGTGATCATGTGATGTATCTGACCCCAGGAATGTGTCAATAAGGTTTCCCCTTCCTGGGACAATGAATTCACGGTGTTCTTATTTCAATTTCCAGGAGTGTATTATGTAACCCATGATCTTCAAGAACATATTTTCATGTAATTTTGACTGGTGTGTTGCTATAAGAAATTTGCATGTAATGGACAATATGAAAATCTCACTACTTTTCACTTCTCCCAAGTAATTTTTTTACTCTAGTGACACCGTTATGCCTATTTTCATCTAACAACACTGTCACTTGATTTATATTTTCTTTTACTATTTCATCAATTGATTCATTTAGTCACTTATTTTATTTGTATTTCCATCATCTTTTACGACTTTGCTTATAAAGCACTGCAGTTCTGGCTACTGTTCTGACAATTATTCTACCATTAAGTTCACCTGCGGTTTAGGTAGTAGTAGAGGGTTTTTTGGGCGCACTACAGCAAGGTCTTCAGCGCCCGTTCAGTAACATAGTGAGACGGGTGCGAAGAAAAAACTCAGAACAGTTATATAAAACGGAACATAAAACACGGGGAACAATTGTTGAAAAATATGTGCTCACCCACACCGAAGCGTGGGATGAAGCAGGGCGTTAGCAGTAAAACATGGACAACACAGAAAGAAAATGGTACAGCGAGCTAAAACAATGTAGCAGATGGAAGTGGCTGGCTGACCGCAAGGAAAAACGGGAGGAGTCAGCCACTCTGCAATACAATAAAACCTCCAGCCTAAAAGTTTAGGCCAGAGTCCAGACACATCACAAAACTTAAAAACCCTAGACACACACATCTCATTGTTAGCTAAAACACAAGGCAGATCCCCATCAACTTGTGCTTCTGCCCTTACATCACGGTACAAAATGCAGTCTGTTATTTGTGCCGGACAGAGATGTGCACACCAGAAGCATCACAAAACGGAGGATCCTCCTGCCGTAATAAAAAGCTATGTGTGAGAGGACAGTGCCCGATCCGAAGACGTGTGAGGGCCACCTCTTCCCGCCTGAGCAACCGGCAGGAGGAACGCCACGGCCGAGTGGTTGACTTTACCAACCGCAGTTTATTGGCCGTCACCGCCAGCCATTCGTCCTCCTACAACTCCATGCACTTCCTGTGGAGTGCAGAGATGACAGACTGCAAGGGGATAAGACACTGGACTACATCCTGCTCTCTGCAGGCCTCCTCGGCAGCCCAATCGGCCTGTTCATTGCCCCATATTCCGACATGACCAGGCACCCAGCAGAAGGATACCTCTTTACCCCGCTGTTGGAGCAAGTACAGTTGGTCATATATCAGCTGGACCATCTCCTCAGTCAGGTACAGGCTCTGCAGTGATTGTAAGGCACTAAGAGAATCGGAGCAGAGAAGAAATTAATCGCCCCAAACACGATTCATCTGCTCCAGTGCCTTCAGGAGCGCATGGAGCTCCACTGCGAAAACGGTGTATTCAGCAGGGAGGCAAATCCGGGTAACATGATCAGGGAACACCACAGAACAGCCCAGAAAATTCTCCTGTTTGGAGCCATCAGTGTAAACGACAGTGAAACCGTGATGCACATCTAAAATGTTAAAAAACAGAGATTGGAATCTAAAATCTGGTGTGCTATCTTTCTTAAAATTAGTCAAATCTAAAATAAGTTTGGGTCTCCGGAGGAGCCAAGGTGGGGATCTGCTCCAACTGTGACATAAAACACGAAGACCAGCCATAGACATCGCAGCGAGGCAATCCTGTGCGCGAATCCCATAGGGCTGCGTCGCACGTTGCTGATTATGAAATAACCGTGCCAGAGGAGGCTGAGCAACGGTATGGTATGCAGGTGTGGACAAAGTGGCGGTTCAACAGCCTCAGCACAGAGGCTTGGTATGGGGCTAGTTCGCGATGCCCCAGTGGCCAACCGAAGCCCTTCATGGTGCACAACGTCCAACATCTTTAAGTAAGAAGGCCTCGCAGACCCATACACTGTGCACCCATAATCGAGCCGAGATCGCACAAACGCCCTGTAAAACTAGAGCAGACAAGTCCTGTCAGCTCCCCATGTACTGTGGCTAAGACATTTTAAAAATACTTAAAACCTGAAGTGACTGCCGTTTCAGGTCTTTAAGATGAGGTAACCACGTAAGCTTTGAGTCAAAAATGAGCCCCAGAAATCTCACCGTGTCTTTAAAAGTAAGAATAGTGTCCCTCATCCTCAACTCAGGAAAGGTTAAAATCGAACGAGAACGGTGAAAAAGAACACATACAGACTTCTCGGTGGAAAACTTAAAACCACTCTTCTGCGCCCAGTCATCCAAACGTCTAATAGTAAGTTGCAACTGACGTGTTGTCGTTGCACGGCTTGAAGAAGAGCAAAACAAAGAGAAATCATCCACAAACAAGGAACACTGGACAGGACTTTTCACTATGGATGTAATGCTATCAATAGCGTAGGCAAAGAGAGTCACACTTAAAACGCTACCCTGAGGGACACCGTTCTCCTGCTCAAAGCGATCAGACAGGACGTCACCAATTCGGTATCTAAAATATCGTGGCGAAAGGAAAGACTGAATAAAAAGAGGAAGACAACCACAAAAACCCCATTCGTGAAGCTGCTCCAGGATGAGACGCCTCCAAGTGGTATCGTAGGCCTTCTCAATGTCGAAAAATACACCTAGAAGGTGATGACGGCGTAGGAAAGCTTGTTGTATAGCTGCCTCCAGGAGGGCAAGGTTATTGAAGGTGGAACGAAACCTCCTGAACCCACACTGAAAGCGACTAAGGAGTTGCTGGGATTCTAACATCCAGACAAGGCGGCGGTTGACCATCCGCTCCAAAGTCTTCCCCACGCAACTAGTTAGGGCAACACTACGGTAGCTACTCCGGCTCATGTGGTCTTTCCCAGGTTCAAAAAAGGAATTAAAAATGCCTCAGGCCACGCGTCAGGAAAAGTGACCCAACGCCCAAATGGCATTAAAAAGTGCGAGGAGGATTTCTTGGTTGCGCATTGTGAGGTGCCATAGCATACTGTAATGGATCCTGTCGTGACCAGAGGATGCGTCACGAGCTCCAGACAATTCAGAATCCAGCTCCCACATAGAAAATGGGCAGTTGTAGACTTCATGAGAGGTGGACTGGAAGTCCAGACTCCATCTCTCAGCAACTGCTCTATGGCACTGGAAACCTGGATCCTGGCTGTTTGTTGCAGTAACTGTGGCAAAATACGCTGCCATAGTCTGGGCAATGTCTCGCGGATCCGTTTGGAGAGTGCCATTATTCATTACAGCAGCTATGGGGCACCTCCCTCCTCTGCCAGAAATTCTCCTGATGGTCTCCCACACAATGGAACTTTTGGTGGAACGATTAATGGTGTTCAGGAACTTTTGCCATGACCTCTTCTTGCTCTCACAAATAATGCGGCGACATCTTGCCCTCGCCAACTGAAAGGCTGCAAGATTATCAGCAGTCGGCCGACATTGGAACCGACGCAGAGCCGCACGCCTGGTCCTCATTGCAGAGCGGCATTCGGCACTCCACCAAGGGACAGGTGGCCTCTTCCAGTGGCCTGTGGAATGGATACTGCAGCGGCGTGGTGGACCGTTTTGGTAATATGATCCACCCACGCCTCAACATTCACACAGTGTTCGAACTGGTCCAACTGGGTATAAAATGTCCAGTCGGCTCCACTGAGCACCCATTCATCAAGTGCATCATGTGGGGGCAAGTAAAGCGAACATACAGTCAATGGATGACGCACATGCACGGACACAGTGACGGCCTGTAAAGCCGTCGTAAGTGAGAGAGGCGAGGAGTGGTAGTCCGTCCTGACAAAAATACCTACGCCTCCTCTAGCTCTCTCTCCACGCAAGTCGTCCTTTTTGTGGAGTGTATAGCCTCGTAGCTCAGGGGAGTAAGAGGGATGGAAATAAGTCTCCTGGAGACATAGACACAGTGGTCTACCCTGAGATAGTAGACGAAGTTCCTCCACGGAGCTGATGTGGGAGTGGTAATGGTTGTACTGGGCTTCGGAACATCCTCAGCTGCTGGAGGCGCCAGGGGCTGGCCCAAGTTCACCACTGTACCTTTGTCTGCCGTTTGAGTAGGGGCTACTGGCTCTGAAACAATGGCTGCGTTGCAAGTGCACTGACAGCTGCAGGTATTAGTGCCAACACTCACCACCTCTGTCTGCGTTGAGGCATCGACTTTTGGAGTAGGCTTCTGAACCAGGGGTGCAAAAGATGTAGCAAATGTGGGAGGTTGCACTGACTTATAGATCTTCTTGGCCTCACCATAGGGGATACACTTGGTTGTTTTTATTTCCTGGACTTTGCGTTCCTCTAAAAATATTCGGCAGTCCCTACTCCAAACAAGGTGGTTCCCAGAGCAATTGATACATTTGGCTGGAGAGGAGCAACCAACTCCTTCATGAGCAGCCTTGCCACAGTTGCCACAAGTCGCTTCGCCTTTACATCCTAAGGTGGTATGCCCAAAACGCTGGCATTTCAAACAGCGCATTGGGGTCGGGAAATAAGGCCTCACACTAAGGCGAAGGAAGCCAGTTTTAACATGTTCAGGAAGTTTCATGCTACTGAAGGTCAAAATAAAGGAGTCGGATTTGACAAGATTGCCATCAACCCTCTTCATAATATGTTGGACATCAACGATACCTTCCGGAGCCCACTCACGTTGCAGTTCTTCCTTGGGAATGTCAACTAGATCCCAGTATGTCACAACACCTTTGCTGTAGTTCAAGGTGCTGTGCAGTTCAGTGTCTATGGCATACTCTCCAAGCCATTTAGCAGATTGGAGGTTAGTTGCTTGCTGGGAAGTTTAATTTGAGTGTGTGTGTGTGTGTGTGTGTGTGTGGGGGGGGGGGGGGGGGGGTTGGGCTGACCGACGTAGTTTGCAGCACCGGAATTTGTTGGTGGTAAGTAATTTTTTTTTTTTTTTTTTTTTTGTCATTTAATCTGCAGTGAAATTGGGATTGTGAGGCCGAAAGTGCAGGAGGTCAGGTCCATATGTAGGAGGATAAGAGTGGAGATACTTCAGGATAAGGAAATCAGGCACAAGTACATAACAGCGATCTCAGAAAGGTACCAGTTAGTTGAATGTAGTCAACTACAGTCATTGGAAAAGGAATGGACAAGGTACAGGGAGGGACACAGTACTAGAAGTGGCTAGAGAATATCTTGGAACAGTAGTGTGTAAAAGTAGGATGAAGCAAACAGCTTGGTGGAATGACACAGTCAAGGCAGCCTGTAAAAGGAAAAAGAAGACGTATCAAAAATGGCTACATACTAGAACTCAGGTAGACAGAGAAAGTTATGTTGAAGAAAGAAACAAAGCCAAACAGATAATTGCAGCATCCAAGAAGAAATGTTGGGAAGACTTTGGAAACAGGTTGGAGACTTTGGGTCAAGCTGCTGGAAAACCATTCTGGAGTGTAATTAGCAGTCTTCGAAAGGGAGGTAAGAAGGAAATGACAAGTATTTTGGACAGGTCAGGAAAACTGCTGGTGAATCCTGTGGATGCCTTGGGCAGATGGAGTGAATATTTTGAAGAGAAATACGATCAGCAATGTTTCAGATTTCGAGGTAGAATGGGATAGGAATGATGATGGAAATAGGATCACATTTGAGGAAGTGCAATAAAGCAGCTGGGGTGGATGAAATCAAGTCAGAACTCATCAAATACAATGGAATGTCAGGTCTTAAATGGCTACACAGGATAATTGAAATGGTGTGGGAGTCGGGACAGGTTCCATCAGACTGGACAAAAGCAGTAATCACACCAATCTTTAAGCATGGAAACAGAAAAGATTATAACAACTACAGAGGTATCTCTTTAATCAGCGCTGTGGGTAAAATCTTCGCAGGTCTTGTTGAAAGGAAAGTACGAGTATTAGTTGAGGATCAATTGGATGAAAATCAGTGTGGGTTTAGGCCTCTTAGAGGTTGTCAGGACCAGATCTTTACCTTACGGCAAATAATGGAGAAGTGTTATGAGTGGAACAGGGAATTGTATCTATGCTTTACAGATCTAGAAAAGGCATATGACCGGGTTCCTAGGAGGAAGTTATTGTCTGTTATACGAGATTATGGAATAGGAGGCAAATTTTTGCAAGCAATTAAAGGTCTTTACATGGATAGTCAGGCAGCAATTAGAGTTGACGGTAAATTGAGTTCATGGTTCAGAGTAGTTTAGGGGTAAGACAAGGCTGCAACCTGTCTCCACTGTTGTTCATATTATTTATGGATCATATGTTGAAAACAATAGACTGGCTGGGTGAGATCAAGATATGTGAACACAAAATAAGCAGTCTTGCATATGCGGATGACTTAGTTGTGATGGCAGATTCAATTGAAAGTTTGCAAAGTAATATTTCAGAGCTAGATCAGAAATGTAAGGACTATGGTATGAAGATTAGCATCTCCAAAACGAAAGAAATGTCAGTGGGAAAGAGATATAAACGGATTGAGTGCCAAATAGGAGGAACAAAGTTAGAACAGGTGGACGGTTTCAAGTACTTAGGATGCATATTCTCACAGGATGGCAACATAGTGAAAGAACTGGAAGCGAGGTGTAGCAAAGCTAATGTAGTGAGTGCTCAGCTATGATCTACTCTCTTCTGCAAGAAGGAAGTCAGTACCAAGACTAAGTTATCTGTGCAATCTTTCGACCAACTTTGTTGTATGGGAGCGAAAGCTGGGTGGATTCAGGTTACCTTATCAACAAGGTTGAGGTTACAGACATGAAAGTAGCTAGGATGATTGCAGGTACTAGTAGATGGGAACAATGGCAGGAGGGTGTCCACAATGAGGAAAGCAAAGAAAATGATTCTTCTTGAGTTGTGATGTTTTGTGTATTTATGGTGTACTGAATGTGTTTTAATTTATGCAGGGATTTTTGAGGTTGTGGTTTTGGTTTTATTTTTCATAGTTGTAGGTGGTGTTTTGGTATCGTCATATGTGGTTGACCTATATAGGTCAAGGGAAATGTCCGATCACAATGTTCATAATTTTATTTGAAGGTATTGGTGTTTTGGTATCGTTATCTGGGGCTGACCTATATAGGTCATGGGAGGTGTCCGATTCCTGCAGATTTTGTAGGTGTGGCGGATTGTTATAATTCTTTTTCCCTTTTCTTTTTGTTCGTCATTTTGTGTTTTGGGATCATGGTTTGGTTCTTTTTACTATTGTATTTAGTTTGTCCTCACCCTAAAACCCTCAATTTCCCACGGTTGTCCCATTAGTTTGAATGAATTTTTGGAGGGAGATGTTATTGTCTACTTTCTACGTATTTTCGTGTTTGTTGCCGTGTGTATGAAGTGACGCCATAGACGCCATATTGGAGACAGAATAGCCATTTCTGCCATCCTGATGACATGGGTCAAAGCAGACGTGTGGAATTGGACACTTCTGTATTCCCAAAAACTGCAATCATTGTTGCACTTGAAAGTAGTGAAATGGAGCAGCATAGAGCAAGCAAGCAATATCCTGATTGTTTTTATTATAACCAATTGATCAATGAAATGAAGGGAAACATTATTATATGTGTCAGAAAATAATGTCTTTGGAGCTGGTCCAACAAAATTAAGCAAGATTTTTGAGTTTCACGAAAACTGGCAAAAGCATCAAGGAAGCTGAAGGTGGAAAAAGAAATACTGGTACACAAAAAAAGTAAGTGTGAATAGACACTTATAGAAAACATAACATGAAAGGTTACAGAACTTTTTGGTAATTAAGAATGTAATGGAATTTTTTCAGGCAAAAAAGACTGTTTTATTTGAGCAGACAGAAAAAAGTATTGAACAATTTCAAAATAATGACTTATGATTAGGGAAACAAAAACTGACCTGAAGTCAGATTTTCAAAATTCTATGGATGGTGTCCAAATTGTTGTGTTACTGTACTGCATCACATTCGATCAGCTGGTGAGTACCTAATTTTGGTGGACATCCCAAGATAACAAGCATAATCGCCTGCAGTTTGGAATTAAAAAGGCTGTATGCTCATCACTGTGAAGAATGGCTAAGAATGGAGTCTCTGAAAAAAAATCTCAGAAAGGTGAATTCAAACTTGAAAATACTGATCCCACAGATATAATTCAATTCAAACAATGGTTGCACAATGACCAGGACACACTTGAAGCCACACAACTGGTGTGGAAGGAATTTACTGAAGACTTAGTATCAGTTTAGGCTCTTTCTAACCATTACTACATCGTTAAAAAACAAAGCCAGCAGTAAATGGTAAAAGATGATCTAAAACTGCACCTGTTGTTTATATTGACAGAACTGCCGAAAAGAACTGCTTTATTTTATTATTTGGAAGATTAAAACCTTCTTTACACTGAACTCTATTTACGTTGATTGTTCTTGGGGGGAAGGAAGGGGGGGAGGGAAAGAGAGTTGTTTGAAATTATGGCCAGAAATGAACTGATGTTTTGGTCTTTATACCAGCTCCAGTTGCAGCAGTTCGTATCATTTCTGCCTGTAGCTGACTAGGGCAAGTATAAGCAACAAGAGCCACAACAAGCCTGCCTCTCAGACTGCCTCCTGACATCGGTATGATCTCTGGTCCGAATAGTGCTTATAGTGACTGGGGAGGGATGGAGGTTGACGATGGCCAGCAATGGGAGCTAACGGAGTGGAACCACTGTCATTTTCTAAGCCACTTCCTCATGAATTGAACACAGCGTTGGCAATGAATCCATATAGCAGGGAGATGTCACTTGATATGGAGTTGCTGTCACGTTTTTGTTTGAAGCAATTGTATAACGATTGGAATTCATGATATCCAGTGATTTACGGTGCTATACAACAAGTTCGTTTATTTGGATAGAAGCATATGTGGGCTGAAGATGGCATAATGAAATGCTGAAACTGCTTGATTTCAGAATAAAATAAAATAATATCTTAAAGTACACGGCTGTTGGGGAATTTAATTGACAATGACAATTTGATACAGTGCTCCAACTATTGCTGTTTATAGCTTGCTCTCTTTTTGTAGCCTTTCTAGACTGATCTACACTTCTACAACTTTGCTCTGTTTTGGATTCTGTTTATAGCCAGCCATTTATTATGTGAACTCAGTTGTCACCAAACACTTGTTACTGTCATTTATTCCAGCAGTTTACCATGTACTGTTTCATACTGAATCTTACCCTACCTATGCTGAGTAGGACAGAAAAAAAGACAAATAAAAATTGTTGTTATCAACAAATAATGAGCACTGAATGGGATCCATTCCTGTGGGTGTAATGCTATCACAGTAAGTGCAGCTGTTTTCAGCCTGAATGCTGGCTTGAACACTGCAATTCTTCACTAGCCATAGTTTTACTGGAATAAAAAATTATTGTCAGAGGTGAAAGGAAAAATCCTAAGTGTGATTGGACATTTGAATTTGTAGTCTGGCACAAGCCCACAGAGTAACACACCCCCCTAGCTCTTAAAATTTAGTCACAATTAAAACACTACAATGAAGAATTAAATAAAAGTCCTAGAACAATTAGACAAAGGCACAAGTGGTAAGCAGTTGCTGAGATGTTTAGGGTGGGAACATCAACAAACTTTGTGTCTGTCACTGAGAATGAACATGGGAGTTTGTCAAGAAAAGCAATGAAAACAGCAGAAAACAATGAGCTAGAAGGGACCATATTCAAATGGTTTTTGCAGCAGAGAGTACTGGAAAACCTTCTTTCAAGGACTGTCTGCAAAAAAGCAAAACATTAAGCTAAGAAAATTGACGGCAAGGGATGAGGTTCGCGAGTTGGATTTAACTAGTGAAAAATTACCAGCTGACCCAAAGCTGCAGAAAATTTTATCGAAAAATTCAAAACTGAAGCAGAATCTTATGACCCTGAATTTTTATACAGCACAGATGAGACAGGTCTTATTTGGAACACTTTGAAACAATTTTAGCTTCTAAAAGAGAAACTACAGCTCCTGTCCATAAGGTCAGTGAAGACCATGTTACCGTGCTGAGCTCTGCCAACTCTACAGGAAACCACAAAACACCCTTTCTGTTGACAGGTTTTAGTGAAAATCCCCAGGCTTCAAAAAATGTTAAAAAGCTTCCCATTTTTTACAAGAATCAACCAATGGCATGAATGACTGTTACTTTGTTTCATTTTGCAAATCGTATGATTCAATTTTCATATCTGAAATAAAAAAATTACTAAAGGGAAAGAAGGCACTAAGGCGCTGTTAACTCTCAACAAGGCATCCACCCACACCGCAGACAGCCTTCTTGATAGAGAAACACTCTTCCTGCCACTAAACACAATGAGTTCGCTGCAGTCAATGGGCCAATCAGTTATCAAAACTATGGAGTGACATTACGGAAGACAACTGTTGACAAAGCTTTTGATAGAAGATGGAAATGAAGAACATAGACAATGAAGAACATATTGCGGCTCATCATCAAATACCAAATTAAAAAAAAAAAAAAAATGCTGTGATGTGGCGGCAGACGTGCGAAATTTTGTGAAGACAACCATACTAAGAGCAGCGTGGAATAGATTGAAAGGTATTTAAAACAAAGATGAGGTACAGAAAGACAAATATGAAAAGAAGAAGGATGAAAAGGAAGAGGAAGAAAGAGAACTGGTAGAGGACGAAATATCACTTGAGAACATACGATCCTTTTGAAAATCCCTGAGCACTCCAACTGCAGTGTAGAGGATATGAGTGAGTGGCTCGCTTGTGATTCCTTGGACCTTGGATTCCAAATTCTCAGTGCCAATGAAATCATTCAAAGTGTGAGAGAGGAAACTGATGGACGGGAGGATGACAATGTCAGCTGGTGAGAAGTTTCCACATCTTGACACTGTACTATCATGGACGGAGCAGCAGCCTGAGTGTGACCATATACAGCTGCTCACCATCAAGCAGATAAGAGACTTGGCCACACAAAAATGATTGAAGACAGCAAAAAAACTCTGACCAAACTGACACTGCATGGAATTCCAATACTGTACAAAATTGAAACAAAATTGTTTTTTAGTCATTAAATTAATGTTACAGAAGAATGTTTATGCACAGGATAGAGTAGCATGGAGAGCTGCATCAAATCAGACCACGACCACAACAACAACAGTATATACATACATGAATTTAGCTCGTTTTTTTATTTGAAGAAATGACTTGTTTTCATGATTTATCCAATCATCCAGAAATTTAATTACAAAGATGGGTCTGATCTCAAGTCATCCAGATAATGGGAGTCATATATATAAAATAGTGTCTTGGAAGGAAGAGCTGTAGATAAACTGGGAGGCATCCTGGTCAACACATGTGGAATTGTCATATGAGTTGATGCCTCGTCAAGAGTTTTTTTAAGTGTAAGAGTACAGTGTCTGGTAGCTGGTACGGCAGGGCCAGACCATCGATGGGTGAATGATTTCTCTTGAACCCATTAAAAAGCAGCTTAGCTGCCGTTTCACTGTAAGGTTCAAAGCTTTGAGCATTTTGCTACAAAATGGTTACTATACAGTTAGTGCAAGCAATATAATGGTTATGTGGGCATGTCCCATCATTGTCAGATTTAAGTGGGGTAATGAGATGGGAAATAACCCTGTCTCTCACAGTAAGGCTATGCCTGACAGTGAGGTGATGTCACATATTGCAATGGATTTTTATTTTTACCGATTGTTATGTTACATGCTGCAGACAAGGCCAAACCCAAAACAAGTACAGAGGAAGGGCAGTTATTAACATTACTGGTGGAATGAAGACTCATCAGGCTTCCGAAGTGCAGGATGCCGGCAGTGACTTGAGTGAAACGCTGAAAATTATTTTCTCTTGCTAGTCTGGAGACATCAATCCCTCCCCTCCCCCATGATAGCATTAATATGCTAACTTCCATGAAATATTCCTGGTCACACCCTACATTTAGTGGAAGAGTTTATGACAATCAGGCACTCTCGCTACGATCTTTTCTTGCACTACTTGGTATTACTGCAATATTTTCCTTAAATGGCCTGAAATACTTTGTATTTGGCCAGCTCATGAATCTACATACAACTAACCCCCTTCCCCATTCTGTCCTTGAAATGGCACTAGACACTTCACCAAGAAGCTGTCGCTTTCTTGGTTGGTCTGAGGATGTGGAATGGATGCTTCAGCAGTTTGGTGAACTGTGTTGATATTATGATCCATTTTTGCATACTGTTTGACCCAAGTTATGTGTACAGCAATTAGATTTCCCTACTAAGCAGCTTAGATTTGGATGGTGATTAGCTGCCAGGTGTGCCCAGATTAGAAAGTGATGCATAGAGAGCAAATCTGTACTACATCTCACTTAGCAATGTCGATGAAGGCTTGGAAGCATGCACAGAGGTCAATGATGGAGAACGGCTTCCTAGCTGTACTGAAAATCAGATTCCATCTGTATTCAAAAGACACAATATTCTGAGAACAAAAAACTACACAGAGGAGAAAAAGGAGGGGCAGCTGCGTTAAGTATTAAGAGTCACTTTGTCCGGGCACCCTCATTTGGCAAATACAAGAAACGTGAAGTATCCTTACTTTACATATGCATTGTAACAGCAATAGCTTGGTGCCAGTGGGGAGAGCAACAAGCAGCATGAATCATGACGATAGCTACTTTTCTTTCTGCAGAGAACAAAGGGATGAGCCTATTCTAAGTGACGAAGGGTTTAAATTTTGTTGAGTTTTTTACAGAATCTATCCAAGGTACCTGCATGAACTTCTGCCGAGTTTCATCTCCATTTGTAACTTGGTGTATGTTTAGGGCCATTTTAAAAGGGGATATTTCTTTGTATAAAAAAAACCTGAAGTTTGGCAAGCTACTCTTTTTGACCTAACAGTGCCAGGAACCTGCAATTTGTGATCCTCAAAAAACTTTTTAGTGCAAAACACAGAAATAATTCAAGTGAAGATAAGAAAGCAAGGGTCAACAGAGGCATCTGATCCCACCCGTTGGCTTTGACTCATGACATAAGAGTGTTATGGTGTGTGACGTCACGACGGTGCGAAGTTTAGCTTGTGTCACGCGTTTGTACACGTTGTGTTATGCTGTCGGTAGTGCTCTCTGGCGGTGTGTTTGTCGGATGTGTGTTTGGTTGTGTAGTGGGTTTAGTGTGTGCTTGTGAAGTGTTTGTAGGTGGTGTATAGTTGTGGTTGGTGGTGCTCTCTGGTGGTGTTTGTGGGTTGCGTGTTGTGTGTCGTATTGGGTTCATTTGAGATGTGGTCGTTGATGGGTTTTGTTGCGGTGATTACTGACTGTCTAGTGGAATATTTTGCAGTGAGTTGACGGTTTAGTTTTTGTTATTTCTAAGTTACCGTAGTGTCGTTTTTGGTTTGTCATGTCTGAATTTTTTAGATTACTTTTGTTATGTCATTGTTAGGTATGGATATGACCAACAAGATTAACAGTTTTCGTTTGTGGGGGATGATGGGCGACAGTCCAATGTCGCCGATAAAGTTTCTTCAGCTTTTTGGTCTTCTGGCCGAGTTGGTGAAACGTTCAGTCTGCGGAGAAAATATGAGGATAACCAAAGTTCCGGCGTCTCGGACAATATGTGGAGGTGTCGGTGGGATGACGTATGGCGCTCCATACGCCGAGGTTCCTAGTTCAAGAAGTCTAGGTTGAGGATGCGAGAAAATGTGTTGATGAGTTATCATTTTTGTTATCAATCCTCCCATAGTTTTTGTGCGCATGAGGTGGGTGTGAGTGAGCGGATGGTGCTTGACTGGTATTCTTTTTGTTGTGGTGTTTGTTCTGAATACATCAAATACAGGGGTAAGATGGGTGGGCCTGGAGTAGTTGTAAAGATTGACAAGTCGCAGTTTGGTAGGAGGAAGTATGGGGGGGGGTAAGCCTGTGGTTGGCTTATGGGTGTGGGGGGCTGGGTGTTCTGAATGTGTTTTTAGGGTTGCTGAACGGCATACAATAAGGGAGTCAGTAGGTTTGATTCAGGAGTATGTAGAAAAGGGTAGCACTGTAGTTTCTGATGGGTTTTCTTCTTATAGTGAGTTGAGTCAGGTGGGTCACCAGCACTTGGTAGTTAACCACAACATCAAGTTAAAGAATTATGAGAGCAGGGCCTGTACTAATACAATAGAGGGGTTTTGGGGGCTGTTAAATCTGTTACTGAGAGGGGGAAGAGGCGATTTTCTAACCTCCAGTCTCATTTAGATGAGTACTGTTGGCGGAAGAGCGTCCCTGAGGGTTATTGTATTTTTAGGGTTTTCTTAAGGGCTGTCAGTAAGATGTATAGGTCGAAGGTTGTCTACATCTACATTTATACTCCGCAAGCCACCCAACGGTGTGTGGCGGAGGGCACTTTACGTGCCACTGTCATTACCTCCCTTTCCTGTTCCAGTCGCGTATGGTTCGCGGGAAGAACGACTGTCTGAAAGCCTCCGTGCACGCTCTAATCTCTCTAATTTTACATTCGTGATCTCCTCGGGAGGTATAAGTAGGGGGAAGCAATATATTCGATACCTCATCCAGAAACGCACCCTCTTGAAACCTGGCGAGCAAGCTACACCGCGATGCAGAGCGCCTCTCTTGCAGAGTCTGCCACTTGAGTTTATTAAACATCTCCGTAACGCTATCACGGTTACCAAATAACCCTGTGACGAAACGCGCCGCTCTTCTTTGGATCTTCTCTATCTCCTCCGTCAAACCGATCTGGTACGGATCCCACACTGATGAGCAATACTCAAGTATAGGTGGAACGAGTGTTTTGTAAGCCACCTCCTTTGTTGATGGACTACATTTTCTAAGCACTCTCCCAATGAATCTCAACCTGGTACCCGCCTTACCAACAATTAATTTTATATGATCATTCCACTTCAAATCGTTCCGCACGCATACTCCCAGATATTTTACAGAAGTAACTGCTACCAGTGTTTGTTCCGCTATCATATAATCATACAATAAAGGATCCTTCTTTCTATGTACTTAGTTAGGTTTGGGGGTGGGGGGTTGGCTGTGGCTCTGGGAGGGGTGGGAGCTGGTAAGGTTTGGGGAGGTAGGTGGGTGGGGGGTTGTCATGGATTTTTGATTTTGTTGTGGATATTTTTTTTTTTTTTGGGGTGTGATTGTGCCTTTTTGTTTTTGGATATTATTTGTTTCATGGTTATTGATGTTTTTGGGGGGGAGGGGGGGTTGGGCTGGGAATTTTATTTGGTTGTGGCTTATTCTGCTGGTGTGGTTGTGTGTGTGTGTGTGTGTGTGTGTGTGTGTGTGTGGTGTACGACCTTGGGGGCAGCACCGATGATTTGTTGGGGGGAGTTGTTGTTTTTTTTTTTTTTTTTTGTGTGGGGCGTTTTCTTGCTGGTATTGGGGATTTGGTTTTGTAAGTTGTTGTTGACCTGTGAATGTGAAGGGGAGTATTCGATTTCAATGTGTGGCTGTAGTTGTGGATGGTTTGGTATTGTGAGTTGTTGTTAACCTATATAGGTGAAGGGAAGTGTTTGACTTCGATTTTGTTGTTGTAGGTGGTTTTTTTGAGGTAGCAGCAATTGTGGAGGTGGTTGTAGTTTTGGGTTGTATGAAGTGATATCGGTAGTTTCTGTTGAGCTATACAGGTCAAGGGAAGGGTTTGATTCCGATTTTGTTGTAGGTGGTTTTTTTGAGGTAGGTGGTTGTAGTTTTGGGTTGTATAGGTCAAAGGAAGTGACTGATTCCAGTGGATTTTGTTTTTAGTTGATTTTGGGAAGGTTGTGGTTGTTTTGTTTTATCATTTTTCTTGTTTGGTTTAGTGGCGCGTGTTTGTTTTTAGTTTGTCCCCACCCAAAAACCCCTAAATTCCCCTGCTTGTCCCATTAGTTTCATTATATTTTTGGAGGAATGTGTGTTTGATGGTTTTTAATGCTATTCTTACGTTTGTTGACATGTTTATGTAATGACGTCATAGGCGCAATATGGGAGTAGTTGTGAATGGTTGCTGCTGCCATATTGGTAACGTCATGGGTCAAAGCAGACGGAATCGGATGCTTCCATTAACCCGAAAGCAATACTCAAGGCACAATCTCTATTCAAACATAATGAAAAACACTTCCAGAAGAGGGGGAAAAAAAGGGAAGCTGTCATCTGACTTCAACAAGGAATAGTTTGTGAGTAAAAGGCATTGAAAACATGATGATTCCTCAGCATACATTCTCTCTGTCTGTCAGAAAATTAACAATTCAATGTGATATCAGCATCTAAAGAAGTGACCAAAAGTACCAAATGTACTAAATCTTGCCCATTTTTAACACCACCCATCTCAAAATTGACATCTCTGATCTTATAACAGTTTGCATCACAGAAAACAGGGAGTTTAAATACATAGAACTGTGAGGAGTACTGCACGAAGTGTGATGCAGCAGCTAGTGTCACTAGTTGGTGTGCAGCTGGTCGCCCGTTCAAACCCAACTGCCTGCTATTATTTGACAGTTAGCACTTCTCGGTTCCGGGAGGCTACTGAAATTTCTTATGCTTGTACTTGTTTATGTTTTCTGGAATATTCAATGTTTGTATAAAATCGCCGTGTTCTCCATCCAGAAGTTCAGTTGGCACTAGTTGGTGTTTGTAATAAATGTTCTTTTGTGCTAAGTGTTCTGCTTCAGAGACAACCCTGATTTCAGGTTTGGACTTGATTCTGGTTACGACGTAACAATATCAGAAATGTCTATTTTTATTTTGGAGTAATTTCAGATAGAATGCAAAAAGTATGGGTTTTGTCAGCATATTTAAATATTGTTTGTTAATTAGGTTGCCACTAAATTCATGTTCCCCACTTTCTTTACAAAATGTGTTTGAAGTAATATTGTGCTGAATTATATTATGCTATAAGTTCAAAATTTCAAACTAGATTACTGCCCTGCAATGTAATGCTTTGAAAACCATCATAGTTACTACGCACACATTCCAAAGCTGACATTGATGCAATGGCTGACAGGAGGGCCATAAACGATTCTGTCATTTATGGTCTTTCCTATCATCCATTGTACCAAGTGAATTTGTCATGTGGAAATGAAATATCAATTTCTTTCGACTATGAAAAATTCTCAATTCTGCAGGCCATTTAACTGTGTCTTAAGTCTGCAAAGACTTAAAGTCTCTGAAAGAATTTCCTTTAAAGAACAAACAGATGAAGTGACTTATGGTTGGATGATGATGCCCACATGTGCTTTCAGCATGAAGCACTGCTTTTACATAGGCATGAATTTTTAAAAAGGTAACTCTTTTTGCATAAAAAATCACGTAGAATATGTCTATGCACAACTGATTTGGAAATAGCCAATAAGCTAAAATTTATGACACAGACTGATGATGTACAACAAGGTGAAAAGCTGTGTACATCAAGCAGAAAAGATTATTCCTCATAGAAAACTCCAAGTTGGTAAGGCCAACATTTCTGAAGATATGGATGTGAGTTTGTTTTCTGTTGGAACATCACGACTGAAGTTCCAATGAACTGGTTTGAAAGATAAAAAAGGCTGTGGCAAACTGAAAGGCACATCAAGTTGCAGCTGAAATTGTTAACAACAACAACAACAACAATAATAAAGATGTGAAAATGGATTGACCTTGAAGCAAGAGTACTGGAGCAACCTTGTGCAAACAAGCAATATGCTGATTACAACCAGTTGATCAGCAAAATGATAGGAAATTTTAATATATTATTACAGAACTAAGGAAGAATTCTGTTTCAGAGAGAATGATAAAAAGTCAGGAAAGTTGAAGATGGAAAAAATGAACATAGGTAAATCCAAAAATCAAGTGTGCAAACAGGCTTCTAGAAAACATAAGGCAAAATATTATGAAACTTTCAGGTGATTAAGAATTTATAGCAATTTGTTCAGACACAGTGAGCTGTCTACATTTTTAGTAAAGGAAAGAAGTTAGGAAGCAAAAGGAGGCCTATTTGCCACTTACGATTTAAAGCTAATGTTTGTTGCTTTTTGAAACAGCAATCAGCCTGAGGTTGTTTATCAAATTTTTATGGGTTACACCCAAATTTGTGTGTCACTGTATGTGCGTCACATTCAGTAGGTGTGAGTGTGTGTCCAACACATCAGAATGTAAAACTAATTTTTGTGCACAGCACAGTAAAAAAATATGAGTCAGAAATACAGTTTGTAGTTTACAATCAAAAGACCGTATGCCTGATTGCCGTCAAGAATGGCTAGGAACAGAGCTTTGGTGTTCAGAATTGTAATAAAAAAGGTGTTAATTTTAAGACATACATGGAGACACATACAGGCAAAATGTAGTTGTTGAACATTGTTGATATATTCAGGAGGCGATAACATGGTGAATATATTTGCTGCAAATCTTTCTACAGGCGAACTGACAATTTGCGCTAACACATTATCGTGTTTCCAGTGCCTTCTACTCACATTGATACCTTGTTGGAATGTGGCAAACATTTGTCACTGCAATATTGTCATGCAAGTTTAAGGGAAATTGTGCAATGGTAAATGATTTCTGATCATCATTTGCTTTATTTCTGTTTTCCGGGCGAGAAAGTTTTTCCAGGATGATTTATTACAGGTCCCTAACAGCATTGGGTCAGGAATCACTGCTGGCCAAACTTGAGGATTTATTTATGTGTTTAAGGTTCCAAAGAAACTTGACCTTGTGAAAACAGCACTAGCATCTACAGCAAGTTACAAACGGAGCTGAAGCTTGGCAGAAGTCCATTCAAATCCTGAAGCAGATTCTGTAGACAGTTTTACCAAACTTTAACATTGTTGAGCAGGCACACTGGGTCACTTGATTTGGAATGACCCACAACCGCTTAGCAAAGGACCAACAGTATTTAAAATGTCTCTTCTAGATATGCAGATGCATGGATACTTTCTGTGCGTAGTGCCTTTATTCCTCAATATGTTACCTGAATTCAAAAATATTTCACTATAACAAGAGAGTAAATTCAGGGGCGACCTTTTTTTTTTGTCTTTCCCCATCTGCTGAGCTGTGGAACCAGCAGTGCTTAAAAGTTTAGCCGAGGGGCTTGTCGTTTCGCTCATCAGATCTCCAAGTCCAAAAACTTGAGTGTAACATCGCAATTCATCAGACAACCAATTCATTGTGCCCTCATAGTTTTGAACAAGTTGTCTGTGATCTTTTTTCCCTAAATAATTTTTTCTCACTATAATGGAAAAAATGCTAACCGTACACTGTGTTAACTTAAGTTGGGCAATTAGCTCCCTGGACTTGAACTGGAAGAAGTCAGGAGACTGTCTGATAGTCATTTGTGTTAAGCTGCAGCCAATGTTACCTAGCTGACAGTACTGTGTGTAGTCACTTTTGACAGCTGTGTTACCATGCTCTACTTAACTTTATATTGTACTGTTACCTTTCCAGGAGATAAGTGTACATTGTTGTTACAGTAAATAACTTTATTAAAAATGTCAATACACAAGATGCTTTCAGTTTTGATTACAAACAACCCCCCCCCCCCCAAATGCATTTGTAAGTGTAGTGCTAAATTATTTCCTTATCTAGCTGTTGCAACAAGGTGGTTGAACATAAGTGCAACCTTTGCATCTTATTGTGTCTTTAGAGCGAAAACAATTTACAGTAAGAGAATGTATGCAATTGTTTGTGTGTCCAGAATTCATTGTTAAGTTGACGTTTACCAAGCTTTTGTGTACAGTGTATTTTTTCGTTACTGACGCAAATGTCATGTCTGGTGGCTTAACAGCCTGATTCACTACCGGTCACTGCATGACTTCTTGCACCATTTGCTGTGACTGAACAGAATGACTGATTCATGGGTCATTACAATTGGTAAATAAGGTATTACATTTATCAATGGCAGTATTCAAGCTTGCAATGTGATAATATTCAAATGAAACAAAATACCTGAGAACGTTGCATAACGCCGAGAAATGTCAATCGTATAGTAGCATATATGGAGGATATCTTATAAATTAAAAATAAAGGCACTTCTCGCTACAAGTTATGTAGTGGAACCACTTGAATTTTTCGTAGTTTATGCACGATATATCTACTACCACACATTTTTCGTGATAGTTTACATCGAAGTCACAAACACTGAGCTCCATTCTTACAGCTTTATCACGTAGTAGTAACTCACCATTCCATTGCCGGCTCCACACCTTGATTTCCGGTAACCTCCAAAGCTCGTACCCTAAATTACACAAAAAAGAAAAGTATGTTTCAGTCGGTTCATTATTCCGTTCAAAAGAACTAATGGGAACTCATGGTACTCGATGTGTCCCAATCCTTCGTTGTTGTACACGATGAATAATCACATTATTCTTAAAGCTGAAGCTGGTCAAAAAGGGACACAATAATACTAACGCTTTTTCTTTCGGGAATCCCATATCAATTAACGTTTCAATGTCCTGGGTTGCCATTGCAATCCGATTTTTTAATATTTCTTTTTTAATAAACAATGTCCACTTCTTTCCTCTCACGGTATATCAAACACATACAACTGTGAAGCACTGCCAAAAATATTCGACTGTAAGATATTCCGCTTGCCTCTTTGTTTACGTCGCGTACCAAAGGTTATCTCTGAATCCTTTCGCGGACGCATTTTGTGTAGCAACCCAACGAAGATAATTTCGTTGCTGACCTATTAAAAATGTGATCAACTGACTAAATTTACATTTTGATGATTTTTTTTGTGACTTAGGACCAAAAACTATGGTGGCGCATATATCACCACGGCACCTTTTTGAAGTCTTAAAACTGGTGGTAAATGAATTTCCCTCTTACGTTTTGTATGCTGCTACGTGTTGCCATGACAAGTAAAAAATAATGAACAGTGTTTCCTGTTTTTATTTTATTTTTTACTTTATTCAAAAAATACTTGTTATCGGTATTAAAATTTACTTATGACAATGTGAAAACGCCGGACCGGAAGCCGGCATTATGTGACTGCAGTACAAGCCTGGCTGCACCGACAGATAAACAGCTGATGTTTGAGTGCAATATGATTGTTTATTCATATAATTTTCCTCATTTTGATTGTACACTAAAGAAATTAGCGAGTATACTAAAATGGCTGGCTGCTATTTAATGGAAAAAATATGGTCCTAATTACATTTAGTTACATACACAGAGGTGCTTAACACATTTCGCCTGACATAAAGAAAAAGTGTGATTGCTGTTTTTGTAACACATGTGTGTGACCAAATTGCAGAAGTAGACTCAAGATTGAACGGTAGTCAACATTTGTTGTAATGCAGATGTTCAAGTTAAATGTTATTGTGCATCAAATATTGAGAAATGTATTACGGTACTGAAACCTTTCCCGCAAAATTAATATAACAAGACTATACAATATACTACTGGCCCATTGGAGATTACTTTAAATACATTTATACATATATTTTAAATTCAATTATTACTCTATGCCCATAAATTATTTCAATGTTGTATAATTTTTTGTCTAAACCAAATAAAAAAACGTCTCTGGTTGTTTTCTTTTGCAACAGGAATGCCGTTAGTGTATAGTTTCCACTGAGACTAACACAAAGAAGAAACGTTTAACAGAAGGCAAGGTAGCATGCAAGGAAATGATTTTCAACTACAATGGCTTCTAACTTGCGAAGGATGCAACCAATTTTAATAGCTTCCTATATGCCTGTGAGTGTGTGTCTATCTTGTCAATTTAAGTTCTAGGTGTATGAATAGTCATCTGTCTGTGTGAGCAGACTTATTCACCCCATCATTGAGTTTGTGATGGTAAATGTAAATGGCATCAGCTTTAGTGTTATTCAAATTATTAAGAGACCCAGTATGCTTAATCTCTTTCCCACCTTCTTGGGTGATTTGAGAGCAGAATATGGAAAAAAGACATTAGAATTACAAATGATGTAAACCTGGAAACTGCTGTAAGTCTCTGTTTGAGTTTAGCTGTTCTACCTTTACCACATATTGACTTTATGGAGACACGTTTTTTAATACCACCATAATAGGAAAGGAACAGCAGATTATTTAAACAGTGACAATTACCACCATAATAATGTAGTTGTTGTTGTTCTTGTGGTCTCCAGTCCAAAGAATGCTTTGGTCCAGCTCTCCATGCTGCTCTATATTGTGCAAGCCTTTTAATCCCCGAATAATGTAAACAATTTTGAACTTGCTTACTGTATTTATCTCTTTAACAGCATAAACTACATAAAGGAAAAGTAAATTCCAGCAGTAGATATAAAACAACAAGCGAAAAATAACAAAGAAAGCAAGCAAAATGAGAATTAGGAAGCAATATGGGAGTATACAAGCATAGCACAGTCTTAGCAGCCACTTTCAGAATGGCAGAACACACACACAGCCAGGTGTTCTCTGGAGCCAGGTCGGTATGGTCAAGTTGTCAATATCTGGTCCAATACGTCAGTGCAGCCAGGCATTTTACTGACACGACCGTCGTCTGATGCCAGAAACTGCTTTCACACAACACAGTCTGAATCCCTACAAAGCCTGAAAGCACGAAGAACTCAACGAGTTTAATCTTAACTCTCTGGTGGAACCTGAGCTTTATAAAACTTTGCAAAAATAGAATGAATACAGCTTTCCTTTTTTTGTGAGCTAGTGGTACCAGTCTACACAAATCGTGCCTCATAAACTTATGTGTTCATATAAAAGAATGAAAAGGCTATATCATTGTAACTTCATTATCTGCAGAATATTTCTTAGTCCTCAGTTGATTTGTGTCATGTGTCTGTTGCAGAAAACGTGGCTGCTGATCATAAGCCTAGGGTGGAAAAATTGGAGATGATGCATCTACAGCTACATCTGGATAATTACTCTGCAATTCACAATTAAACGCATGACAGAGGGCTCACCAAACGGCCTTCAAGCTATTTCTCTACCATTCCACTTTCGAATACCTCGTGGGAAAAACGAACACTTAAATCTGTCCGTGCAAGCTCTGATTTATTCTTATTTTGTTATGATGGTCATTCCATCCTATGAGGTCTGTTCGAAAAATTCCAAAACAATTGTACTCGTAATTTCGCACCAATGATGTGTTGGAGCCAAATGCGACTGGCATCCCTGCACACGCCTGTGTTTAATGTGTAACTGCCGGAAGTTCCATTGTTGTATGTCAGTTATTGTTCTGTGCTGTATTGAGCAGAACATTGTGTCGCAGAGTTTGTGAATTTCGAGATGGCAGGTTAGAGGAGCAACGCGTCTGCATTAAATTTTGCGTGAAACTCAAGGAAACCTTTACAGAGACACGCCAAATGATACAGGAAGCCTATGGCTATGAGTGCTTAAACCATTCTCGGTATTGCGAATGGATCACACAGTTTAAAAATGGACAGATGGAAATTAAAGAGGACCCTCTTTCACGACGCCCTTCAACGTCTACTGACAATGCTCATGTCAGGAACATCAAGGAAATTGTGAGTGCCAACCGAAGACTGACTGTTCGATAGATTCCAAAAGAATGTAACATTTCAGTTGGATCATGTCATGAAATCCTGACACATCTTGGAATGCACCACGTTGCTGCCAAGTTCGACCCACAGCTCAAGAGTCAGGTCCAGAAAGACTTTCGCCTCACAATCTGTAAAGAACTTTTGTATGAGAACGAGATGTTCCTCAAGAGTTATGGTGCTGGGTCCAGAAATGTTCTCCAAGACCAAAAAAAGCTCGTCAGATCAGGTCAAATATCAAAGCCATGGCGATAGTTTTCTTTGACTTTGAAGGATTAGTTCATCATGAATTAGTGCCAAGGGACAAACCATTAATCGATTGTACTATTGGGACGTGATGCGACGCCTACGAGAAAATATGAGAAGGAAGCGGCCTGAAATGTGGAGACAACTCATGGCTCTTGCATCACGATGACACACCCGCACATCACCCCTGTTGGTACGTGACTATTGCACAAAAAACGAAATCATTGTGGTGCCTTATCTTCTGTATTCTCCAGACCTAGCCCCTGCGGACTTTTTTTAATTTCCAAAGTTGAACACCCCGCCGAAAGGACAAAGATTTGCAACGATAGAAGAGATGAAAGAAAATTGGCATATGGCACATCGCGCGACTCAGCAAGAGGCGTACCAAGGCTCGTTCCGGAACTGGAAACGGCGTTGGGAACGGTGTATCAACTGTGGAGGAGAGTATTTCGATGGAGACCATGCACGACAAGTAAAAGGTAAGAGTAGAAAAATTTTATGGACAAAGTTAAGGGATTATTTGGACAGCTGTTGTATGTAGGTGGCCAGCGATAAAATATTTTCGTACCTTGTGGACAAAGTTGGCGATTGAAATTTCATGAAAGATATTGCCACAACGAAAATCGCCTTTGCTTTAACGGTTGCCGCCCCACTTAGCGTATCATATGCATGACTCTCCCCTATTTCTCGATAATACAAAACGAGCTTCTCTTCTTTGAACTTTTTCGATGTCCTCCATCAATCCTACCTTACGCAGATCCCACACCACACAGCAGTAGTCCAGAAGATGGTGGACAACACAGTGTAAGAAGTCTCTGTAGTAGACCTGTTGCGTTTTCGAAGTGTTCTGACAACAAATCGCAGTCTTTGGTTGGCTTCCTAAGCATTTAGTTGAATTTACAGCTTTTAGGTTTGTGTATTCTATCCTTTAACCGAAATTTATCCAATTCCTTTTAGTGCTTATGTGGATGACTTCATCGCCACTCTTCTCATAATACAGATATCTTGCATAAATCGTTTTGCAGTTTGTTCTGATCATCTGATGACTTTAGAATAACGGCATCATCTCTAACAATTTAAAAGGGCTGCTCAGATTGACTCCTAAATCGTTTACGTAGATCATGAACGACAGAGAGCCTCTAACACATCCTTGGGGGACGCCAGATATTACTTTTGTTTTACTCGATGACTTTCCGTCAGTTACTATGAACTGTAACCTTTCTGACAGGAACTCTCGAATCCAATCGTGCAACCGAGAGGTCGTTTGTGAGGAATGGTGTAAAAAGCCTTCTGGAGATATAAAAGGATGGAATCAATTTGACATCTCCTGTCGAGAGCACTCATTACTTCATGAGAATAAAGAGCTAGATGTAAAGAGCTAGATGAGTTTCACAAGAACGATATTTTCTGAATCCAAGTTGGCTGTTTGTCCATAAATTTTTTTTCTTTGAGAAAACCCATAATGTCTAAACACAGTATATGTTCCAAAATCCTACTGCAAATCGACGTTAGCGATATGGGTCTGTAATTCAGCGCATTTCTCCCATTTCCTTTCTTGCTTGTTGTTATGACTTGTGCAACTTTCCAGTCTTTAGGTACAGGTCTTGCGATGAGTGAGTGGTTGTATATGATAGTTAAAGTATGGAGCTGTTGTATCTGCATTCTCTGAAAGGAACCTGACTGGAATACAATCTGGACTGCAGGCAATGCTTTTATTAAGTGATTTAAGCTGCTTCACTACAATGAAGATATGTACTTCTAAATTAATCATGCATAACAAGGAACTAGCTACTGCAATCTCACAAGAATAAGAATGTATAGAGTTCAACGAAATGTAAGCAGTTCAATTATTCCCAGTTGTGGTGTGACATATTAATTGCAACTTGCCCTCCAAATACGCCAAAACGATTTAAGATCACAGTTTTTGAACACTACCACAGGGTGGCTCAGCTTGATGTGAAATTTTCAGTGAAACTTGTATCATCCAAATCTGAGGGGTCAAAAGCAAAGTTAGATGTGTAGTAATGGACTACAGTACGTACAACTCGGCAGAAGAGCAAAATTACAAGGCATACTAAATCACCTGTTACATAATTACTCAATGTCAATGAATATTTTCAGCTCATGCATATTTTGCAATGTGTCCTCAGCTACCCTCCAATTAATTTACTTACTGTTTAACTTGTATGGGTAGATTCAGCAAGTGCACAAGAGTTGTTCCACTTTAAAACATTGAAACAGAGATAATAGCAATGGTGTTTTTTAATTCCTGGATTACCAAATTTTAATAACAGATCAAGAACCACAGTTTCAGTGTAATATGTTGTAAGCCTTGGTGAAGATTTGTGGTTATAAACTGCCTAGACTACTGCATACCACTCACAGGTTAATGGAAATACTGAAATGTTTCACTGCACACTGAAGAATGTCATACAAATGTATACTACAGCTAAACTGAGTAATATATTAGCAGTGATTTTATTTGGTTTCCAGAATGAAAACAATTTTAAAATAAAATATATTTTACATGGAACTCCACTGAAATAGCCCATGGACTTCTTCCAGTTACCACATATCGCAATGGATATTAACTGAAGTTTATGTGCATGTTAAATTTTTTGTGAATATTTTTAAAGGTACTGAGGAAGTTAGAATGAGACAGCTGGTTCCCCACATTTCAGCCAGTGTCTTTTAAAAAAACATGAACATATTCGTATTTTTTGTGTGCCAACAGGAGCTTTTTCTGCTGGTTTTCTCCTTTCCCATATTGCAGCAGGGCATATTACTCATATGAGAAGAAATATATTTGTCAGTAAAGTTTAGACAATTTACTTATCTGAAACAGAAACAATGCAAAACCAATTTAACATCCCAAATCCGTTTTTACGTGCAAACAAATTTTGCATGTGCTTCAGTACTACAACATGGGGTTCCCAGATGATGACGGATGTACTTTACAGCGTATTTCTCCGCGTCAAGTCACTTTATAAACTACGTTTTCGCCTCACACCGGACTTATGTGTGTCTTTTATGTGTACAGGTAGAGTAAATTTGAACCTATGTACCTCAGAAATGGATAAAGATATGAAGAAAATTTTCAAAGTTGTTCGATATCGGGACCTTAGCAATACATTATAAAAATTACAGCTATTTATTGTCCATAGTCATCTGGGAATCCGCGACTGGGCTTTGGTACCCAAAAAACAAAGTATTGGAGTGTCTCTCAATAACGAATAAAGATTTTTGAAAAGAGGGAGATGGCTCCTCTAGATAAGTGCCTAAAGAATAAACCGTTAAAATCTGAGCAATTTGCTACAGTTATTTATTATTTACATGTGGCCTCACACCGAATTTTACGTGTAGAAGTAGGATAACTTTGAACCTCTGTAGTTTGGAAATTAATAGAGATATCAAAAAATTTCAAGGTTGCTTTGAGATGGGGATCTTAGGAGTATATCATAAAATTTCAGGCGTTTGCTTCAGCTGGGTTATGGTCTGCTGGTGAAGGACAAACTATAGTAAAATAACCGTTTTTGGGTATTTCCGACGAACTGGCCATGAATTAATGGTGCCTCCACAAGTTCCATGAGTACCACCACAGACGACATAAAATGTAAAAAGAACCAGCCAATTTGCTCCATTTGTTATGTATAGAAATGGCTCCTAGCCCAAGGCCTATACAGAACACTGTACCTTACCTTTGTATCATCAATGGAACATGAGGTATGAGCACCAAAAAATCCGTTTTTATGCATGGCGTTTTGGAACATACTAGGAACACATACTGTTGCATGCATACCGATGCACTCAGCTTGTCCACTGGAGAAAGATAGAACTGTGAAAGGAGTAGCATAATCGAAAGGTCAAAGCAACAAGTTTTAAACAAGGAAACTTATAATAGTTGTGGTAATTCATGGTAAGTTGAAAGTAACTGATGGATATATGTAAAAAAATTTTAGTTAGCTAAATGGCGAAAAGTATACTGGTATCCAAAATCTATGTAAGGCATTAGGGCAAAAAAATGTAGAGAAGCTAGAAATGTAGACTGCAAGACAAAAATGTGTTAAAAATAGTATATTCACTTTTTGTCAGAGAAAGGAAAATAAGAGTTGGGACCTAAGAAAAAAATGGCTCTGAGCACTATGGGACTTAACTGCTGTGATCATCAGAACTTAGAACTACTTGAACCTAACTAACCTAAGGACATCACACACATCCATGCCCGAGGCAGGATTCAAACCTGTGACCATAGCGGTCACACGGTTCCAGACTGTAGCACCTAGAACCGCATGGCCACTCCGGCCGGTGAACCTAAGAAAAACAAATCAATAATTGTTTTCCAAAACAGAACAATCTAAGTATAAGGTTATTTGTGAAGTATTTATAAAATCTATTTATTTTCGAAATAATATATTGGTGTTTATTAATGTACTGGGTTTTCACCTGGTAGTGTGATGCCACAATGGTTTTATGGTTTTTCATAGTAGAGCAGGAAGTTTGTTAACCTTTTGATTCTTCTGTCCTGTGTTTATCATAGTAGAGTAGGAAGTTGGTAACCTTCTAATTCTTCTGTAGCAGGTTCTGGATTTTTTGTTTTCTGAGTAATGCGGGTCTGCCTTCAGTCATAATAGTGGGCTATCCAATAGTCGTTGCACTATGAACCATCATATCTGATTGATCCTTCAGAAGTTTTATTTACTCTGTCACAAACACGCTATTCATATCTTTTTTTCTTAACTTTTTGCTGTAGTGGATTCTATATGTTTCTGTTCGAAACACAACAGATTGTACATTTCTTACCAATTTGTATTAAGTATTTGTGACACTTTTTGACATCATAGTTTTGAAGAAAATATTTTCCTGGGCTGAGGGTCAGTTGATTGGACCCCTAGCCAGAAAAAGAAATTGGAGTTGTGCTGGAAGAAAAGAAATATTATTAATAACAACGGAATTCATGAAAAATCTTAAGCTTTGTGCAATATATGGCAAGAAGATGACAAACTGCAGATGTACATGCTTTTTCACATCTCTGTAAGGTGCTTGAGGATGTAGCCATTTGGCTTCAAAGTTGACAGCATGTAAATCTTAAAACAATAAATAAAGCTGTGTGATCATTTTCTTCTGGGTGCGTCCCACAGTCTCAATAAATTTGAAAAAGATATTATCCCACCTGGCTGTGTTCCAAAATATTGTATTTGCAGTACTAGTTTCAAACACTGACTATTCTCAAGTGCTTTTAAAAACGTACAACATACCATAATAAAAGGAAACAGGAAAAACATGAAAGTTATATAATTACATTGGATTTAAACACACATACTATTTATCTATGGTAACAAAATGTAGACACATCATGCCAATTCGCTAAAAAAATCATATGCCATGTATATTTGTGCACAGTGTGGTCGTCAACAGTGATCTTCTAAAATACAGGGTACATGACATGAAAATACTTTTGAGAACAATAACATAACTGCTATTAAAATGTCGCATCTTAATGATGCTTAAAATTTTCCCACACAGTCATGCACATGTAATAGTTATATGAACGAGTGTATATAATGTGATATGTAGTAAACATAACAAGGTCAATTTTTGTGGTATTTTTGGCTAGAAGTGACATTTTAATAGTGTCATAATGTTATAGTTCTTGTAAGCACTTTTATGTCATGCACCTTGTATTTTAAAAGAGGACAGTTGGTGAGCATGTGCACAAATACACAAGGCAGGCAATTTTTGAACAAATTGACATGACATATCCACGCCTGTTACGATAGGTAACTACTATCTTCGTTTAACTCCACGTCTAATGTAGTTACAAGACTTTCGTGATTTTGCTCTTTTGTTTTATTATGGTGAATTGTATCTTGTTTAGATGCACTTGAGAATGGACAGTGTCCAAGACTAGTAGTGCAAATAAAATATTTTAAAACATAGCATGGTGGGATGATGCCATTTTTCAAAGCTGGGTGAATAAAGAAAGGGTCAAAAAATTGAAGTCTTTTGTAGTTCACATCTTCCCCATCTCTATCAACAAGGAAACAAGTTTACAATCAGTGTGTTCCCAGTTTTGATACATAGCAGTGAGAGATGAACTTTTTATGTGAAAGCCGTTCTAAAACTGTGCTTGCTTGGCGAGAATTTAAGAAGTGGGTGCTGGAAATTGTTGGAAGGGACAAAAAATGAATAAATTGATCAAGGAATAGACTGGAGTAGAAAACATAATTATAACTGGATTAAAACAAAGTTATATTATTTGAGACATGCAGTTGGTCTAATGGATGGTAGATGGGCCAAGAAGGTTTGTTTACTATAATCCAAGACAAAAGAAAATATCGAGTCAACATGCTAAAGGAAGGTGAGGAAACAGCATTACAAAATATGAAGTGACAATGTGAATAAGTGTAGCCAAGGATTGTATGGAAAAGCCTAGAACAGGACTTAGTGTAGTAGTGGCTGTCAAATGGCTGCTGATGGACACACCATATAACTCAATTTAGCAAATATAACTTGGAACCGGGTTTGGAATCTTCTTGTAGGTTATCTTACAATATGAATTACTAAATCACCTATGTGATGCATACTGCAGAAGTTCCATATATCTGACAATCTACCATACTGAATCAGATCTCAAGCACAGTTTCATTCATTTTATACACACAATTATTAAAACAAAAAGTTACAAGTCAAGAAACAGTACCTAGTGTAACTTTTGGTATGTGGCTTTTGTATCTCATCCTAGGACCATGATTGCTTTCTTCTTCTGTCTCTTTCAAACGTTTATCAGTTTCTTTGTGGTTGCAGATGTAGACATGGTCATCGCATGTAGAGACAAAATTGTTGTTATGTCCTTTTTAGAATCGTTGTCCTTCTTGACTTATGGAAGATAAGTCCTTTAGTGGTCGTGAAATTGAATAAACGCTTTTGTATTGGAGATAAGACTTCAAATTTTACTTGTTGTGGCAATGACATCTACCCCAATTGTTTTGCTGAGATTTTAGGAATAATCTTTTAAGATTAATGTTCTTTAAATGGAATTTTGAGGGACATTGTCGGCAGCTACTTTCCAAAAACTCTTAGGTGAAGTACTCAGAAGATTGAAATCGCAACAGTGTATGTTTTATATTTATTACATAATTGTATTTTCTAAAGACATGTAAGAACATTTACAACAACTAGAGGAGATGTTCCAGGCGCTATGTACAACATGTTTGACACTCAGTGTCGATAAATATCACTTTGCAGCAACAGAGGTGAATTATCTCTGCCACTCAGGCGGATGTGAAACTGATACATGTCTGTTGTATGTGACCACCACATACTACAAGCAGCTACCATCATTCCTAGTATTATGCAAATTATTAAGACCATTTGCTAAGGATTTGCCAAAATTGTTAAACTGTTAAACCATTTGTTAAGGAAAGGAGCGAAATTCCAATAATCTGCTGACTGTGAGACTGAATTGAGAATTTTTAAGCAAACATTGATAATGACTCTGGTATTGGTGTTTCCAGATTTTGAGTTAGCGTTTGTTTTATAGTGTGATGCAAGAAGTCTGGCCACTGGATGTAGTCTCTTCCAAAATGTGGATGGTAAGGAATCCACAGTGACATACACATGAGATAGTTAAATAAAGCAGAGTGGAATTATTCAACAACAGAAAAGGAGATATTGGATGTCATCTATAGTATTACATATTTTTATTGTTATCTGTAAAGGAGAAAACTTGAAGTTGTAACATACCACGCTGTACTGATGTGGCTGCTAGAACTTAAGGCTCCTTCAAGCTGGCTAGCGTGATGGGCTCTGAAATTATGTGAATATGATTATGTTGTTGTACATAAACCAGGCAAAAAGGATAGCAATGCCGATGGCTTGAGTATGAAGGTTGGAGTCTTGCAAGTGCAGGTAAAATCTGTGCTGAGTGACAAGAAGCACAGGCTGCTGACGCTGACAGACAGGGATTTAGGGCATCGCTGTAGTTTACCACACAGGAGAGCTTGTTGTATAGAATGACAATGTGGAGACCATGTGCAATGATAACTGGAGCTTTGAAGAATAGAGTGTAACAGCAAGCACATGATCATGTTTTAGCGGATCATGGAGATCACAGAACAACTGATCAATGGGTAACAAAAAAGTTTTGGTGGAGAACTAGGAGACAGGATACTAAGCAATATGCCAAGAATGCTGTAAGTGCACACAATGTGCTGACCATAACTATCAAGAGGTGCCACTACAAAGGTTTCCAGAAGCATTCAAATCATTTGAAATAGTGGGAATGGATATTATATGGCCTTTCAATCGAACACCAGTGGGTAAACATAACATATTGACCATTATGGATCAATTTCACATTTTCTCACAATGGTTGCAGTTCCGTGTAAACATGTGGGTACAGTGGCCATACCATGGTGAACAACTGGTTGCCTAAGTTTGGCATTCCCAACATAATAATCACAGATGAGGCCACTAATTTTTTATCTGGTATGAAAAAACAGATGTGCCATCTACTAGAGATTAGATTAGATTAGATTAGTTTTTCGTTCCGTAGATCCGTGCTGAGGAGATCCTCGTGGATGTGGAACAAGTCAATATTTTTTTAAGCTGAAATAACAATACTAATAGTGTGAATATATGTAATACATCATTTGTTTCTATTGCAAATTCGTCAATGGAGTAGAAGGAGTTGGCCACTAGTAAGTCTTTCAGGCTCCTTTTAAACTGATCACTATTTGTAACTAAATTTTTTATGTTTGCTGGCAATTTATTGAAGATGAGCGTTCCTGAGTAGTGGACCCGTTTTTGAACTAAAGTAAGTGCTTTTAAGTCCTTGTGCAGATCATTTTTGTTCCTGGTATTGTATGTACGAACTGAGCTGTTTGTTGGAAAAAGAGATATATTATTTAGGACAAATTTCATTAAGGAGTAAATATACTGAGAGGCAGTAGTTAGTATACCCAGTTCTTTGAAGAGGTATCTACAGGACATCTCTGAATTTACCCCACAAATAATATGTATTACACGCTTTTGGACTCTGAAAACTTTTGTTTGACTTGAAGAGTTACTCCAAAATATTACACCATATGACATCATGAAATGAAAGTAGGCAAAGTATGCAAACTTTTTCATTTTCATGTCGCCTATGTCAGCTAACACTGGAATTGCAAATACAGATTTGTTAAGGCGTTTCTGCAGTTCTGTGGTGTGCTGCTCCAAACTGAATTTATTATCAAGTTTTAAACCCAGGAATTTAAGACTATCAACCTGTTCTATCTGCTCTTCTTCATACTTTATGCATATGCTGGGTGGAAACCTCCTACAGGTTCTGAATTGCGTATAGTGAGTCTTTTCGAAGTTTAATGTCAGTGAGTTGGCTTTAAACCATTTATTATATCCATGAAAATATCATTAGCAGATCTTTCTAGAACTACACTCGACATACTATTTATTGCAATACTTGTATCATCTACAAACAAAAGGAACTCTACTTCTGGCAGTGTAACTCATGAGAGATCATTAATGTACACAAGAAAAAGCAATGGCCCTAAGATGGATCCTTGTGGGGCACCACATGTAATTTCTACCCATTCTGATGATGACTGATGACTTAATTCACTAGTCTCTTGCACTGACACCCTTTGTTTCCTGTTAGCAAGGTATGACTTGAACCATTTTGCAGCACTGCCCATGACACCATAGAATTCTAATTTATTTAAAAGGATGTTGTGGTTCACACAATCAAATGCCTTTGACAAATCACAGAAAATACCCGCTGCTTGTAATTTGTTATTTAATCAATTAAGTACTTTTCACTGTAGTTGTAAATAGCCTTCTCGATATCAGAACCCTTCAGAAATCCAAACAGGTGTTCTTGATAATATGTTATTTGTGGTCAGATAGTTGAGAAGCTGCCTGTACATTACTTTTTCTAAAATTTTTGAGAATGCTGGCAAAAGTGAAATTGGTCAATAGTTTGATGGTATCTCTTTATTCCCTTTCTTGAATAGAGGCTTAACATCTGCATATTTTAGCCAGTTGACTGGTTACACAAGTAACTTAGAATTGTACTAAACTCACAAGAACTTGCCTTAATTAACTTTGTTGGTATTTCATTGCAACCACTAGAATGCTTTGTTTTTAAAGATTTTATTATGAAGTTATTTCTTTTGGTGAAGTGAGTGACATTTTCATGCACCTGAAGCTATTTGTAAAGGCTAGTTTCAGATATTCAAGGGCATTATTTACTGATCCTGACAATCCCATCTTATCAGTAACAGATATAAAGTACTTGCTAAATAGATTTGCCACATTATGCCCATCAGTTACTGATGTGTCATCTACCCTTAATGCTATTTGCTCCTGTTGCTTTCTGATTTTACCAGTCTCCTCTTTCACTATATCCCATATTGTTTTTATTTTGTTCCCTGACATTGCTATCTTCTTCTCCTAGTGCATTTGTTTAGATGTCTGATTACTTTTTTTAAATATTTTACAGTATTCCTTGTATTTAGCTAAATCATCAGCATTGGAGCTATTCTTGGTCAACAGATACATTTTCCTTTCTGTCTTACAGGAAATCTTTATTCCTTGTGTAATCCATGGTTTTATTATAGTCTTGTGTTTAATTTGAGTAACTTTTAGAGGAAAACAGTTTTCAAAAAACATGGTACTGACATTGTTCATGAATGTGTTGTATCTTTCATTCATATCATGAGCACTATAAACATCTTTCCAGGTCATATCTTTGAGCTATTTTCTAAAACACTCAATTTTTGGTTGATTGACTACTCTCCTGTACTCAGATTTATCAGTCTTGATAATCTGCTTAGAATTTACATCTAAAACAAGGAGCTGCATGTCATGATCTGATAGTCGATTTATTACAGGTTTTATGATGTGATATTGTTCCTTAGATTTGTCTATAAAAATGTTATCAATGGATGTCCTTGAGGATTTAGTGATCCTAGTTGAAAAGTTTACAGTGTGAGTTAGATTGAAAGACAACATTACTAACTGGAGTAACTGTTTACTGGAAGACTGCATTAGAAAATCTGTATTGAAGTTACCAGCAATCATAATTTCTTTGTTTCTTCCTGTTAAATAACCCAAAAGAACTTCTAGATGATTTATGAATAGATTATAATTTCCTGCAGATGCTCAGTAATTAGTTACTATTATAGAGGATCTGTTATGGAACTCTGCTCTTGTTGCACGTGCTTCTAGATGCTGCTCTAAACAGAATTTATTAATGTCAATGTTTTTGAATTTATGGCAGTTTTTAATAAATGTGGCAACTCCTCCTCCATCCATATCCGCCTTGCAGAATTAGGAAGCTAGCTTAAATCCTGAAATGTCTAACATATCTATACCAGCGGTCACTTGATGTTCAGAGAGGCAGATTATGTCAATTTGGTTAGATGAATTCATTTCATCAATACAAATGAGTAGTTCATCAACTTTATTTCTGATTCCTGGAATGTTGTGGTGTAATAGAGATAACTGATACTGCATACTAATGGGATTATAACTGCTTTGGCGAAGATGAACTGGCAGTTTGATAACTTTCTGTTAAACATTGTTTAAATGGAGGCTGTATGCTAAAATCTGACTCCTGTTCATTTGTTTTCTCAAACTGAGTGTGTCTGCCAATCTCTCTTAAAACTCGTTTTCATTCCCCCTTCCCTATCCTAAAAAAGCATTCCTCTGACACCTGTGACTACTGGTATTTTACTACTTGTGACAGTGTTCCAACTTAAGTTTTCTGCAATCAACCCAGACAGTTTTCCCTTCCCTTTCCTATTGAGGTGAAGACCATGCCTAGTGTAGTCCCACCTATCGATAGCAACCACAGCAATCAAACCAATATGGGACCCTATATCCGTCCTAAGCAGTCACTCCAAGTCCAAGTTCACCCTCCTGACGAAAGAGTTCAAATGAGGCCGATCATGGCGTCTGAACACAGACACAAATCCCACACTCGTATGCTTCGTTGCTGATGCTATCTTCAACAGGACACTCTCTATGGAATATTTAGTGTCTCTGTCAATGCTATTTCCTGGACCACCCACTATAACCATGGAACCCTCCTTTGTGAAATCCTTGCATAAAGAACCTACATCCTCTGTTACCTGACCCATATCTGCACCAGGCTTGAAAAAGTAGTGACCTGGTACTCTGGACCTAGATTTTCCTGCAGTAGTTGGCCAACACCTCTAGCATGGGAGCTACCTAACAACAGAACTTTCTTTCTCTTTACAAATTTTCCTACCTTTTTCAAGTCCTTGGAAGCTTGTTGTGCCCTTTCTATAGCTTCATCTACATGAGGCTCATCCGATTCTGACTGAGGCAACATGTCAAATCTGTTTTCAAGATTTATGACAAAGCTGTCTGATGCTCTCCTTTGCCTGTTCCCCCTATTACCTGTTGCCACTTCCCACCTCTGTTCACCCTTCTCCCTCTTTAACCTGTGCAGATCCTCCCTTGCCTTGCGTAAGTCAGCTTGAGGAGCTGTAATTTTCCCTTCCTGTTCCAGTATTTTCCTGTCTCTACTGCAGATCCTACAATATCACTGGTGAGCCTCATTTATATCCCCATTTCCCAAGCCACTACATTCGCCCCAATGAAAGAAGCTACAGCACTCAGTACAGCACACCCCAGAACTAACCATCGTACGGCATGTCACACACTTCTCACTCATGGTAAAAATAGAAATCGTATAAACTGATTTAAGTACTGACTAAAACGTAAACAAAGGACCCTAGAAACTGTTCAGGCAGATATAAATAAATTGAAAGAGTAATGAAAAAAACTGGTGATTACATATAAGTTTAAGTCATTGTTAGCTTACGATACGTGCGCCTGAAATTGAGCCTAAAATCCGTGCCACAGGCGCGAGAAGAAAAATAAACTTCTAACCCCGTTTAATCTTCTTTAAAACTTCACTATCACTTCCACTAATGTAACAACACTTATATTTATATCAACTGGAAACAATTACCTATAAGTTTAATTTACTGCTTACTTACAGTTCGCGCGCGTGAGATTAGGCCTAGGGTGCGTGCTACAGGCGAGCGAAGAAAAATACGCTTCTTATCCCGTTTAATCTTATTTTATACTTCACTCACACTTCCACTAATTTAACAACACTTAGATTATATTTATAAAAACTATAAACGTCTAAAAACAACTTAATAACAACGCTTTTTATAATTATTTATTGCAGCAAATACTCGAAGAGTCCGCGTCGGCGCAGTGTTGCCAACAACATTCGAAAACTCAGAACTAGTTCTTTTTGCTTTCAATCAAATGAAAAATAGGGAGCATGTTGATATTATTGCCAAAATATCGAACAGTTATGTAAACAGCCATCAAAACGGTTGGGATGTCTATCTCCCATATGTCATATCAGTATATAACTCTAAAGTACGTAGCAGTGTTAGGTTCTCACCATATGAGATGTGTATGGAAAGCAATGCCACTACTACACTTACACTGACAAAAAATAATTAATGTAGAGTAATGAAATTCTAAGAATACATTTGTCTAGGTAACATATCTTTGATTAAAGTTGCAAGATAAAAGGTTAATGTAAGCACCAGAAAAGCTGTTTCAGTTGAGAAATGTGGTATATTAATAACCAGTGTTACTGTCAGAACGTTGAATTTAAGTATGCCAACGTGCATGCATTGTGTTGTACAACTGCTATATGTCAGTTTGTGGGATGGAGTTCCATGCTTATTGCATACTGTTGGTCAATACAGAGACAGTTAATTCTAGTTGTGAATGATGCTGAAATTTTCGTCTGATGATGTTCATATCTGCTTGATTGAAAACATATCTGCTGACTGGGCAAGCCAAGGTAACATGTATACAATCTGTAGAGCATGTTGTGCCACAACAGCGGTATGTGGGCGAGCGTTGTCCTGTTGGAAAACACCCCTGGAATGCTGTTCATGAATGGCAGCACAACAGGTCGAATCACCTTACTGATGTAGAGATTTTTGGTCAGTGGGATAACCACAAGGCCGCTCCTGCTGTCATACGGATTACACCCCAGACCATTACGCCAAGTGTAGATCCAATGTGTTTCAGGCATTCACCTGGCCCCCTTATCACTAACACATGGCCACCACTGGCACCAACGTTGAACCAGCTTTCATTAGCAAACACAACAGACCTCCACCCTGCCCTTCAGTGAGCTCTCGCTTGATACCATGTCGAAAAAGTGGTGGTCTGGGGTCAGTGGAATGCACATTACAGTGCATCTGGGTCGCAGCTCTTCCTGGAGTAACGAATTTGTAACAGTTCGTTGTGTCACTGTGGTCCCAACTGCTGCTCAAATTGCTGCTCAAATTGCTGCTGCAGATGCAATACGATGCGACTGGCCATACACTGAACATGATGGTCTTCAGTCCCAGTAGTGCCATGTAGCTGTATGGAGCCAGTTCTTCTTGCAACCAAACATTCTCGTGATGACTGCAGCCAGCAATCACGTACAGTGGCTACATTCCTGCTAAGTCTTTCTATGATATTGCAGAAGGAACATCCAGCTTTTTGTAGCCCTATCACATGATCTCGTTCTAACTGCGTAAGGTACTGACAACGGCGTCTTTGTCACCTTGAAGGTATTCTTGAGTAACATCAACTCATCACATCTAACCTCACGATCAATGCTCACGACCATTACAGCATATATTTTAAGCAAACCTGATTTGCACCCTCATATGGCCCTACTAGTGCCACTCTTACATGACCGGCACAGCATCTGAATAGACATCATCTTTCAGATGTCGAAAGATGCCTACCAACATTCGTTTATGTCACACAACTCCTTCTTGGTGTCGAGATTTTTTTTGTGTCAGTGTATTTTGCAGGCAAGTCTGTGCAGGATTAGAGTTAGGCATTGTAGCAGCTTATGGCAGATGCTAAGCACAACAGATTGGCGTTCCAGTTGCAGTAACAGGGCTGCTGATTTGTGGTGATATGGACCAGGCTCGGCTCTCTAAATCCTGTCAGCACAACAGTAAGACACGGTTCTTGCAGTACAGGCAAGGGGATTTCTCCACCGATAGGGTTCAGTGATGTTGTCAAGAAAGTGACCAGAAGCAGCTCATTGGCATAACAGGTGTGCCGCTATCCTTTATAAACAGCTGTCGTTTTGTAGCAGCGTCATTGACAGCCCAGCAGTACTATCAGGGTGTGGGGGTTACCCTGATGAGGGGACGACATGGAGCCATCAGCAGCAGTCTTGAGTTCAGATCTTCCTTGCTGTACTTGCCTCTTGTATTAAGTCCACCAGACAGACATGGTGACACGGTGCAGCAGGGCTCTCCTAGGCCCACTCCATCAACGAGCTATACTCCTGCCATGGGAAGCAGCCAGTTGAGTGCCAGGAACGACAGCTCCCTTCTGCCATTGACAGCATAGGCAACATCGCACCTCACGGCCTAACTCACTGGGATTACAGCCATTCACCACGGAGCTGACTACTGCTCCAAGATTTCCGACCACCAGTGAGTGCCGCTGATACAGTACGCTGCTGGTGCGACTCACTTAACTGGGTCCCGTACCACATATTGGGCACTGGCGTCAGAAATCCTGGGCATGTGCGTTGAAGATAGCCTGCTGGACGTTAACTGCCACCTCGCTGCCCACACGGACCTCGTCCCTTGCTGTGAGGCGCGTGGTCACTTCCGCATGCTGCCAGTGTGCGACTGAGCGACATACAGTACTTTCGACAGTCGGGCCGCCGCCGGCCTTCAAACCCACCACAACACCTAGTGACAGAAGAAGAATCGACAACACCTACAGCTGCCGTCTGTGGATGGAGAAGATGACTCAACTACTGCAGGGTTGCAGTCTTGTCAACACATGGTGGGTTGACTGCAGTCTCCCTGTTTCTTTTTTTTCCCCTTTCATCTGGTTTGGTTCCATCAGGAACAGCTTGCTCCACGACGTTATTAATGAGATCCACGACAGGAGGAAGGGCAGAATCAGTCATAAATTTTTAATCTGTTTATTGTAGGTTGATTTCAGCTACTGTGTAGCTATTTTCAGTGCATTATATCTAAGTTATGACAACTCATTGTAAATGTAGCAGCATACATTACAGATAGCAAACATGTTACACAATGCTGCCCTTCGTCCTATCGTGTCTGCGAGAATCATGACAAGTCTTTGGTCAGATGAGTAACTGCGTTTAAGCGTATTTGTCGTTTTGGAGTTTAACTGATAAAAGGAAGCAAAGTTTTCAATACCGCGAGGGTTACCATGGACAATGTGTTAAATATAGAAGAAGAAGTGGATTAGACACAAGCACACAATGCAAATCGGAGTGACAGGGTGCACTTCAGGACAAGTGGAAAGAAACAGCTTCTCTGAAAGCTCCAAAGTACGCAGAGTAATTGCAGAGAAAACTTGACCACTGTTGGGTTGAAACCGAGTCTTAGAACGTGAGAAATAGAACGATTTCGGAGAGGACGGAAAGAAGGGAAAGAGAGGAACCAGAGAGGAGGGAGAAGGAGAAAACTTAAAGGGACAGGGACTGATTTGTGGATAGTTTGCCTCTTCTTCCAATACGTCCATCTACCATTGGTGTGTTTGAACCTGTCAGTCAGCTAAGGGGGAAGACAGAATTTGACGATTGGTGTGGCTAGTTGGAGAATAGGAAGATTAAGATAATAAGGCACAAAATGATAACTTTGCTAAAGTCAAGGAGTGTAACGCAGAAGTTCCGGCTCATGTATAATGTAGAATTGTGGAGTCTTTGGTAGAAGAAATGAGTGTGGGTGTATCAAAGTGATTACGCGTGGGGCCAGCGACGGGGGTTCAACAAGTGCAGCAGTATCTACTACGCTGGAGGTTAATGGGTGTTGTTTCAGAGGCTGCAGATCCTGGGCCAGATGCACAGGGAACTGAAGCTATATGTTCTTTTAGATATTGTGGTAGAGACACAGAGGCTGTTGATAGTTGTGTTGTGGGTGTTGTGGCCAGATTGGTACAGACGCATATACAGGGTGAACATTAAGAAAACCGACAAACTGTAGGGACAGATTTATGACTGGAAGTGGAGGAAAAAAGGTCCTATGAAAATGTGTCTGGAAATAGATCGTTGCCGCGGTAGATGGCGCTGACTAAAGACAGTTCCTCTGATCACGTGTTGTGTATGCCTTGTTTTTGCAGGCTGTGTGATTGACGCAGCGTACTGTAAGCGGAAGGGTAGTTCGATATTCATCTCGAGAACAAGCTATGCCCGCACACCCACCGTCGTCGCGACTGCACAGATATCTCTTTGGTGTTCTCCGTCCCCCCCCCCCCCCTTCCCCCTCCGGCAGCGGAGCTTATCTTAAAAGATTGTGTATACAGGGTGGTCCACTGATAGTGACCGGGCCAAATATCTCACGAAATAAGCATCAAACGAAAAAACTACAAAGAACGAAAGTCGTCTAGCTTGAAGAGGGAAATCAGATGGCCCTATGGTTGGCCCGCTAGATGTCGCTGCCATAGGTCAAACGGATATCAACTGCCTTTTTTTTTAAAATAAGAACACCCATTTTTTAATACATATTCGTGTAGTATGTAAAGAAATATGAATGTTTTAGTTGGACCACTTTATTCACTTGGTGATAGATGGCGCTGTAATAGTCACAAACGTGTAAGTACGTGGTATCACGTAACATTCCGCCAGTGCGGACGGTATTTGCTTCGTGATACATTACCCGTGTTAAAATGGACCGTTTACCAATTGAAGAAAAGGTCGATATTGTGATCAGAATGCCCAACAGGCTTGTGATATGTATGCTGCTCGGTATCCTGGACGACATCATCCAAGTGTCCGGACCGTTCGCCGGATAGTTACGTTATTTAAGGAAACAGGAAGTGTTCAGCCACATGTGAAACGTCAACCACGACCTGCAACAAATAATGATGCCCAAGTAGGTGTTTTAGCTGCTTTAATTAATATGATATAATGTCACAAGACACCCGGAAGTTGCTTTGGGTTAACAGGTGCACAAGAGAGCCAAGCATTTTGGAAGGAATTCAGTCTGTGGTGAGCATTACAGTGAGAGAGGCTAATGGGACTAACTGTTAAAATATTGCGAGCGGTAGCACCATAGGTGATTCATTTGTGAGGCTACGTTCGGAAATATGTTTTCTAGGAAAGAATATGGGGAACTGTTGTCTGAAGGCAATATTCCGAAGCATGTTCGAAAACAATGAGTTAAAAACCCACAGGACAGACAAACGAGATGCCGAGCATAAGAGTCTATGGAGGCAGACCACGTACTGTTACAGGTAATACGTTACAAGAGTAATTTATTAAGATAGAGTTCTCCAGCGTCGCTTTTAGTTACAAGTGGGGCCAGTGTCATTTTTAGATTGTAAGTGTGGCATGAAGAGTTAGAAGGTGTCTGTGCGTAAGCATGGCATGGTGCATAGTAGTGAAATGTTTCCTATTATTTAAAATAATGGGCAGGACATGGGGCTCTTGAGAGATATTGTGAGGTTGAGAAACACAAGAGGAGATTCCAAGATTACTATAGCTGTAATGCGTAGATGAGTGATATTATAGTATGAATTGTAATAAATTATATTTTGTCGTTTGTTCAAGCAGCACGCAGAGAGATATGTATATCGTTAAAGTCGATGTTCTCCAGTGAAGGGAATAAAGTCATTATTCTTTTTTATGTGAAACAAAGGAAGTTGCTTAGAGTCCTATTTACTTCACACACCTTCTTCTGTCTAGATGCCTGTAAGATTGCCTTGTTTGCAGCTGTAAGTTAATTATGAATAATAATCTTGCTATTGACTTAAAATAACTTACTGTTTTTTGAATATGTACCTCAAATAACACTAATTATCTGTGCAATTTTGTTACATATTTCAGCAGCTTAATTCCGCTGGGAAGTGAAAGTTTGTTGATGTGTGATGTGACGATTACGCACCATTAGCGTGCTGTTTTATATATATATATATATATATATATATATATATATATATATATATATATGTGTGTGTGTGTGTGTGTGTGAATCTGTTTTCTGTCATTCTATCAACACGCTCCTTCCATTTCATTCTATTCTCTTCTACCTCATCATTAACTGTAAGGATTTGTAAACTTGGTGTTACTGTTTCATTCCTAATTTGATTCATTTTATTACAGACTCTTAAACATGTTATGAAATTCATTTCTGCTGCCCGTATGTGTGATTTTTCTTTTTTTTGTTACTGTCCATGATTCGAAATCATATACAAGAGTAGGTACAGCCATGACTTTATAGAATTTCATATGCATTTCTTTCCTTGTTTTTGTTCTCAAAGTTCTTCGAATTGCCCCGCAGACAGCTTGATATGTATTACTCTTCTTCTCAATATGTTTGTCATAATTAAAACTAATATCACATCTTAAATAATTGAAGTGTGATAATTGTTATAAAACTTCCTCATTTATTATTATTTTCGACCTGATTGGATTCTTTCCTTTGAAAGCCATTATCTTTTTTATTTGCAGATGTAGTTAAGTTGTAATATTCACCCTTTGGCCGAGTGCACATACTGCTCTTTCTGTTTCCTGTATGATTATCTGGTCATAACAGTATTTAATGCTACACTAGATCCTATTTTAATTCCTAAGTGTATTGAATCTGTCCACTTTATAACTGTGTCGTCAGTAAATACATTAAATAAAATGGGTGACAGACTGCACCCTAGTCGAATACTCTGATTTATTAATATTTTATCCGACATTTTAGATCCTGAACTTATAACGTTCTTATATTTACAGATCTATGCGAGTATTGTGACAGAGCACAGAGCACAGGCATGTCCGAAAGGAAAGACACCACATAATTATATGATGATAAAAGATTTCGATTCTTTACGAAATTAAACAAGGAAGTCAGCTAGCTCACTTACACGTAAATAAAAAGTAAACGGTTTAACAAACATCGACAATGTTGTTGTTGTTGTTGTTGGGTCTTCAGTCCTGAGACTGGTTTGATGCAGCTCTCCATGCTACCCTATCCTGTGCAAGTTTCTTCATCTCTCAGTACCTACTGCAACCTACATCCTTCTGAATCTGCTTAGTGTATTCATCTCTTGGTCTCCCTCTACGATTTTTACCCTCCACGCTGCCCTCCAGTGCTAAATTTGTGATCCCTTGATGCCTCAGAACATGTCCTACCAACCGGTCCCTTCTTCTCGTCAAGTTGTGCCACAAACTCCTGTTCTCCCCAATTCTATTCAATATCTCCTCATTAGTTATGTGATCTACCCATCTAATCTTCAGCATTCTTCTGTAGCACCATGCATGGGGGCTTAATTAAATAGAATGCAATTATTTTTAATTTTAGTCGCTGACTGTCCGGTTACGCAGTCTCGTAACCGGTTGGCCCTGACTAGTATTACTCCGCAATCTGACTGTATAGAATAACAACAAAGAATGAAACGAAATTTCCGCTAACACAATTAATTAATTAAGTCCCCAGCAACTATAGAAGCTACGAAACAACAAAGCACAAGTGTAACTGTTCTGTGTGTGGAAGTGTGATTCATAGTACACATCTGGCACGGTTGTTCCTCAATAAGACAAGATATTTTAAATACCATTTACACTGAAGTAATTAAAAAAAACTGGAATACTATAATTGCACATAGAAACCAGAATTACAGTCTAATACATGAACACAAGCCAGATGCTTTGTTGACTGAACTTGTGGCCAAGCGGCATTGTTAGTTAGGAAATTTAAAAAAAATAAAAAAATGTTTTTTACCTTCATATATATTGACGAAAAATACACTCTGATCATTACAACATCCCCATTCGAGCAGCATCGGCTGTCTAGCCCATCAGAACAACTGCACACGACATGCTCACAACTAGTACTGCTATAGACATCCTCTCAACAAGCACTGACTACGGCAACCTCAGAACCACTACTTCCCACAGCAACTTCTGAACAAGCACTGCCAGTGGAGGCGGCGGAATAAAACTCTTTGGCTCAATCTCTGGCGCTGTGACTCGGTGTAGCCACTTTTCATATGCCCCTCCTCCACAGGCTAGAATTTGATTGTATTTTTGCCAGCATTGGTGGTGAAAATAGCACCAAATTCGTCCAAAAAAATGCAGACAAAAATAAAAGATAATATTAATAAGTAAATGTCACATAACTAAATAAATTCTGGCTTTGCACTGACCCTTCAATAACATAATATATAAAATACAGTAAGGAATACAAATGCTTTCAAACATGTGATTTTACATAATAGTTTACACAAGTATAATTCAATCGATGGCACCACCAATGACTAATAGGTGTAGGTAAGAGTCTCATAACATTTCATAAACAGTAAATACACAAAAAATCAGTTTATACAAATATTCATATAAAATCCTCCCAATAGTTCAATAAACAAGTAGCACTCATCAGAGAAGTTGACAGTTCCAACAGTAGCACCCAGCAATGGTCAACAGGTGCAAATAGCAGTCTCATAACATTTCATCAGCAGTAATTAAACAGCTCCAACAGTGGCATCCAGCAATGGCTAGCAGGTGCAGACACCAGCAAGTGACATCATTTCAGTAGAAGCAGTTCTATCAGTGGCACCCAGCAATGTTGAACAGGTGCAGACACCAACAAGTGACATTATCTCAGTGGCAGCAGTTCCAGCAGTGGCACCCAGCAATGTTGAGCAGGTGCAGACACCAACAAGTGACATCATTTCATTAGAAGCAGTTCCATCAGTGGCACCCAGCAATGTTGAACAGGTAACAGTCCATAATATTCACTATTACTAATTAGACAGTTCATCAGAGTTCATTAGCCCAAATTAAACATCTCCAAGTGGCACCCATCATGTTGAACAAGTGCAGGTAACAGTCCATAATATTCACTATCACTAATCAGACAGTTCATCAGAGTTTATCAGCAGAAATTAAACATTTCCAAGTGGCACCCATCATGTTGAACAAGTGCAGGTAACAGTACATAATATTCACTATCACTAGTTAGACAGTTCATCAGAGTTCATTAGCAGAAATTAAACATTTCTAAGTCGCACCCATCAATGATGATAGGTGCAAGTACGAACAACAGTTTGAAGGCACACACAATTGCTTTCACAAAATTATTATCAATGCTCTTACACTAAACATACAAATAATAATAAACACACAAATGATATCAGATAATTGTTATATTAAATATTGCAAATACCCAAATAACAGTAAACCTATAATATTTATGGGTGTCAGTGCAAGCCACAACAAACAAGTAAAATAATATTTAGGAGATAGGTCGGTACCAATTATTTGGGATTAGGAAAGGAAAACACACAAAACACACTCACTCATCTTTCATCCACACATTAAGTACTACTGTGTAATTGAATAGTGTTAACTGTGTAAATGCAATTCTGTCAAAATTTGATGTTCGACATGTGTATCAAGTAGTAGTCGCAGCAGTGTGTAACAGTCAATAATAGTAAGTCTACGTCATTGCCATCATGTCAAGACCAATGTTTGCCAAGCCAAATCAAAATGCACAGTTGCTGAACAACTGTCAGTGTGCCAAGATATGCAATTACTTCCTCTCTCCAAAAAAAGGTCAACAGGTGCAAATGCTTAGTGATTTAACAAAGTGTGTGTGTAGACAATCTTCCTTCCACTTGAGTGTTCCATATAAACCAACAAAAAATATGCTCCTCACTTACTTTACCTCTTATCCACCAAAACGCCAATAATCATCAGCATCCCATAATCTTAACACTTCAATAATACCTCTTACGTTGATACATATAAACCTTATCATCAATATCATTTACCTTACCTCTTGTCCACAAAAACTCCAATAATCATCAACTTCACACAATCTCAGTACCTCAATAATACCTCTTCAATACGTAGACACATATAAACCTTATCACCAATATCATTTCACTTCCATAACAACTCTTTCCTCTAGTCAGTCTCCTCGAACAAGTACGGATAAAATCCCAGTGCAAACTTCAATTCATCGTCTCATACGATCTGAAGACCCAATGTCGACACACAACCTCTGTGTAATCCATCTGACCCAAATCTTCCACTCATTATGAATTACAAAATACATTTTGGTTGCCTTGTCCATCATTAAATAAAAGAAATGCATACATGACCTCTAACAGCATTTAGTTTGAATAACTTTCAGTAAGTAAGTATGAGTACAGAGAGTGAATGATCGTAATACTTCACAGTGTGTACACCACTTCAAGAATCATGGCAAAACAGAAGCAAACATGTGGAGTATTTCTTGTGTCAAGTGTCACTTGCTATTTCAATTGCTCACGAAGAATGCAGTGTAGTAACTGTCAGTGGTCTAAACCTAGTGTTGGTATGTCATGTCGTTAGCTTCCTTCCTATTAGCATAAATTTATACAGCTTCCATAAAACCTCCAGCTCATGTGACTTCAATGAAGTTTCTTGTACCAATGTCGTTCGTAGAATTATAGCAGTTCATTTTCTTATCTTAAAATACAAAGCACTGAGCGTAAGCAAAACATGCAATAGCGAGTAAATATACCAGTAGAGAACAGAATGTCAACAAGTGGATGCAGCACAATTCCTACAACGAGGCTCTGCCAAGCGAACAATCTATAATTAATACCATAGTGTGACCTAAACTCCATGTTCGTACACAGTATATCAGCATTTCTATATACCAAATTAAAGAGTAGTTATGACAACAAACAGAAATGTATAAATATGCAATCCATACGCAAAGCAGCAAATATGTATCTTACATAATAAACAGGTCATTAGCATCATATCAGCGTAAGCAAATAATTGTTCATATGTAATCTTAATAAGTAAACATGAAGGCGCAAGCAGATAAATCACAAAGTATAACCTACACACAACCATATCAGCACAATTAATCAGGCGACAATTATAATTTAAATAAATAAGCACAGCAGGCATATAATAAAAATATATGACATCAGTGAAAAAGTAGAGCAGCCAAGCGATGCATAATATACATAAGTAATAACCCTGTTCATTAATCAATCATTGTCAAAATCGGTTAACACAAGGTATAAATCACGTAAGCAGCAAATTACGTCTAAAGTACGTACCTAAGTGGAAATATGTTACCTGAAAAATAAACTCAATTAATATTTACCTTTTTAGTTTATTAGTTTCTTCTTCGAAATTACATTCTACCTGAAATTTTCTCAATAGCAAGTCCTCTTAACGTCGGACGCACACAGAATTTACCTGAAGTTCTTAAATATTTTATACAACCATATCCCGAAAAATACTGAACGTTAATAACATAATTTATCAAGTCACTATAGCTTTATACTGAATTTAATCAGAGAAATTAGACTGTGTATTTGTTTACGGCTGTCAGTGCATTCGCACTGAGCGCTCGATCAGCTGTAGGTACGCGTGACGTACGAAGTAATTGTTTGCGGTCAACGACTGCTTTGTGCGCCGCGCAGACTTGACTGTTGCTTTGAGTATGTGCCGCCGCCGGAAAATGGCGCGGTATCCTTGTACTCTCCGTGTGTTTACGTATAACTGTTAGTTTCTCAAAAGTATGTCATTCCACAAAATTTTTAACGTTCGATATATGATGTATTCGCTTAGAGCGTCGAGATTTAAGAGTTTCTACTTCAACAGTGTTATCATGAATAATTTTGCGAACTCTATATGGACCGTTATAAAGCAGAAAAAATTTGCGACACAAGCCTTTTCCTTTGTGAGACAAACGATGAGACTTAATTAACACCTTTTGACCAACTGACAAGGTTTTTAAACGACCAGGACGTTTAGCTGATTTCTCTCTTCTAGCAGCTGCAGATGCAATATTTTGCAAAGCCAGGTTGACAACTTCAGAATGCCGCAGAAGGCGGAAAAGGAAAGATTTCAGAAATGCGATTTGTCGGTGCTTTATTTTTTAATATCAATATAGGCGGTAAAGAAGTTGAATCATTAGGGAGTTCATTCAGAATGTTTTGAAAAATATGAAGATACTGATCCCACGTTCTGTGATTCTGATGCCGATAAAGTCGACACAATTTATTGATTTCCTTCATCCATCTCTCTGAAGCGTTAGATTGAGGGTGAAAAAGTGAAATGAAAATTGGTTTAATCTTACGACGCCGTAGAGTACGAAGCCAAATTTTAGAGCGAAACTGTGATCAATTATCTGATATAACTTTATCAACATGACCCACTTCTTTAAGAAAATGTTTGATGAAAGCGTTAGATACTGAACGAGCTGTTGCTTTGCGTAAAGGTGTAAAGCACACATATTTTGATGTCAATTCTACTGCTACCAAAATGTACGCAAAACCATTAGTAGAACGAACCACTGGACCGAAAAAATCGACTGCAGCCATCCCCTTTAATTTCGCTGGAATGATAGGAAACAACGGTGCTCTGGTGAGAAATAGTTGGCGGCTTAGCCTATTGACATAATTTGCATTTGGCAAGAACAGATCGAATACGTTTTTCCATATTACTGAAGTAGCAATTTTCTCGTAATTTATGAAAGCATTTTCTGGGACCAAAGTGTGCATAACTGAAATGTGTATACCAAATCAATTTATTAACCCACTCATCAGGAATGCAAACTAACCAAACAGAGTTGTCGACCGATTTTCGTTTAAAAAGAATATCATTGCGAACTAAATAATACTGTCTAATCGCTACGCTTTCCTTTCTCCTCCACTTCTCCTTAATGTCCTTCCAGATTGGATCCTTGTTTTGCTTCTTAGCGATGTCCTGGAGCGAAGACGAAATAAAATTTTCAAACGCAACACCTTGAATATACATCAAGCAATAATTATTTTCTTTGCAGTCCTCCTCAGCACTTTGTTTCAAACCCATAGGTGCACGTGATAAAGCATCAGCAATAATATTTGAAGAACCCTGTATGTAAACAATACTAAAGTCAAATTCCTGTAGATACAGTGCCCATCGTGACAAACTTCCATGAGTTAATTTTGTAGACATAAAAAATTCCAGAGCTCGATGATCGGTGTAAACCTTAGTATGTCTCCGATACAAAAATATGCGAAATTTTGTGAAAGCCCAAACAACAGCCAAGGCTTCAAGTTCCGTAATCGAATAATTCTTTTCTGATTTAGAGAGAACACGACTTCCAAATGCAATAGTTTTCTGTACTACAACGCCGTTTTCTTCTACCTATTGAAATAAGTGTGCACCTAGGCCTTTGTATGATGAGTCCGTCGCCAAACAAAAATCTTTAGATAAATCCGGATGTGAAAGAAGTGGAGCAGCAACTAAAGCATCACGAAGTTGTTCAAATTCTGATTGAGCTTCCTCATCCCAACGCCAATTAGAATTCTTTCCAGATAGTTCACATAAACGAGGTGTGGCCAAATTGTCCAATCTAACAAAGCGTCTAAGAAAATTACAGATACCAAGGAAACTACGAACATCACGTTTTGTGGTAGGAACAGCATAATTACGAATAGCATCTAGCTTCTCTGGATCAGGAAGAATACCTTCTGTAGAAATAAAATGACCGAGAAATTTCACCTGAGAACGACCAAATTCAGATTTTTCCAAGTTCACTGTAATGCCAACTCTGGCAAAAATACGTAATAATGAATCCAAAATTTTGTTATGCTCACTCCAAGAACGTTTAGCAATAAGAATATCGTCAACATATGAAGTAATATTGTCACGAAGATAAACAGGTAAAATTTTGTTTAAACTACGAATGAATGCTGCTGAAAATACAGTAAGTCCAAACGGTAATTTCCGAAACTGATAACAGTTACCATAGGCTAAAAAGGCAGTGTATTTTCTACAATCAGGGTGGAGTTCTATTTGCCAAAAACTTGCGCGCATATCAATCGTGGATAAAACTTTAATTCCATGGAAATGTTGAAGAAGTTCATCTAAATTTTGTGGACGGTCAGTTTCAGGAATGATGATTTTATTTACCTGTCTGGAATCCAGAACCAAACGAATTGACCCATCCTTTTTAAGAACGACATGTAATAGGCTGGTATAAGGACTGACTGCTGGCTCAATAATGCCTTGATCTAACATGTATTGAAGTTCACTCTTAACCTTATCTCTGTAAGCCAAAGGAATAGCGTACGTTTTTCCTCGAAACGGTGTGTGTTCTTTTACTTTAAATAAATATTGTAAGCCTTGTATAGCTCCTGTGTGATGACTAAATACTGTAGCATGTGAAGTCAAAATTTGGTGCAGTTCTTCTCTTGCAACGTATTCTGGCAGTTTAGCTTTCTTAACCTTTTCATTAATTAATTCTTAGCTAATAATTATATCATCCATACCGTCTCTGTATCTATTGTCGTTGTCATGAATGAACACATTGTCGTCATAATACTCAGCGAAAACATCAGAAGTAAGAAACCTTAAACAATTTGTGTCTGATTCAGATTTCGTTACACACTCGAAAAATTTCAAACATCTAGGCATTCTGGCAGTAGTCAAGTTCACACTTCCTTCCTTAAAGTTTAAAATTGCCTTATATGTGTTAAGAAACTCCATACCTAATATAATTTGTGTACTGAGTAATGGAACAATAATAAAATTAGCAGAAAATTCATATCCTTGACAAATGAAATTTAAGTTGGTCTGTTGTTTGACTTCCACACTTTTTCCAGAAATAGCTCCTCGAATTGTAGTTTTAGAAACAGGTAACACAGGACAAGCAATAGTTCTTACACATATACGAAAAACTGATTCACTAATAACATTCACTGGGCTCCCAGAATCTAAAACCGCAGTGAACTTATTCTTACCCACACATACTTCAATAACAGGATGTAAAAATGCGTCTACATTATTTTCCTTTTCGTCTAGCAAAATGTCTCTCATGTCTTCCAGGCGTACGTAGTGTAAAGTCGTAGTGTCATTACTTTCTGAACCGTCTATATTGCTGCCAGAAGCCGAAGCTACAAGTCATTGTCGATTGTTTGCGTCACGTCTTTGATTATTCGCGTAATTTCGCGAATCAATTTCTACGATTTGCACTTGTCTCTCGGAATTTCTGTCACGCGGAGGATGCCAATTAGGTCCCTCCTGTCTGTTAGATGTAAATTCTTGGTTGTGTCTGTTATTAGAATTTCTATTTTCCTGTCTATCTGCATGACTGCTTCTTGTGTAATTTCGACTGTCACTTCTGAAATTATTGTTATATCTACTACCCTGGTTATTTCTGTAGTAAGAATTTCTATTATTGTATGAATAATTTCTGTCTTGATGATACCGATTACTGTTTCCGTATGATTGATCATTCCGGTAGGAATTTCCGTTATTATAATTGTCTGTGTAATTTCTGTTAGAACGTCGGTTATTGTCATAAGGCTGGTATCTATTGTCCTGTCTGTTTCGTCTGTCATTCTCAAAATCACCCATATAACGTCCGTTCCGATCATTATCCCTTCTCTCTGAAAATCTATTGTGATTACCGTCACTGAAAAAATTACAAGAAGTCCCGTCGTCGTTGTCATACTCAAGTTCTTGTAGCAAAGTCTTAAAAGTCTCAGTGTCGTCTTTACATCTTCCGGCTAAAGCAATTTGTCTTATGGATTGTGGCAGCTTAGTTAAACAAATGCGAATTAATTCAGTTGGGCTATAAGGGTTGGAAAGGAACTGATTCTTTCGAATCATGTCTTCAAAGTATTCTGCTGGCGTGCGGAACTCAGACTGTTTAAAATTACGCTGCATAATAAGACTGTGTTTGACTCTGTCTTGCGTGTTTTCGGACCAATATGCCGATAGAAATGCATGATAAAAATCATTTAAATTATTACAATCTCTAATAAGTGCGCGCATCCGCGTCGCCGGTTCGTTTTCTAAATATCCACTCATAAATTCCAGTTTGTGACTTAGTGGCCAATTTGGTGGAAGTGCGTACATAAATTGATCTAACCATGAACATGGATGTATGTCATTCTTAGAATTGCGAAAGATCTTAAATTTCCGAACAGTTAAAAAAGTATTTATAGTCAAAGTTTTCACCTCGTGGCGACAAAGACCTACCGCGTCTATCCCAGTCCGAAAGTAGATTATTGTCAAGTTCGCGCGCCTGGCGCTCTCTTGTTGCATATCGTAAATTAAATAAATTATTTTCTTCAAAACCCGCTGTTATCGGTGATTCCAAATTTCTTCTACTGTCTTTTCCTACGATTTCGCTTTCAATTTGTTTAACTTGCTTTCGTAACGCCTCAAATTCCCTTTTAACGCGTTCATTAAATTTTCCCTGATTTTCAACATGTTTGTTTATGTTCTGGTACTCTTCGGTTTCTGCAAATAGCAATGGAGCTGTATCATCTGAATCTCTGTCCCCATTTAAACTAAGACTTGTCAATTTATTTGAAATCTCCTCATCTCTTTCCGATAAGTCACCTATTTGTTCTTTCTGTTTATTTGCGTCTTCCGTAAGTGTCGCGACTCGGGTTTCAGTATTGACACATTTAGTAGTTAACTATTCATATTGTTGTGTTAGGTTATTTATTCTGTCATTTGGTTCGGATTCCTCGATTCTTTCAAATATTTCTTCCTCATCGTGTGCACGTTGTAAATTTAACTCTGAAAATTTTTGTACTGTCACGCGATCTCTTTCTTCCTGTTATCTATCCTGTTCCTTTTGTCTAATTTCTATTGAAATTAATCTATTATTGTGAGAATTCAGAATGGGTTGTACTACTTCTCTAATTTCTCTCTTTAATTCATCTTTCATGTTTTTAAAACATGTCCCTATTCGTGAGTCTAACCGTGTTTCCATTGTTACCATATCAGTTTCTAACCGTGTTGCCACTGTTTTTAATTCAGATCCTAACTGTGAACCCAATGAGCTTAACCGTGTTTCCATTGTTCCCATATCAGTTTTAATTGTTCCTATTTGCGATCCCAGTGAGTCTAACCGCGTTTCCATTGTTCCCATATCAGTTTTAATTTCAGATCGTAACTGTGATCCCACTGTTTTTAATTCAGATCCCAAATTAAATATTGCACTCATCAACTGCTCCATATTAACTGGTTCGAAATTCTTTTCACCCCTAACATTTCCCGCAAAACCAACTTCTTCCGTCAAAGCTGTAAAGCTATCTGTGTTCGATACTATTCCAGAATCTTCTGTCGTTAATCTCGTATTCTGAAAATTTTTTGATTGTGAAAAATTTTTAACTGGTTCCGGCCTATTTTCCCGACTTATTAATTGTTTTCAACTTCATTATTCATCATACTGTTCTCCTGTGTTGGCGAGTTCGCCATGTCAACAATTTCGTCATTCTGACTATCCATCATTTTTGCCTTTTTCATCGATCGCGTAATCATTTACAAAACATACAAAACTCGTCACTATACGAAAATAACACACAATGACACTTTATCTTCAACAATACCGTTCACACGAAATGCTTCCCGACAAACACGATTAAAGAACAATTGAAACCTTCATAATTGCACAAAATTGTCAAACCCATATACAAGACATCAAAAATTAAATTTTGCAAAAATACCATTAGATGAATGACAAGACAACTACAAATGTTCAATTACCAAATCTACACGTGCAATATAGACTACAATTACTAAATTACGAATTACTACAACAATACTGCTGTCTGCTATTTTTACTATCAAAAGAATTCCAAGGGACGATCCTAAGCAGCGGTCGCCACGTGCATGGGGGCTTAATTATTTTTAATGAAAATAATTTTAATTTTAGTAGCTGTCTGTCCGGTTACGCAGTCTCGTAACCGGTTGGCCCTGACTAGTATTACTCCGCAATCTGACTGTATAGAATAACAGCAAAGAATGAAACGAAATTTCCGCTAACACAATTAATTAATTAAGTCCCCAGCAACTATAGAAGCTACGAAACAACAAAGCACAAGTGTAACTGTTCTGTGTGTGGAAGTGTGATTCATAGTACACATCTGGCACGGTTCTTCCTCAATAAGACAAGATATTTTAAATACCATTTACACTGAAGTAATTAAAAAAAACTGGAATACTATAATTGCACATAGAAATCAGAATTACAGTCTTATACATTAACACAAGCCAGATGCTTTGTTGACTGAACCTGTGACCAAGCGGCATTGTTAGTTAGGAAATTTAAAAAAATAAAAAAAATGTTTTTTACCTTCATATATATTGACGAAAAATACACTCTGATCATTACAACATCCCCATTCGAACAGCATCGGCTGTCTAGCCCATCAGAACAACTGCACACGACATGCTCACAACTAGTACTGCTATCGACATCCTCTCAACAAGCACTGACTACGGCAACCTCAGAACCACTACTTCCCACAGCAACTTCTGAACAGGCACTGCCAGTGGAGGCGGCGGAATAAAACTCTTTGGCTCAATCTCTGGCGCTGTGACTAGTGTAGCCACCTTTCAACCACATTTCGAAAACTTCTATTCTCTTCCTGTCCAAACTATTTATCGTCCATGTTTCACTTTCACACATGGTTACACTCCATACAAATACTTTCAGAAACGACTTCCTGACACTTAAATCTATACTCGATGTTAATAAATTTCTCTCCTTCAGAAACGCTTTCCTTGCCATTGACAGTCTACATTTTATATCTTCTCTACTTCGACCATCATCAGTTATTTTGCTCCCCAAATAGCAAAACTCCTTTACTACTTTAAGTGTCACATTTCCTAATCTAATTCCCTCAGCATTACCCGACTTAATTCGACTACATTCCATTATCCTCGTTTTGTTTTGTTGATGTTCATCTTATATCATCCTTTCAAGACACTGTCCATTCCGTTCAACTGCTCTTCCAAGTCCTTTGCTGTCTCTGACAGAATTACAATGTCATCGGCGAACCTCAAAGTTTTTATTTCTTCTCCATAGATTTTAATACCTACTTCGAAATTTTCTTTTGTTTCCTTTACTGCTAGCTCAATATACAGATTGAATAACATCGGGGCGAGGCTACAACCCTGTCTCACTCCCTTCCCAACCACTGCTTCCCTTTCATGCCCCTCGACTCTTATAACTGCCATCTGGTTTCTGTACAAATTGTAAATAGCCTTTCGCTCCCTGTGTTTTACCCCTGCCACCTTTAGAATTTGAAAGAGAGTATTCCAGTCAACATTGTCAAAAGCTTTCCCTAAGTCTACAAATACTAGAAACGTTGGTTTGCCTTTCCTTAATCTTTCTTCTACGACAAGTCGTAAGGTCAGTATTGCCTCACGTGTTCCAATATTTCTGCAGAATCTAAACTGAACTTCCCCGAGGTCGGCTTTTACCAGTTTTCCCATTCGTCTGTAAAGAATTCGTGTTAGTAATTTGCAGCTGTGACTTATGAAACTGATAGTTCGGTAATTTTCACGTCTGTCAGCACCTGCTTTCTTTGGGATTGGAATTATTATATTCTTCTTGAAGTCTGAAGGTATTTCGCCTGTCACATGCATCTTGCTCTCCAGATGGTAGAGTTTTGTCAGGACTGGCTCTCCCGAGGCTGTCAGTAGCTCTAATGGAATGTTGTCTACTCCTGTGGCCTTGTTTCGACTCAGGTCTTTCAGTGCTCTATCAAACTCTTCACGCAGTATCGTATCTCCCATTTCATCTTCATCTACATCCTCTTCCATTTCCATAATATTGTCCTCAAGTACATCGCCCTTGTATAGACCTTCTATATACTCCTTCCACCTTTCTGCTTTCCCTTCTTTGGTTAGGACTGGGTTTCCATCTGAGTTCTTGATATTCATACAAGTGGTTCTCTTTTCTCCTAAGGTCTCTTTAATTTTCCTGTAGGCAGTATCTATCTTACCCCTAGTGAGATAAGCCTCTACATCCTTACATTTGTCCTCTGGCCATGCCTGCTTAGCCATTTTGCACTTCCTGTCGATCTCATTTTTGAGACGTTTGTATTCCTTTTTGCCTTCTTCATTTACTGCGTTTTTATGTTTCCTCCTTTCATCAATTAAATTCAATATTTCTTCTGTTACCCAAGGATTTCTACTAGCCCTCATCTTTTTACCTACTTGATCCTCTGCTGCCCTCACTACTTCATCCCTCAGAGCTACCCATTCTTCTTCTACTGTACTTATTTCCCCCACTGCTGTCAATTGTTCTCTTATGCTCTCCCTGAAACTCTATACAACCTCTGGTTTAGTCAGTTTATCCAGGTTCATCTCCTTAAATTCCCACCTTTTTGCAGTTTCTTCAATTTTAATCTACAGTTAATAACCAATAGATTGTGGTCAGAGTCCACATCTGCCCCTGGAAATGTCTTACAATTTAAAACCTGGTTCCTAAATCTCTGTCTTACCATTATATAATCTGTCTGATACCTTTTAGTATCTCCGAGATTCTTCCATGTATACAACCTTCTTTCATGATTCTTGAACCAAGTGTTAGCTATGATTAAGTTATGCTCTGTGCAAAATTCCAACAGACGGCTTCCTCTTTCATTTCTTACCCCCAATCCCTATTCACTTACTATGTTTCCCTCTCTTCCTTTTCCTACACTCGAATTCCAGTCACCCATGACTATTAAATTTTCGTCTCCCTTCACTATCTGAATAATTTCTTTTATCTCATCATACATTTCATCAATTTCTTCATCATCTGCAGAGATAGTTGGCATATGAACTTGTACTACTGTAGTAGGCGTGGGCTTAGTTTCTATCTCGGCCACAATAATGCGTTCACTATGTTGTTTGTAGTAGCTTACCCGCACTCCTATTTTTTTATTCATTATTAAACCTGCTCCTGCATTACCCCTATTTGATTTTGTATTTATAACCCTGTATTCACCTGACCAGAAGTCTTGTTCCTGCTGCCACCGAACTTCACTAATTCCCACTATATCTAACTTTAACCTATCCATTTCCCTTTTTAATTTTTCTAACCTACCTGCTGGATTAAGGGATCTGACATTCCACGCTCCGATCCGTAGAACGCCAGTTTTCTTTCTCCTGATAAAGACGTCCTCTTGAATAGTCCCACCCGGAGATCCGAATGGGGGACTATTTTACCTCCAGAATATTTTACCCAAGAGGACGCCATCATCATTTAACCAAACAGTAAAGCTGCATACCCTCGGGACAAATTACGGCTGTAGTTTCCCCTTGCTTTCAGCCGTTCGCAGTACCAGCACAGCAAGGCCGTTTTGGTTATTGTTACAAGGCCAGATCAGTCAATCATCCAGACTGTTGCCCCTGCAACTACCTAAAAGGCTGCTGCCCCTCTTCAGGAACCACGCGTTTGTCTGGCCTCTCAACAGATACCCCTCCGTTGTGGTTGCACCTACGGTACGGCCATCTGTATCACTGAGGCACGCAAGCCTCCCCACCAATGGCAAGGTCCATGGTTCATGCCTTGGCAAAGCAGGACAGGGGATCTTGAACGTAGTTCAAATAAACGCATACATCGGTATAACAATTACACTGAGATGACAAGACTCACGGAACAGCGATATGCACATATACAGGTAGTGGTAGTGTCAGGTACACAAGGTATTAAAGGGCAATGCATTGAGGGAGCTGTCAATTGTACTGAGGTGATTCGTGTGAAAGGGTTTCCTATGTGATTATGGTTGCACAATGAGAAATAACAGACTTTGAACGCGGAATGGTAGTTGGAGGTGGAGGAACTCATTAATGTTTAACGTCCCGTCAATGAAGGAGCACAGTCTCGGATTGGGGAAGGATGGAATCGGTAATCTGCCGTGCCCTTTCGAAGGAGCCATCCCCCCATTTGCCTCAAGCGATTTAGGGAAAGCACGGAAAACGTACATCAGGAATGCCGGACGTGGGTTTGAACCGTCGTCCTCCAGCATGCGAGTCCAGTGTGCTATCACTACGATATTTCGCTCTGTGAGTGGTAATTGGAACTAGACGCATGGGATATTCCATTGCGGATATCGTTAAGGAATTCAGTGTTCCGAGATCCACAGTGAGAAGAGGGTGCTGAGAATATCAAATTACAGGCATTACCTCTCACCACGGACAACGTATGGCCGACGACCTTCACTTAACGACCGAGAGCAGCGGTGTTTGCGTATAGTTGTCAGTGCTAACGTACAAGCAAGGCTGCGTGAAATAACCGCAGAAGTCAATGTGGGAGAACGAGATACTTATCCGTTAGGAAAGTGTGGATACATTTGGCTTTAATGGGCTGTGGCGGCAGACAACCGACACGAGTGCCTTTGCTAACAGGACGACATCGCCTGCAGCGCCTTTCCTGGGATCGTGACTCACGCAACGATTAGACTGGCAGGCTGAGCTTTTTTTTTTTCTTTATTGTTATTTCATTCCCCTGCCACATATGGGCAGGGAAGGGCTGTCAACAGCACAATCCGCCGCTCTTCAGCCGAGCAACACGACAACTAAAACAAGAATAAAATGATACAGACATGAGGTGATAAAAAAGGGGGACATAAAACAGAGTAAGGGGAGAAAATGGAGGTAAAAATACGCTGACATGGAGACTTTCATGGGGGACAGTTAAAAAAGTCACCAGAAAGTTAAAAAACACAGTTGGCGATTCTTAAAATACAGAGAAGACACTGAATGCGCATGCACAGGTTAAAAGTCAGCCACAGTATTAAAAATACACTGGAACAACACACTTAAAACCCACTTGGAGCACACACGACGAAGAATAAAACTGCCAGGTGGGACCTGCCGCGGGAAAGGTCAGAGAGGATGGAAAAGGAGGGGAGAGCAAAGGGCAGCAGGGGAAGCGGCAGGATGAAGAGAGTAGGGGCGTCAGCGGGTACACTAAGAGGCAGGAGACACGTGGGGCAGGAGATGAAGAGGGAAGGCAAGGCAGGAGGAAGTGCAGAGACACTGAAAGGGGGCACAAGAGAGGGAGGGGGAATAGGAGGGGGAAGCCTCTCAGGAGGAGGTAGGGGGAGGAGAGGGAGCCCTGAGGAGGCAGGAAGACGGGGTTAGAGTTGGTAGGAAGGGTAGATGTCAGGGCGAAGCTCATCATCTGGGAGGGGTAGACGGTGGAAGTTGCATTGGGAAAGGAGATGGAGGGTGTGGAGATGGAGAGAGGGTGAGACACAACGGTAAAGGTGCAGTAACTGGTTGGGGGTGGACAGGAAGGGCGACTCCAGGGGGTGAGGGGGAACAAGGCGGCAGACAATATATAGTGTGCAGATGTGTTCAAGGAAAAGGAGAAGGTGGGGGAAGGGGATGAGGTCGTAGAGGGTGTGTGTGGGGGACGGAAGGCGGATGCGGAAGATGAGGCATGACGTTCGAGGATTTGGAGGGCTTTATAGAACTGGGGAGGGGCGGAAATCCAAGCTACACTGGCATAACAGAGGATGGGGCGGATCAAGGATTTGTAGGTGTGAAGGATGGTGGAAGGATGCAGACCCCATGTCCGGCCGGACAGGAGTTTCAGGAGGCAGAGGTGGTTGTGAGCTTTGTGTTGGATGGTAAGGAGATGGGGAGTCCAGGTGAGGTGGCGGTCGAGGGTGAGGCCAAGGTATTTGAGGGTAGGAGTGAGGTGGATAGGACAGCCATAAATGGTGAGGTAGAAATCATGGAGGCGGAAGGAGCGGGTGGTGAGGCCTATGATGATCGCCTGAAACTTGGAGGGATTGATACGGAGGAACCACTGGTTGCACCAAGCGATGAATTGGTCAAGGTGGGTTTGGAGGGTACGTTGGGACCGTTGAAGGGTAGGATAAAGGGCTAGGAAGGCGGTGTCATCAGCAAACTGGAGAAGATGAACTGGTGAGGGAAGTTTGGGCACATCAGCAGTGTACAGGAGATAGAGGAGAGGGGGAAGGACAGAACCTTGAGACATGCCGGCAGAGGGATAGAAAGTACGGGAGTTGGAATTGTGGATAGTCACATAGGAGGGGCAATGAGAGAGGAAGGAAGCAACGAGACGGACAAAGTTGATGGGGAGAGCATAGGTCTGGATTTTGAAGAGGAGCCTGGGATGCCAGACAAGGTGATAGGCATTCTGGAGATCAAGGGAAACAAAGATAGCGGAGCAACGGGAGTTAAGTTGGAGGGAAAGAAGATTGATTAAGGAGCTGGTCATCAGCAGAGAAGGAAGGCCGGAATCCACATTGGTTAAGGGGAAGGAGGTGGTGCTGGTTAAGGTAGCGGTGAATATGGTGAGAGAGGATGGCCTCAAAGACCTTACTGAACACAGAGGTGAGGCAGATGGGACGATAGGAAGAGGTATCAGTGGGGGGTTTGTTAGGTTTAGGGAACAGCAGGACACAGGAGGTCTTCCACAGGTCGGGGTAAAATCATGTGGAGAGGAGGACATTGTACAGGGTAGCAAGGCCAGACAGGAAGGATGGGGGGATTTCTTGAGGTGGCGGTAGGTGATGCCATCATGACCAGGGGCGGTGTTGCGTTTGGAGCAGAGGACGAGTGTGATGTCTTGTGCGGTGATGGGAGTGTTGATGTCTGAGGGGGGTAACCAATCCAAGTACTGGAAGCTAGGGGCGAGCGGGGGGACAGAGGTGTCAGTGCGGTCAAGGACGGTGGGGAAGAGGGAGTAATCAAAATGGGGATCATCAGGAATGGAGGAGACCTCGGATAGGTGGAAAGCAAAATGGGAAGTCTTACTGAGGTTGTCAGGAAAGGGTCGACTGTCATGGAGGATGGGGTAATGCGGGGTGGGATGGCTACCATTAAGGCAGTGGAAGGCTGACCAGTACTTGGAGGAGTTGACAGGGAGGGTGGAGTTGAGGCATGTGCATGTCTGGCGCCAGTCTCGGCGTTTCTTTGCTGCAAGGAGGTTCCAGATATGTCGCTGTAATTGCCGGTGGTGGGTGAGAGTATCCTGGTCATGAGTGCGGAGGAAGGAGCGGTAGAGCCTGCGGGATTCGCGCAGAAGGAGGACGGCCTGTGGAGGAAGTGTAGGGCGGTGAGGGTGGATGAGTTTGGTAGGGATATGCTGGCTGAGCGAGAGGCCAGCGCTTAAATACTCTATCGGGGGCGCCGCTATTGGCCGCTGGAACCAGGTGTTCCACTGTGGCGCCATCCCACTAAATGCGGGCTAGGACACGCGCGCCGCCACAGCTTACAGCGCGATGGTGCAGAGACCTCTAGGGGTCTTCGACGTCCATGACGTCTGGCAGGAATTCAAATTCTACGGCGCTCGGTACTAGAGTAGTGATCGAGTGTGGCGCAGACCCACGAAGTCATTGACCCAAGCTATCAACACAGAACGTAAATAAATGAACACACTGTACTTAAGTCTATAGCTCAAGACAATGGTTATAATACCTCTTTGATAAACAGCCTAGTTGAAAAATCCAAAGTATACTTAAGCACCATCACCATTACAAGCTAAGAAAGAAAGGACAAAAATTATGTCTCTTCCATTCCTTGGCAAGGAGTCATATAAACTTGGAAATCTTTTCAGATCACACAACATAAAAATGTCCTTTTACACTGGCAATAAACTACAAAATAAAACTGTTCACGATAATAAATCCACTAGAGACTGGCATAAAAATTCTGACATATACAAACTCACATGCTCCTGTTCTTACTTTTACATAGGTCAAACAGGGAGAACCCTGAAGTCGCGAAAGAACATATGGACTCCTTTAGACTCAAGAACTTAAGTAAGTCCAGCTTTGTATCAAACATTGCTCATCACGAACACTCTGTTGGCGATATGAATCACAATCTTTCTGTGCTACGTATTGCTGAGAAAGGAATACAGATGGAGCTCCTCGAACAATTAGAGATTTACATCCACAAACTAAAATCATCTCAAAAAATACTAAATGACCAAACTGAATCAACACACAGCTTTTTCTTCCAGAATTTCCAAGATGTCCTGCTGCCAAAACAACAGAAATGAAAATAATAACACACATTGATCTTCCTGCATTAATTTTGTTCTCCTTGAATTGCGATAACTATGGCTTCTGTAATTTGTATAAAAAATTAATTACAAAGTAAATATTCCACTTTATTTTTTATCTTTGTAAGGCTTTTAACCCTTATTACATTTATACTGCAAATATACGAGGGCGGTTCAGAAAGTAACCTCCGATTGGTCACAGTGCGGGTTGTGGGGGGAGTAGCGACGCCATCTGTGCGTTCACGCACTCAACAGGTCAGTCGGCATCAAGCCATGGTCGAGTGAACGTCGTACCTGCGCTAGTTTAGTTTTTGTGGCAGTTTGAAATGTGTGCTGCAATAGAAAACCCCGCCAAATGTGAAGTGCGTGCTGTCATAAGGTTTTTTACAGCCAAAGGATATTCTGCAGCAGCTATTCATCGTGAGCTTTGTGCCGTGTACGGACCAAGAGTTATGAGTGAAGGAGTTGTCCGTGAATGGGTACGTTTATTTAAAAGTGGACGAGAAAACGTTCATGATGAAGAGAGGAGTGGTAGACCATCATTGGTGACTGACGAACTCGTTCAGACAGTTGATGCAAAAGTTCGTGAAAATCGACGTTTCTCAATGTCGGAGTTGTCTACTGGTTTTCCACAGATTTCTAAGACTCTCTTGTACGAGATAGTGACAGCAAGATTGGGTTACCGTAAGTTCTGTGCACGATGGGTGCCCAAAATTCTTACCGACCACCACAAAACTCAAAGAATGGCCTCTGCATTAGACTTTCTGTCACGTTATGAAGACGCAGGAGAACCATTGTTAAACAGAATCGTGACCGGTGACGAAACCTGGATTAAGTACGTGAACCCTGAGACAAAAGAACAATCAAAGATGTGGGCACATTCAAATTCGCCTACCAAACCAAGAAAAGCCTCGCAAGATTTTTCTGCCAGAAAACTGATGGCAACGGTGTTTTGGGATGCCAAAGGGGTGTTTTTGGTTGAATTCATGGAACGTGGTACGACCATTAATCAAGACGTGTACTGTGAAACAATAAAAAAGTTACGACGGGCTATACAGAACAAACGCCGTGGTATGCTGACTTCCGGTATCGTTTTTTTGCACGATAACGCCCGTCCTCACTCTGCTCGCAGAACAACGGCCCTTCTTGAGTCCTTCAAGTGGGACGTTATCAACCATCAACCTTACAGCCCAGACCTGGCGCCAAGTGATTATCACCTCTTCATGCATTTGAAGAAATGGCTCGGGTCACAGCGGTTTGATGACGACGAAGAGCTCAAAGATGCGGTCACAGGCTGGCTCCAGGCACAAGCGGGTGATTTTTATGCAGGAGGAATTTCAAAGCTTGTGAAGAGATACGATAAGTGCCTCAATCGCTATGGAGACTATGTAAAAAAATGGTGCAAAGATGTAGCTGTAAGATGTATATATTAAAATATTTTTATTTAACTTGGTGTATTTTTTTAAATCAACCGGAGGTTACTTTCTGAACGGCCCTCGTAAAAACACTTCTGCAGCAAGTAAAATTTACTTAAATATAATATCTGTACTGGTAATATTTGTACTGTAAGTCAGTACAATGTATCTCATGACAAAGACCATTATGTAGAAAAGTCTAATATCTATCAAATATATATCACATTCACATTCTTTATAAAAACATCCCGTGTTTACTTGCTGTGAATCAGTGTAAAACCAAGTGCAGCTAAATACTGTGTATATTAGTGTATACAGTTTGATAATGTACAGTATGCGGACAGATTTGGTACGGATACCATAAGGCAGTGCACTTAAGAACCTAAAACACAAGGCACTATAGGTTTAATAAAAGCTACGTCATCGATTAATAAATTTCCGTCATTTCCGTCTGCAGAATCAGCACTGCATCTAGTTACACTTCCTCTACATGTCAATCTGATGAAGAGCCTACAGTGGCTTGAAAACATGTTCGTGGTTGAATAAATCGTATCAATAAACTAAAGAACGCGACTGATTGCATATGTATTACCAGATAAATCGCCAGTTTAAATTACAGTCGCAGTTCGCCATCCACAGTAGATATACTGAAAGTAAACACTTTTATTGTAGCCTGGCGTCCATTGAGCAACTGCTTACGCACACACTAAGTTGGTCTTGGCTGAAACTACGAGGGATGCGCTGTCTATACCGCAAGCGACACCTCTCCCAGATTTACCCTACACACGAAGTGCCTCATGTGCTTAGACCGTGTCGGTAAATAGTGATATGACATGGTTTATGGAGTGTTTTTGGAATAGTGTGTGAGCTAGTCTTTTTCACTGTTCTGATGCGTTTGGTGTGCATTACGAGTCTGTTTTTGTTATTATCAGGTGTTGTTTTTGGGGTTTTTCGATCATGTCTGTTTAGGTTTAAGTGAACAGGATATGGGGTATTGTCAAGCAATGTCAATGCATTAGTGACTCATATTTACAGACTATTTGAAAAGAGGAGGGAAAGTGATGCAAATTCCTTTCTTCCAGGTAGCGTACCTGCGAGAGCATCGATGATGAATGTCGTAATTCTGATGACTCTAAACTTCTTCAGGAGAAAAGTAGTTGATACTACTGGATTTCCCTTAGCCAGGAATGCTCTTTTTGCCAGTGCTAGTCTGCTTTTGATGTCCTCTTTGCTCCGTCTGTCATTGATTATTTTGCTGCCTAGGTAGCAGAATTCCTAAACTTCATCTACTTCGTGACCGTCAATCCTGATGTTAAGCCTCATGCTGTTCTCATTTCTGCTACTTCTCATTACTATCGTCTTTCTTCCATTTACTCTCAATCCATATTCAGGAGTCAATAGACTCTTCATTTCATCCAGCAGATGATGTACTTCTTCTTCACTTTCAGTCAGGATAGCAATGTCATTAGCGAATCGTATCATTGATATACTTTCACCTTGAATTTTAATTCCACTCTTTAATCTTTCTTTTATTTCCATCATTGCTTCTTCTATGTACAGATTGAAAAGTAGTGGGGAAAGACCACATCCCTGTCTTACACCCTTTTTAATCCGAGCACTTCACTCCTATGGAAGTGCTCCCCGTAGCATAGCAGTAACGTTTCCGCCTACCACGCAAGGGGCCCGGGTTCGATTCCCGGCTGGGGACTGGGTGCTGTGTGTCCTTCACCATCATTTTCATCATCATTGACCCGCAAGTCGCCGAAGTGGCGTCAACTAAGAAGGACTTGCAATACGGCGGCCGAACTCCCCCGCATGGGGCTTCCCGGCCAACAATGCCATTCGATCATTTCATTTCATTTCACACCTATTATTCCCTCTTGGCTCTTGTACGTATTTTATACTAGCCGCCACGCCCTATAGCTTACCCCTATTTTTCACAGAATTTCGAACAACTTGCGCCATTTTACACTCTCGAACGCTTTTTCCAGGTAGAAAATCCTATGAACATGTCTTGATTTTTCTTTAGTCTTGCTTCCATTGTCAACCACAATGTCCGAACTGCCTCCCTTGTGCCTTTACCTTTTCTAAAGCCAAACTGATCGTCATCTGACACATTCTCAATTTTATTTTCCATTCTTCTGTATATTATTCTTGTCAGCAACTTGGATGCATGAACTGTTAAGCTGACTCTATGATAATTCTCCGGCTGGTCCAGGCGGAGGTTCGAGTCCTCCCTCGGGCATGGGTGTGCGTGTTCGTCCTTAGGATAACTTAGGCTAAGTAGTGTGTAAGCTTAGGGACTGATGGCCTTAGCAGTTAAGTCCTATAAGATTTCACACACATTCACATTTGATAATTCTCGCAGTTGTCAACTCTTGCAGTCTTCCTAATTGTGTGGATGATATTTTCCGAAAGTCAAATGGTGTGTCCCCAGACTCATACATTCTACAAACAACGTGAATAGTCGTTTTGTTGCCACTTCCTCAATGATTTTAGAAATTGTGATGGAATGTTATCCATCCCTTCCGTCTTATTTAATCTTAAGTCCTTCGAAGCTCTGCTACATTCTGAATCTAATACTGGATCCTCTGTCTCTTCTAAATCGACTCCTGTTTCTTCTTCTATCACACCAGACAAATCTTCCTCCTCATAGAGGCCTTCAATGTACTCTTTCAACCTATCCACTTTCTTCTGCATTTAATGGTGGAATTCCCGTTGCACTCTTAATGTTGCCATCCTAGGTTTTAATTTCACCGAAGGTTATTTTGAATTCCCTATATGCTGAGTCAGTCTTTTGGACAATAATTTCTTTTCCGATTTCTTCCCATTTTTCATGCAGCCATTCCGTCTTAGTTTCCTATTAATTTCATTCCTCAGCGACTTTCCGTATTCCTGAATTTCCCTGAACATTTTTGTACTTCCTTCTTTCATCTATCAACTTCTTCTGTTAACTATGGTTTCTTCACAGTTACTTTCTTTTGTTTATGTTTTTATTTACAGCTTCTGTGATTGCCCTTTTTAGCCACAGCCTTGGGGATGTTTCCAGGATGGGATTTTCAGTCTGCAGCGGAGTGTGCGCTGATATGAAACTTCCTGGCAGATTAAAACTGTATTCCGGACCGAGACTCGAACTTTCCAGAATGAGATTTTCACTCTGCAGCTGAGTGTGCGCTGATATGAATCCCCCATCCTCCAGGCTGTGGCTAAGCCATGTCTCCGCAATATCCTTTCTTTCAGGAGTGCTAGTTCTGCAAGGTTCGCAGAAGAGCTTCTGTGAAGTTTGGAAGGTAGGAGACGAGATACTGGCAGAAGTAAAGCTGTGAGGAGGGGGCGTGAGTCGTGCTTGGGTAACTCAGCCGGTAAATCACTTGCCCACGAGAGGCAAAGGTCCGGCACACAGATTTAATCTTCCAGGAAGTTTCAAAGCTGACAGTCTCTGTACCAATTTGAAATCCTATCAAAATCAGACTGAACGTTTCTGAAGCATTTTTCAGACAGTTCTTCACTATAGATAATTGCATCGTCTGTGAAAAATCTGAGGTTTCTGTTAACTTTGTCTGCCAGGTCGTTGGTGTACAAAATGAACGAAAAGGGATCCGACACACTTCCCTTCCACATAGCTGAAGGTTCTTCTACTAATGTCGGTGGCTCCCCAGCCTAGATAACACGCTGCGTCTTGTTTATATCAAGAAATTCTTAACCCAGTCACAAATTTTTTTGTACCCCATATGATCGTGTATTTGTTAATACACGTTGGTGTGGCACCAAGTACAGGTCAATAAATACTACATCTACCCGATTTCCTTGATCCAGGGCTTTCAAGATGTCATGTGAGAAAGCGCAAGTTGGGTTTCGGTTGATCGATGTTTCGGAATTCATGCTGATTGGCATGGAGAACATAATTCTGTCCGAGATTCCTCATTATCCCTTTGAGCTCGGAATATATTCTAGGATTCTACAGCAGATGGATCTCAATGAAATTGATCAGTAGCTCTGTGGATAACTTTTGTTGTCTTTCTTGTAGAAGAGTGTGGTCTGTGCTTTTCTACAAATCATTTACCACAGTTTTTGCATCAAAGGATCTATGGTATGTTATGGTTAAAACAGGAACTAACATGCTACAGATTTGGTATAGAATCTGAGCTGGGATTCCGTCTAGTCTTGGAGCATAGTTTAACTTTGGCAAACTTAGCTGCTTCTCAAAGCCACTGATACTAATATCTGTATCACTCATCTCCGGAGTGCTGCGGCAAGCAAACTGTTTTAAATGCATCTTTATCTTCCTCAGTCACGCAATATTCGAAAATATGAATCAGAATTCCTGCTTTTGCTTTGCAGTGCATTGCCCTTTTGGCAGCCAAGTACGTTTCGTCCAGAATCTGCCTGTAGCGCTACACTTCGTTTTTCACCTAAACTACAGAAGTTGCTGTTTCTTTAAAAGTTTATTTTCTGTGAGTGTATGCCATTGACTACGCCTTCTGTCATGAAGTGTTCTACCAAGTACATAGGCATGCAGAATATGCTCAATCCTTCTTTTAATTTTGAATCACCGTTTTTCTACATGCCGCGAGGTAAATGTTTTGAGTTCCACTTTGAAATGTGACACGGCTGCATGATAATTATATAAAGTGTTTTGAGTTCCACTTTGAAATGTGGCACGGCTGCCTGATAACTATATAAATCTTCCTACTTGTTTTACCGGCTCTTTGTACTTTAATAATCATTTTTGTTACAGTCATCCAGAAAGAGATTAGATCTGTTTGTTGCCATTGTGTCAAACATTTTCCATCACGAATGGGCTACTGAATTATCTGTTCGAGGTAGTTTTCTGTTTAAAAGGCATTTAGCAATGTTTCGAAGGATGTCTTGTCAAGCTGACTCTGTAATTATCCCAGTGGGATGGTGAAAGTCTCTTCCAGTCATGAGATTATGGTTGGGGAACAGTTGTACTAACAATATGAGTTTTTCTCTGAAGTTGTCTGTTACATCTGGGGGTGACTCTGGTAGGTCATAGAAAGATCCAGTTACAACTTTATGCCCACCATTGATGCTGAGTCCTACTCAGTCTCGTATGCGTCTTCAATTTCTATATCGGTAAAGCTGTGTTTCTTTTTTGTTGTGGCAAATACATCACGTCCATTTCCCATGAGCCTCTTCTTTAGAAATACACTTAGACTTACCGAAGAAATCTGAGTACAATCTGTTTCGAGTTTTAGGTAGCTTTCTGTATCCAGTAATATATGAGCTCCATTACTTTTTAGGACTACTTCAAATTCTGGAACTTTATAGCAAGTGCTTCAGTAATGGCTACTGGGACTTTAATTGTTTCATCTGTGGGATCCTTTCTTTGGCTCTTACCCTAAATCTCCAGTGTCTCCTACAGCTATCATTATCTGGAGTGGATGGAGAGCTGCCTAAGATCCCTTGTATATTCTCCCACAGAGTCAGTCACATGTAGCACTGTCTAATGTATAATAGATTTTGGTCACTTTAGTTGGGAACTTACAATCCTTAACATTTGGAGAAAGTCCATGAAGTCACAGCATTGCTTGTCACAGAACCATCGAAGTTTCTGGTTCAAGACTTTTACTTGGCTAAGAACCAGAGAGGCCCGATTGGACCTGGGCACAATGGTGCAGAGTGTGAACTTCTTTAAAACCCCGGAGCAAGGTTGATCCTCTCTGCCCACCCTGAAGCCGCTACATTGATACAAATACGACCTCTTACCACAGAAGACAGGGATAATTGTTTCCAATGTGCTCAACAATCTGCACTTGCTTGCACCTTGTTCCCTCAATGACTGTTGTAATGTTGAATGAGACCTCCAGGGGTGTACATAGAGTGAAAAAAGTGATTCCCTCCTGCCATTTCCCCAAGAGGTACCATTATTTGCTTTAAGTTTGAACTACTGACGATTAGTAGAGTCTTATTCTTCAATGATTGCCTCTCCTTGACGAGGGAGACACCACATTTCTCAATAGGTGAAGTGTGCCTCACAAGCTGAGTTCATCAATGAAATTCACCAACAGCCGTGCAACTTAAGATTCTATTTTATTTTATTTTGATTTGAAGGCTATTAGTTTCAGCATTTCACTATGCCGTCTTCAGGCCCCGTATGCATCTCTCCAAATAAATGAAAATGTCATACAGAGCCATGAATCTCTGGACGTCGTGGATTCAGTCGTTACACTGGTGCTTCATTCGAATACTTGATAGCAGTTGTCGACTTGACTCTCCTGTACAGTGCCCCCGGACCTACGAATGACACGCCATCCAGTCAAGTCGATGAGCGCTGATAGATCCTGTACATTCTGCGAAGACGCTAGCCATTGGAGAGTATAGTAACTGGCTCACATTTGGTATTAGTACATCTGGTACATCACTCTTGGAATTTAGATAATCTCATCCATTTCAAGCAGATCCAATTGCTTAACAGCAGTCCACGACATTTCCCGTTGATTACAGACTACAGCTAAGACATCTCATGCCCGAGAGAAACATTCACAGGGGGCTGTATTCTGACTGGTCTAATGTTTATTTGGACAGTAATTTCAAATTAACCTAGTTAATATTGTTTTAATTCTAAGATCTTTTATGCTACAAGTGTTACAAGTTATCTTTAATATCTGAAGCTACAATGCTGCGATAAAATTTACAGGTTTCTCGAAAATCACTTTGTTTCTCGAAATTTGCAGAGATTATGCTTATTAATAAACTCGTAATAACAATATCGAAACAGTGTTAATTTAACATAAATGTCGACAGTATTAACCACCGTTGATGTGGGTAACTAAATGGATCACGGCGTGATAGTTGTAATATGCACAAAACACAATATTGCAACGTTGGAGTTGAACTCTGATCGCAAAATTTAAAAATCTACTTAGTTCAATGGGCAGTAAAAGGTGATACTGTTGCACTAGTGACGTAAGTTGCTACACTGCAGTAACGGGAAACGATTTTCCGAAAAGATTTTGTTGCTGACGTTTACAGAAGGCACTGTAGTAGCTCACAATATACAACGGAATACTTCACGAACAACACTCATAAGGGCCAGATAATTCTAAAAAATATACATTTTTGACAATTTAACAAGGAAAAGATTGTTTTTGAACTAGGATACTGTTGTCAAAAGTTGATGAAAAGTGCAAATATATTTTACAATTTACGCTTTGGTGCGGATCCTGCACTGCTCTCGTACATATTCAGAAATACACAATATATCGTGATACACACAAGCTTTGACGCAGTCAACGAAATATCATGTGAAAACGACACGAAGAGTAAAATATTAGAGTCTAGAATATCGAATCGGACCTATCTGGCACATGTAGCGACACACGTAGGAAAATCTGGAAGCTGGCTTATACCCATACATACAAATGGATGTAGGTACGTATATATGTGTTTCTGTATGTTTCACATCTCCTCCTAAACCACTGGACCGATTTCAACCAAACTTGTAGCACAGATCATTTACAGTCTGGTAACAAGCACTGTGGAGGTAAGAACTACCTATCAATAAAAGTGGTGGCGGTAAAAATGCAGCGTAGTCCACGACGCGCAAATACTCATATTTAAGTCAACCATTTATTTGAGAATGAGAGCACCTAGAGACTTGAAACAAACTTTACGCATAATTTCAAACCATTACGAAACTTTTTCTCGCCGACGACCTCCACAAAATAATGAAAGAAGAAAAGTTTATCGCTTACTACATTTTCGCTGTTCACGCTGTAAAACCACAAAATTACATCGTCATACAGCACGTAGTTCACGAGATAACACGTCATAAACATTGAACTGATTGAAAACGAAACTGCAGGGAGAAATTCACTAGAGATGCAGTTGAAATATTTGTACAAATACGTGTCGATTATGTTAAATGTATGTGATATGTATTTGACGCGTGTGTACGCGGACAATGCCACCAGGAAAATGATGGGGAAATGGACAGAGAAAGGAAAGAGGAAGAGATGGATAGAGACAGTAGTAGAAAGGCGTGGACAGAGAAAGGGAGATGACGATATGAACAGACGGAGAGGGAGAGGAAATGGACAGAGAAAGGGAAGAGGAGGAAATGGCTTGAGAGAGGAGTTAGGAGATTGAGAGGAAAGAGGGGGGCATGAACAAGGAGAGGGGGCAGGAGGAGATGGATGATGGACAGAGAGAGGGAGGAGGAGGGGATGGACAAAGAAGAGGAAAGGGACTAATAGTAGATTGGAATAAATACATAGTCGGACAATATCGGATGCTCAACTAACATGTAAATAAACGCGTGAAATGCACGAATGTTTAACTGAAATCAATGGTACCCTACAATGCATTTGTTTCTTTATAAAACAATAAATCTGTCATCAACCGAGAGATTGGTTTGAACACCACAGTGCTCTACTAGCCATTATCCTACTGGAGTCGGTATGTCGTTACCTACCTCTGACCTTCGAACTGACTTACGCAGCTAGCTTAGAGGGACCTGCAATTTAATGTGAACTCCGATCCATGGTGCAACTCGAATTTCTCACAAACATAGCAAAAGATGAAAAAAGTGATAAGTGAGGGATAAGAAAGTGAGGGATAAGAACTCCAAGACATACGGGGACCGAATGTGTGATCTTTCAATTCGTAGTTTGGCGTCATATAACTACACCACTGAGTGAAGCTTGTTCAGTTTAGGATGACTATCTATGCAATTGTGACCCTAAAACTGTCAGAGACTGTATTTATCGCAATTGCTCATGAACGTAAATTGGAAGCGATGGAAGAAAGGCGACATCAACACATATTTGGCAAACGTAGGGAGTAGGGCTCCAGGTAGGCCGTGCATGAGTCATACTTCCTCCATCGCATATATTGAGCACGTATCGTGAAGGAGATATCTCGTGTGAGGAGCGTAGAACTAAGATACAAAGAGATTAAGGCATGTACAGAGGTACACAAGCAGTAATTTTTCCCCTTGGTCAATATGCTATTGGAATGGGATAGAAATTCACTAATATTGTTACAAAGCAATTTCCACCACACAGTGTAAAGTATCGCACAGAGTGTACGTGTATTTCAGGAGGAACAGTGAATATTTTTGAAGGTGATGGTGTAGACTAATCCAAATAAAACATTTCGTTTGATTTGTGTCCAGTTCTTTCGATTGTAGATAGAATGAATTTCGCGTGTTGGTACTCCAGTTGCTATTGGTTTATTTATCGATTGTCAGTTTTGTTTCGAAGTTAATGTTGTGAAGTTTTGCTCGAGTTCACATAAAGTTTTCATCTGTGATTATGATTTGTTGGGCAGTTCTACCTTATCGTTGAAGCATGCCACACGTATTTGTAACTGAATACTGAGTGTACTGATATTATATTTCCGTAGGGGTTTCGTAACAGAAACCCTGTTGCTGCTGCTTGTAGAGAACACGTTAGACGGTTTACTAACTGTAGAGCACCACATCCAAAAGCGTTTACCCACTTTTTCACTACGTGAGATTGGTGCAGTGCCCAGCTGTTATACATCATCTGATCGTGTAGATGAGGAGAGTTTGGTTCACGTAGCAGACATTATTCATTTGGTAGAACATAGTCCTTCAATAAGCACACCCAAAATGTCTACTCCTATCCGTGGCGTGCATACAAGAATATGCCAGACATTATGGATGCACGGCCGCTATCCTTATCATTTACAGTAGATTCAACGTCTTGGAGCAGGAGACGAAGGTAGACAACTGGAATTATGTCGTTGGCTGATTGCAAAACGGAAAGTAATTATATTATTGTTAGTTTTTACTAATGAAGCCACTTTCATTAGCGATACTAGTATCAATAACACTCGTGACTCATGTCGATGGGCCAGCGAAACCCCACCTGTCTTTGTGCAGGTAAGTTTTCAAGAAGGCATATCTGAAAATGGGTGACGTGGTATGATGAAGGATAAGTTAATTGGACCAGTTGTGTTACCGCGTCGTCTTACAGGATTCCTTTATCTAATCTTTCTTGAAAACGAGCTTCCAGTATTATTTGAAGAGGTTCCTTTGGCTACAAGGGCGGGTACATTCTTCCAGCACGACGGGGCCACTGCACACTCCAGTCTTCAGGTGGCACATAATTTAAACTTAACATGCCCTGAAGGTGGCCGGCAGAAATGGTCACGTTTCTTAACCACTGGACCTTACCCGTTTAAACGTGAGTACTATTTAAGGCGAAGTCTACGAACAAAGAGTAAATACAGGAGACGAATTGATCGGGTTATCAATAGTGCTGTCCTCGTAACCGAACTCCGAGATGTCAGAACAGCTACAAATGATGTTGCCAAGAGAGTTCGAAAGTACATTGGTGTCGAAGGTGGAATTTATGAAAATCAACTTTGAACTTTATCATTTAATTTTATTTAACACCTTTTGTGAGGGTTTGTTTGGATTACAGCTACATGTAACTGATAATAATTGGACACATTTTATATTGAATGTTTTATCTGAATTAGTCTGAATCTGACTATAGAATTTGCATCACTTAACTTTACTTAACACCTTCTGTGAGTATTTGTTTGGATTACAGCTACATGTAACTGATAATAATTGGACACACTTTACATTGAATGTATTATCTGAATTTGTCTATAGAATTTGTCTACAGTGTAGACCACTTAAAATATTTACTACTAGTTTAGTCCTGCTGCTTTGCTTGTGTAGACTGTATAGCCTGCAGATATTTTTTTGTTTTTATTTTATCGTATTTTTATGTTGTTCACAAACGGTAACACCTTCTAAGATTTCTACTTAAGACCATATAAACGTGGTCTTTTCCGAATGTACTTCTGACGAAAAAGCGATTCTGGAAGTTGGAGTCCAAAGTTTTTGTTAATCATACCTTTTGCGTTCTTGTGGAGATATTTCCATAGCAACTTTCATCCCCTAACAAATATTGCTTTATATCTAACCGATAAGTGAAGCACCAATTTTTATATATTTAGCTTTAAATTTTTTTAATGTAATGAAATACATTTTCATCGTCTATTGCACTCCATTAGGGGCTGAATTTCCAGAAACACTGAAACACGTATTCTTTAGTTTCTAACTTAGAAGGCAAATACCAGTTGTCATAGATGCAGCCTTAAAATCCTTTAGTAGTTCGTAAGTAATTATTTGTTTCTATTTAAAAAAAATTCACCTACTGTTTTCCCCCTTAGTGGTTGAATTACGAAAAATGCTGAAAGACCTATTTTTTATTTTCTGATGAGAAACCAAATACCAGTTTTCGTAGTTTTAGCCTCAAAATTCCCTTAACAGCGACATACTTTCGTGCTCTATCTCACCTCCTTAAGAGAATCCTTTCTCAAACGATTCCTAATGTATAAGATCCACACCCTCTCCAAACTTCAAATTTCTATCCTTAGCGGTTTGGGCTGGACAATGAGGAGTTAGACAGTCAGTGAGTCAGTACATTGTCTTTTGTATGCAGAGATTCCTCCTGAAACGCCCTGTCTATGTAGATGTAGATCGTTACATACGAGGTTCATTCAATAATTAAAGAACAAGCTGATGTAGAAATGAAGTAGTTTGTAGGAGGGGTTGTATGGCATTACTTGGATGGCCTGCGAACAGCTGACGTATAAAAATGGTTTCGATTCTTACTTCAACGTAGCATTTAACGATGGCGTGTCAATCTGAAGTTTCCACATTAGTTTAACAAAGTTCAGTGATCCGTTTTTTGCTTGTGAAGGTGAATAACAGGCTAATATCTCTTCTATAATGATTCTACAGTATGCTGAAGGTCGTGAGAGCCGCAGAAATTTTTATAAAAGGATGGGACAGTTCAAAAACCCGGGAAAACCTCAGTGACTGACGAGTAACGTCCTGGCTGGCCAGCTGAAGTCTCACTTGAAAGCAGCATTGTGGCTGTTACTAGCGAAGACCGACGTGTTGCAATTTAACATACAGCAGAAATAGCTGCAGTGAGTCTTGGAACAGTTCATAACGTTATCAGTGAAAATTCCAAGTGCAGCAAAACACGTGCAAGGTGGGTCTTAAAAGAGTTAACGCAACACCACAAGGTAACAAGAGTCCATTAGTGTACAGACTTGAAAAAACACTCTGAAAGTCAAAGTGGCCCTTTTATAAACAAGATTTTAATGTGTGGTGAAACTTGGGTTACTATTTTGAACCAGAGTCCGAAAGGCAAAGCATGGAATGGAAGCACAGCGGCTCAGATGCCTAAACAAACTCAGAACGCAAGCATCAACGGGAAACGTTAATGTTGACCGTCTTTTGAGATGCCCAAGGCGTCGTTTTTTGTGATTATTTGGAAGATCACTGTACGAGAACAGTGTCTACTACTCAGACGTGCTGATGAAGATAGTGAACACAGCACTGAGAGAAAAACGTGGCGAATCTAAAGAAAAGTAGTGATATTGCTACACTACAGTGCTCTCCCCAACACCGCCCAGCTGACTCACGAAACCGTTGAAAAATTGATTGGGACATACTGTCTCATCCTCCCTACAGTCCAAATTTAGCTCCCTCGGATTTTGAATTGTTTGGTCCACTCAGTGACACAGTGTGTGTAAGGAAAAAAAAAAAAAAAATCCAGCAACAACGAAGATGTCAGAGAATTTGTGGGAAACAAACAACAATACTATGACTTCTTTACATAAGGTGTTAAAAAAGATTCTGGGATTAGTGTGTTAATGTTGGTGGAGATCATGTTCGGAAGTAGTAAAAGCCTCATTTTCTAAAAATACAGTATTTTTTTATAATCACTTTGTCTCTCGTACTCGAGCGGAGTGGGGAAGGACGTAGCTAGTATAGTTCAAAGTACTGACTATGAATTATTTCTTAAAAGCCTCTGGAGGTGGAAATACTGCACGTTAGATCTGGATATTGAATAACGCAATAAAACAACACCAGAAATTCGTGAGTAGGCTTTGGAAGCATAAAAAGACAAAAGCAACCAGTCCCACTGACAAGTTCTACGTGTCCTTTTAATAGGTTAAACGAAGAAAGAACAAGCGAAATAACTGTCACATGTCATAATGTGCTTTTTTCAGAGCAGCACTCGTAAGGAAGACGCTGCACGTGCTGGGGCATCGCTCACACAGTATCACAGCCCTACAGCCTCCTCTTACAACGGCGACGCTGGCTGACGACCCTATCTTGGCCGCGGGGCGGTGCGGAGCCTCGAGAGGAATTTAATTAACGCAATTTTCATTAATTAAAAATCGAATATGCGATACCCGTTAATGAAGCCGCGCTGCACTCAATTAAAAGTGATTATAAAATCGACGAAGCTATTTACCCTGAAGGCCAGGTAACGACTGTACCTTCAATTTATCGTCCGGATTACTGCGTAATTAAAAAAATATATTTTTCCCCCTGTGAACTGAACTTCTAAACGGATATACAATACTGAATTTTTATCTTTTTGAAATAAAGAGCGACTGACTGTTCTAAAAGAGGAAATTTCACATAGCCGATTATTTAAAGTTTAAGATCAATATCGGCTCAGAAAAGCTTTACTTCTCATGTTTACACCATGAAGTAGTGCGTCTGCGAAAAACGAAAAAAAATAAAATAAAACAACAGATATCCCTCTTCTCTCTTTCTTTCTCTCTCTCTCTGGCGCTTCCTCTTTCTCTTCCTCTCTCTCTATTTCTATCTCTCTCTCTCTCTTTCTCGCTTTTTTGTCTTTAATACGAATCCACAATTGTTCACCTTATACACAGAGGCAGTGAAAGATATACAGACTATGATTAAAGTCCGTCTGTGCATTCTCTGGTCAATAGGATTCGCACCCGTATGTAATGCAGAATTGACCGCTAGATGTCACAAGTAGCGGACTCGCCAGTATAAAAGAAGGCGGGGATTACTGTGTCGTCAGTACCTGCTATGTGAGTAACGTCAACAAGCACCAGCAACGCGAGACGAAGAAAAATAAGAGACCAACACAGAAGAAAATCCTAAAGAGATGACAGCCAGCAAACCAAAGAGGAAGCAGGACAAGCAGTCAGGCTGCTAAATTTACAAATCAAATGGTTCAAATGGCTCTGAACTACTTAAGCCTAACTAACCTAAGGACATCACACACATCCATGCCCGAGGCAGGATTCGAACCTGCGACCGTATCGGTCGCGCGGTTCCAGACTGTAGCGCCTAGAACCGCTCGGCCATCCCGGCCGGTTTTACAAATCACTGCGAACAGAAGTTATCGAAGAAGTCACGACGGACGGATGTGTTGCCAGTAAACAAGCAGAATGGGTCGGTCGCAAGGACTCAGTGACTTCGAACATGGACTAGTCATTGGATGTCACCCGAGTAACTAATCTATCAAGGACACTTCAAACCTCCTAGAGTTGCCAAGTCGATGGCTAGAGTTGCTACTGCGAAATGGAAACGCGAAGCAGCAGCCACGCCTAAACCAAGACGGCGTACCTCATGTACTGACAGACAGGACAGATAGCTGAAAAAAAAAGTTTGAAGTCAGTGAAAGCGATCACTAGTGGGATTTTGACATATAGGTTTGCGTCAGGCAATCAACGTTGTTATCTCTGCCTAACGTAAACCCGTATGTCAAAATCTTATGCCTGAAAACGACTTAATGCCGAAGCTACAATCGTAAAATTAAATTCTAATGGTTGAAATGGAACTGATGACATTTAAGAACTTTGTTTAAGCTGTGGATCTATATTACAACAAAGTGATCACTCGTAAGTTCCGAAGTGCTACGAACAGTCCTGCTAGCAGATGACTGCCTGTAGGTAAGACGCAGATTTCTGTAAACGCTTTGATGCTTCAGGCGGTGTAAAGAGGGACTCCACTTGTCAGTGGATTACTCGAAAAGAGTCACATGGAATTATGAATCACAATATACCCTGTGACAATCCAATGCTAAGGTTTGGGTTTGGCGTATTCCTGGAGAACGTTACATGACATAATATACTGAAGAGCCAAAGAAGCTGGTACACCTGCCTGGTACGTCGTGTAGGGCCCCCGCGAACACGCAGAAGTGCCGCAACACGACGAGGCATGGACTCAACTAATGCCTGAAGTAGTGCTGGAGGGAACTGACAGCATGAACCCTGCAGGGCTGTCCATAAATCCGTAAGAGTACAAGGGGTTGGAGATCTCTTCTGAACAGCTCACAGTAAGGCAGTCCAGGTATCCTCAATAATGTTCGTGTCTGGGGAGTGTGGTGTCCAGTAGAAGTGTTTAAACTCAGAATAGTGTTCCTGGAGCCACCCTGTAGCAATTTTGCCGCGTGGGGTGTCATATTGTCCTGCTGGAATTGCCCGACTTCGTCCGAATGCGCAATGTACATGAATGGATGCAGGTAATCAGACAGGATGCTTATGTCCGTGACACCTGTCAGAGTCGTATCTAGATGTATCAGGCATTCATATCACTCCAACAGCACACGCCCAACACCATTACAGTGCTTCCATCAGCTTGAACAGTCCGCTGCTGACATGCAAGGCCATGGATTCATGTGTCTCCATACCCCTATACGTCCATCCGCTCGATACTATTTGAAACGAGACTCGTCCGATCAGGCAACATATTTCTAGCCATCAACAGTCCAATGTAGGTGTTTGCAGACTTTGTGTCGTACAGCCATCAAGGGTGCACGTGTGGGCCTTCGCCTCCGAAAGCCCATATCGATGATGTTTCGTTGACGGGTTCGCACACTGACACTTGTTGACGGCCCAGCATTCATATCTGCAGCAATTTGCGGAAGGGCTGCACTTCTGTCACGTTGATCGATTCTTTTCAGTCATCATTGGTCCCGTTCTTGCAGGGTCTTTTTCCGGTCGCGGTGAAGTCGGAGATTTGATGCTTTACCGGATTACTGACATTCACGTACACTCGTGAAATGGTCGTACGAGAAAATCCCCACTTCATCGCTACCTCGGAGATGCTGTGTCCCATCGCTCGTGCGCCGTCTATAACACCACGTTCACTCACTTAAATCTCGATAACCTGCCATTATGGCAGCAGTAACCGATCTAATAACTGAGCCAGACACTTGTTGTCTTATATAGGCGTTGCCGGCCACAACACCATATTCTGCCTGTTTACATATCTCTGTATTTGAATACACATGCCTATACTAGTTTCTTTGGCGCTTCACCCTGTACTCGCGGGAAACAATTCATTCTCTGGAAACTACAAGCATGTCACTGTAGAAAGTTGTTGTAAGTTAACATTTGGTATAAAATTGTCTGAGAAACTGCGTCAGAAACTTGATCGTCAGGTGAGATGGGTGACCAAGCGTTGTTCTGTTTGAAGAATTTGTGTTTGTTGATAAATTTTACACTTGCAACCACAGTCTTGTGTTGGATATATAAAATTCTAGAAAGAACTACTTTCATTTGTCTTTATGTATTTCCGTGGGGTGGATTATTGAACTGGGCTCGCAGCAGTATAATCCATTTCGTTCTTAGAGTAGGACGGGGTGCACTCAACCTCGTGATGCCAACTGAGGAGCTACTCGACCGAATAGTAGCGGCTCCGGTCACAGAAAACCGTCATAAAGATCGGGAGAGCGATGTGCTGACCACACGCCCCTCCTACCCGTATCCTGACTGAGGATGACATGGCGGTCGGATGGTCCCGATGGGCCACTTGTGGCCTGAAGACGGACTGCTTAGAGTAGGATAATGACATTTTATAACTTCTGGTGAAGCCTCTGGAAAAGATATATATGTTCAACGCAACGTCAGAACAAACAGCGATTGGCGAGACCGAAAATTGTGCCCAATTATGTCATTAACTCCGGCTGGTTGGCACCAGACTCTTCTCTGACGTCAGATATACGACTGAGCGATTCTCGATTCGAGGGAATTCTGAATGCGGACAAGTCAGCCCACAATATCGGTGAAACGCTATACCAAGACTACCAATCTCCATCAGGGCTAACGTACAAAGTTTCTTTACTTATTTTAGTGCAAAAACCGTTTTATTAGGTGGACCATTCCGTCTGAAGCCATCGTCATTTTCATCCAAAATCAGTTGTCAACTTGTTCGTTGTTTTCTTTGCATGTGCAGTGTGGCTGTTAATTCTACCAGAAAACTATCAAACATTGTAGAGCGATATTTTCTAAATCGTTTGATGTGAGTATTCAATGGTTTATAGTGTTTGTTCCTAATGAGCTGATTATTTTCGACAGACTGAGCGAAAATGTCTTTCTAACGTCCCTTCAGTATGTCATCTCGCTCTTCCTGGGAGGTGTGGCGCAGAAGGTTCATAGGTTTATATGGTTTGAAAGTGTTCAGACGATGGAATAGTTTGTAAGCAGCATTAAGGACAGCCCTGATGAGAATTTACGCAACGACAGGATAGTTATGATTTCCATTATGAGCTTGACTAACTGATATGACATCAACGGATTTTTTCACATGAACTTTATGTGTGAAGTTCTTGATTTACAAGGCTTTTTGTCTACAGTAAATGGTTGTGGCTGATTAGACTCTGACAGGCGATGATATATGCCAATCTCCTAAATTGGCGGATTCCGCAAGACATATTCATTTTGCTTTGCCTTCAGCTATGATCATATTGATCAACATTTAGAATATCCTGTTTACATAAAAACATTGTATACAGTAAAAAACTGACAGGGAACATAATGTGTACAATCTGTGTTCGTTTGGATTAGACCAGAGAAATCAAAAGGCGTAGGATCACTTCAGTCAAGATCGCAGGTAAACTCAGCAGTATATCGAAGAGAGCTATCGATAGTGAGAAACTACAACGAAATAAAGCGATTTATTATATAGGCGTTAGTGGCAATGCAACCCACTACATTAGAGACGCATACTGTGCATCCACAGGACATGTGTCCTGTAATTGAAAAAGTGTCATGATGATCTCTCCATTGGTAGAAGATTCTGCAATAGTCCCCCATTCGTACCTCCGGGACTGCCAAGCAGGAGGTGACTATGAGAAAATGATTGACTAACCAACGAAAGGACAATGTTCTACGATCCAGAGCGTGTTATGTCAGAAGTTGGAACGTGCTAGAGAAACTGGAAAATCTGAGAAGGGAAATGCTAAGGCTCAATCTAGATATAGTTGGGGTCAGTAAAGCGAAATGCAAAGAAGACGAGGATCTCTGGTCAGATGAGTATTGGGTAATATCAACAGCAGCAGAAAATGATATAACGGGGGTAGGATTCTTTATAAACAGGAATGTAAGGCAGAGAACAGTTCAGTGATAGGGTTGCTCCCATCAGAATCGACGGAAAACCAATACCGACAATAATAGTCAGGTACCCATATTGAAGTCGCAAGCTGAAGATAAAGAGATAGAGGAAGTATATGGGGTATATGGAACAGGTAATTCAGTACGTAATGGAAGACGAAAATGTACTAGTTATGGGGTATTTGAATGCGATTTTAGGGGAAGGAGAAGAGGAAAGGGTTACGGGAGAATATGGGATTGGTACTAGGAATGAGAGAGGAGAAAGACTAATTGAGTTCTGTAATAAATTTCAGCTAGTAATAGCGAGTACTCTATTCAAGAATCACATGAGTGGTGGTATACTTGGAAAGGTCTGAAGGTACGGTAAGATTTGAGTTAGGTTGCGTCATAGTCAGGCAGAGATTCCGAAACCAGATACCGAATTGTAAGGCGTACCCAGGACCAGATATAGACCCAGATCACAATTTAGTATTGATGAAGAGTAGGCTGAAGCATGAAAGATTAGTCAGGAAAAATCAATTGCGCAAAGAATTGGAGCCGCTCGCTTTGGCCGAGCAGTTCTAGGCGCTTCAGTCCGGAACCACGCTGCTGCTACGGTCGCAGGTTCGAATCCTGCCTAGGGCATGGTTGTGTGTGATGTCCTTAGTTTAGTTAGGTTTAAGTAGTTCTAAGTCTAGGGGATTGATGATCTCAGATGTTAAGTCCCATAGTGCTTAGAGTCATTTGAGTAAAGAATTGGGATACAGAAGTACTAAGGAATAAGGAGATACGCTGGAAATTCTCTGAGCCTATAGATACCACGATTGGGAATAGTTTAGTAGGCAGTTCAGTTGAAGAGGAATAGATATCTCTAAAAAGGGCAATTACAGAAACTGGATAGAAAACATAGGTACACTACAAAGAAGCCATGGGTAACACAAGAAACCTTTTCTATTGATCGATGAAAGAAGGGAGTACAAAAATGTTCAGGAAAATTCAGGAATAGAGAAATACAAGTCACTTCGGAATGAAATATATAGAAACAGCCGCGCGGAGTAGCCGGGCGGTCCTAGGCGTCTTGTCACGGTCCGCGCAGCTCCTTCCGTCGGAGGTTCGAGTCCTCCCTCGGGCATGTGTGTGTGTGTGTGTGTGTGTGTGTGTGTGTGTGTGTGTGTGTCGTCCTTAGCGTAAGCTAGTTTAAATTAGATTAAATAGCGTTTAAGCTTATGGACCGATGACCTCAGTAGTTTTGTCCCATAAGATCTTACCACAAATTTCCAAATAGAAACAGCAGGAGAACTAAGACGAGGTGGCTGCAGGAAACATGTGATGGAATCGAAAAAGAAATGATTGTCGGAAGGACTGACTCAGCATATAGAAAAGTCCAAAGAACCTTCCGTGAATTTAAAAGCAAGGGTGGCAAGAGTGCAACGGGAATTCCACTGTTAAATGCAGAGGAGAGAGCAGATAGGTGGAAAGAGAACATTGAAGGCCCATATCAGGGGAAAGACTTGTCTGATGGCGTGATAGAAGCAGGAGTCAATATAGAGGAAGTAGGGGATCCAGTATTAGAATCAGAATTTAAAAGAGCTTTGGAAGAGTTACGCCCGAATAAGGCATAAGGGATAGCCACAGTCCATCAAAATTTCTAAAATCATTGGGGAAAATAGCAACAGAAAGACTATTCACGTTGGTGTGTAGAATGCATGAGTCTGGAGATGTACCATCTGAGTTTCGGGAAAAACATCGTCCACAAAATTCCGAAGATTGCAAGACCTGACAAGCGTGAGAATTATCGCACAGTCAGCTTAACAGCTCATGCATCTAAGTTGCTGACCAGGATAATATGCAGAGGAATGGAAAATAAAGTTGAGGATGTATTAGATGATAATCGGTTTGGCTTTAGGAAAGACGAAAGCACTGGAGAGACAATTCTAACGTTGCGGTTGATAATAGAAGCAAGACTAAAGAAAAATCAAGACACGTTCATAGGATTTGTCGACTTGGAAAAAGCCCTCGACAATGTAAAATGGTGCAAAATGTTCGAAATTCTGAGAAGAAAGGGTAAGTTATAGGGAAAGACCAGTGGTATACAATATGTCTAAGAAGCAGGAGGGAACAATAAGAGTGGGAGACGAAGAACGAAGTGCTCGGATTAAAAAGGGCGCGAGACAGGGATATAGTCTTTCACCTCTTCTGTTCAATCTACACAGCGAAGAAGCAATACCGGACGAAAGGAAGATTCAAGAGTGGAATTTAAATTGAAGGTCAATGGATGTCATAAGAGATTCGCTGATGACATTGCTACCTTCAGTGGAAGTGAAGAAGAGTTACAGGATCTGCGGAATGGGATGAACAGCCTGAAAGGAGGCTGTTATATTTGCCATGACAATTTTTAGGTAGTTATGGCCATAAAAATGAATGTAGCTGCGAACTTGATAAATGTAGTCGACATCTGTCGTATCGATATAATCATATTTTTTGTAAGTCTGTGTTTTGAGACCAACGATATCATAGTAAGTTAGAGAGTAAACTGTGTGTGTGTGTGTGTGTGTGTGTGTGTGTGTGTGTATGTGTTAGTCAGTCTGGCTACTTACTTGGTTAAAGAAGGGTGGAAACTGACTTTCCGTGTAGTGGAGGCAGCATTATTTAAAAAGGGTTTTGTAATAATATATATTGGCGATGTTGAGTAAATGTTGATGGAAGAATTATAAACTCAACTGATAACGAAATCCAGCTCTTTCATATTTGTGACTGTGTTGTGTCTCTTCGTTAGAACACTGCGTATCGTTGAAGGAAGGTAACTGAACACAGGCAGTTATTAGGAAATATTTTGCTAACTTGTCTAGGTGTGTGAATTTTTGAAAACTTATACTGTTGTCATGGCTTAATGAAACGTCGTTTGACTTGGAGTCTTTGTTTTCATTTATCAGTCGTTATGTTTAGTTCCTTATTTTTCATTCTTTACCTTTGTGAATGTGTTTGTATACTCGCATTGCATATCGCGAATTGTTTGCTGCAGAAGTATCGTGTGAAAATTGGTAAGCTACCGTCTTCCATTGCACATCGCAAGAGATTTGCGAAATTTGATTTTGGACAAACAGATCAATATTCCTAATAGTAATAGTTGCAAAACAGACGAGTGTTACGTGCGCGTACGTAGGGCAACAAATTTAATTATCATCAAAATTCATGTCCACTGCAAGGTCCAGTGATTATCGCAATGTATTTGTGAAAATATAATTTCATTTCATGGGTTTCACACCAGTAAAAGATTTCAGAAAAGTGCTATCTTGTGAGTTTTCAAGACGTTTATCAGAAAGTCAGATGCGTTAGTTTATATGCTCATTTTCTCTGTAATTACACTAACAGTTCTGATACGGTGTTTGCTGCAAGGCTAAAGATTAAGGTAGCAATATTCGGGGCCAACATTTTAAAATGTACATTTTGCTTTGCAATTCAATAGCATATGTAAAGATCACTGACTTTCTGATAAACCGCACTCACAAGATAGCACTTTTCTGAAATAGTTTACTGATTTGAAACCTCTCAAGTGCTATGATATTTTCACAGATATATTCCGACAAACACTGTACCTTACAGTGGACATGAGTTGTGATGATAATTAAAGTTTTTGATCTATCTGCGCTCATGGAGCACTCATCTGTACTGCAGACTGTTACTATTAGGAATACTGATCCGACTAACCAAAACCAAATTTCCCAAATTTAATTTTGCTGTACTTGCGATGTGAAATGCAAGACGGTATCTTACCAATTTTCACAAATTGCTTCTGCAGCACACAATTCCGATTTGCAATGCGAGTATACAAAAACATTCAAACAGGTAAAGAATGAAAAATAAGGAACTAAACGACTAATAAATGAGAACCAAGACTCCAAATTAAACTATGTTTCATTAAGTCATGACAACAATATAATTTTTCATATAGTTCACACACGTAGACAAATTAGCAAAATATTTACTAATAACTGTCCTGTGTACAATTACCTTCCTTTACCGTTGTTTCAACTAAAACACAAAACAATATGGTGCATTATAAAATTTCTACTGGCATCTTAAGCCATATGCTATGTCCTAAATATAAGAAACTACAGTTACAAATATGAAAAACCTCGATTACCTTAACACTTGAGTTTGTAATTCTTCCATTAATATTTGCTCAGCCTCCTCAATATTCCTCAAAAACATATTATTACCAAATCCTTTTTAAACAATGCTGCCCTCACTACACAGCAGGCCAGTTTCCGCCTTTCTTTAACTAAGTACATAGCCAGACTGAGTAACACACACACACACACACACACACACACACACACACACTTAACACAGTGTTACTCTCTTACTCTAATAGCTTTGGTCTCAAAACACAGACTTACAAAGAGCATGATTAGACCGATACGACAGATGTTGAGTACATTTATCAAGTTCGCACCTTCATTCACATTTACGGCCAAAACTACCTGAAAATTCTCATGGCAAATAAAACAGCTTCCCTTCAAGTCTAATAAGCATAGAGTACGAATTGAGAGTAAATCGAAGAAAGAGAAGTAGTAGAAATGACAACAGCGAAAAATTTAACATCAGAACTGATTACTACGAAGTAGATGAAGTTAAGGAATTCTAATACCTAGGCTGCAAAATATCCCATGACGGCCGGACCAAGGAGGACATCAAAAGCAGACTAGCACTGGCAAAAAGGGTATTCCCGACCAAGAGAAATCTACTAGCATCAAACATATGTCTTAATCTGAGGAATAAAATTCTGCAAATCTTCGTTTGGAGCACAGCATTATATGGTAGTGAAGCTTGAACTGTGGGAACACCAGAAAAGAAGAGAATCGAAGCATTTGGTATGTGGTGTTACAGAAGACAGTAGAAAGTTAGATGAACTGGTAAGGTAAGGAAAGTAAGGAATAAGAAGGTCCTCCGGAGAACCGGCGAGGAAAGGAATATATGGAAAACACTGCCAAGAACAAGGGATAGAATAATAGGACATCTGTTGAGGCATCACGGAGTAACTTCCATGGTACTAGAGGGAGCTGTAGAGGATAAAAACTGTAGAGGAAGACAGAGATTGGTATACACCCAGCAAATAATTGAGGACATAGGTTACCTCTCCACCCCATAACATCTGGATCACCAAAACGATCAAATTTGACAATTCGCATTACATGTACCAGCCTCTCACTATATCAAGGTGTTTTCTCTGAGTGGTTTTGCGGCCCGCTACCAATTTCTGTCCTGTGTCAACCTTTTCATCTCAGGTAGCACTTGCGACCTACGTTCTCAATTATTTGCTTAGTGTACCCAAATTTCTGTATTCCTCTACAGTTTTTACGCTCTACAGCTACCTCTAGTACCATGGAAGTCATTTCCTCATGTCTTAACAGATGTCCTGTCATCCTGTCCCTTATTGTCAGTGTTTCCCACATAGTCCTTTCCTCCCCGATTCTGCGCAGAACTTCCTCATTCCTCATCTTATCAGTTCACCTAATTTTCGACATTCGTTTGTAGCACCATATCTCAGATGCTTCTGTACCGGTTTTCTCACAGTCTATGTTTCACTGCTATACAATGCTGTGCTTCAAACGTACATTCTCAGATATTTTCTCTTCAAATTGAGACCTATGTTTAATACTAGCAGACTTCTCTTGGCCAGTACTCTTTTCACCAGTGCTAATCTGCTTTTGATTTCCTCCTTGCTGCGTTCGTCATTGGTTATTTTGCTGCCTAGGCGTCAAACTTCCTTCATCTACTTCGTGACCATCAATCCTTATGTTTACCCTCTTGCTGTTCTCATTCTGCTACTTCTCATTACTCTCGTCTTTCTTCGATTTACTCTCAATCCGTACTCTGGACTCGTGAGACCGTTCATTCCATTCAGCAGTTTCGGTCAGGGTAGCAATGTCATCAGCCAGTCGTGTCATTGATATCCTTTCACCTTGAATTTTAATTCCACTCCTGAACCTCTCTTTTATTTCCATTATAAGGCATACCATTTGTTAAGATGTTGTCAGGTTAGTATGCACCTCTAGACTTGTCTTCAGCCTGTAATATCGTTGACTGCAGCAAAACTGTCTTCAGTGATGAGTCTCGCTTCGAACTGAGCCCCAGGAACCAGCGAGGACGTGTATGGAGACGCTCTGGACAGCGGTGGGTCTCAACTTGATTGTCGCCTGCCGTACAGCCCTGCTACGAAGAGTGATGGTCTGGGGTGCTATTTAATATCATAGCAGGATCCATTACGTTGTCATCCGCGGCACCCTTACATCACAGTGGTAAGTCCACGATACTGTACGCCCAGTTTTGTTGCACCCTGTACTTAGATTTCAGCAAGATCATGCCCTCTCGCACACGGCAAGAGGACCTCTCCTAAGCTGAGAACGTTTGGAGGGCAGGGCCCTCTAAGAAGCTCGGGATTTTGACGATCTAACGCGCCAGTTACACAGAATTTTGTACGAAATGCCTCAGGAGGACATCCAACAACTCTGTGAGTCAAAACAAAGCCGAATAACTCTTAATTTACTTTTTAGAGTGTATATAAATGACTAGTGGATAACGTCCTTTTTGCTGACGGTGCTGTTGTGCATAAAGAAGTCGCAGCGCTTATAAAATTGTAGCGAAATGTAGGAAATCCTGAAAAGGTTCGACGCTTAGTGCAGGGAGTGGCAATTGACTCTTAACATAAACAAATGTAAGATATTGCATGTTGTATGATTACACGATTGCTGAAAAGTCACTAGAAGCAGTTACTTTCATAAAGTATCTAGGAGTACGCGCACAGGGCGATTTGAAGTGGAACGACCGTATAAAATTAACTGTGGCTGATGCAGATGCCAGACTGAGATTCATTGGAAGAATCCTGGTGTAATCTAGTCCATCAACAAAGGAGATAGGTTACAAAACACTCGTTCGACATGTATTTGAGTATTGATCGTCCGTCTGGGATCCGATTGATGAGGAAATGGAGAAGATCGAAAAAAGAGCACCACGACTCTTTACCAGCTAATTTAGTGTGCACGAAATCGTCACGGAGATGTTCAACCAACTCCAGTGAGAGGCGCTGCAAGAAAAGCCTTCTACATCACCGGGCGGTTTATTGTCAAATTTTTGAGAGCGTAGTTCCTGGGAAAGTCAACCAACATATTGCCTCCTGCGGCGTAAATCTCGCGAAAAGACCATGAACATAAAATCGGAGAGATTCAAGCCCACGCGGAGGGTTACCAGCAATCGTTCCTCCCGCGAACCATTCGCGACTAGAACAGGAAAAGGGGGAAGTTACACTGGTGGTGATACTGGAACACAAAGTACCCTCCGCTACTTATCGTGTAGTGGCCTGCCGGTTATAGATGTAAACACCACGGAAAATTCAGTGCCGAGAGGAACAAAACTGTTCAGCATGGGCAATCTGGGAGGATTCTTATCATTATGGAGGGATTTTGTGATGGTTTGGAGATCATTCTGGTTTATTCAGAGATGACTGGGTGAGAATTCTGAGACGTTTAGGAGTTCATTCTGATTTGAGTGTCACACTGAAAATTCTTCGCCGCGCGGAGTGGTCGCGCTTTTTGAGGCGCCATGTCACTGATTGCGCTGTCTCTCCCTCGGACATGTGTGTGTGTTGTTCTTAGCATAAGTTAGTTTAAGTAGTGTGTAAGCCTATGGACGGGTGACCTCAGCAGTTTGGTCCCTTAGAAATTCACACATATTTGAACATTTTTGAAAATTCTTCCAGGTAAGTTCCATGCGTCATGCTATGTGATGTACATGCTGTTTCACACAGAGCATACTGACTTTCCATCTGAGAGACATGCGAATCTATTTTCTACCCAGATTTCAGACTTTGATCGCCGCATTCATTCCGATGTTTTTTTGTCAATTTATGATATTTTCTTTGTCCTTGTGCCTCGGATGGTCTTTCTGTCTTGGATGGTCTTTCTTCTGGTCCTGCGCTTCAGCGAGTAAATAGTCGACAGTGTATAAAGGCACATTTGCATGACGAGCGTGAGTTTCCGCGGAAACGCGAAATACTAATTAAATAAATAATCAGTGACAAATAAATAAAGCCTATGGCACACAACTGCAGCGCTGTGTCGCTGATAAAGCAAAAGCACAATTACGTTACTCTTATGTTTGATTAAAAAAAAAGGAGAGCTCTGGTTGAAGTGGTGCGAGAAGCACGTATTTTATTTTATTGTCTGGCACACCGCCATATTTCATGTTATAGAAGAATACTGCGAGTTGCAACCACACTAGGCACTCGATTCTGTAAAGAATTTATATTTATAAAAGTAAGTAGGATTATGAACTGTAGGCTTATTCATTGAATATATCTGATTTAACTAACTGTGTAACCTTTTTATGTTTAGTAGACAATCACCTCTGTACGACGCATTGGCATGGCTGGCAAATTATTGAAATATTGAGATTTAGATTATGAGTCCGCACCTACCGCAGCAGTCTTTGGAAACGATTTAATTACGAAGTCCGATTATTCAGTTTTATTTCACGGTCAACTACGAGTAACATTGCCTTTACGAAAAAGCCATTGTCAAGCGTCTGATAACGAATAATTAAACGTCCACGTTCCAGATAAGCAAATACAATTGCAATCACAATCACCATCATACAGATAGAATAATTAACATATTCAAAATAACATTTTTTTTAATGTATTTTATTTATTTTATATTGGCGACTGCGTGTCGGACTTGTCATTTTGTCATTTGTTACATTGTTCTCTTTGTTTCATGTAAAAAATCAACTTTCTGGACCTGGACGTCAATGTATGAGAGATAACAAAATCTGCAGATATTTTCTAATTCTGAAATTTTGCGGGAAGACGCAATGAAACTTCCAGCAAAATAAGGTAAGACGCAGCATCTTTGCATTAGCAGGCTTGACCAGACGTATAATTCAGTGTATTAGCTTTTCAGTAAATTCTGTAGTGTTTCTTTTCCGCATAACAGTTTCAGTGATAAGTTTCATTCTCAGTACTTTTCCCTAAACAATAACGTATGCAACAATACCAATACACGAGTGTACAATATGGCCGACTTCTGTACGATATCATGTAACATGGCTAGCAGCCATTACCAATAATCTCAAATTCAGTTTATATTTTTAAACTAACAGACAGCCATTGTTGCTACGAGCGATTCATGCTCAACTACATTTTATTTTAAAATCAGTGTCAAAAATTTTCTTGAAACATATATCACGTGTGGCATGGTAATAACTAGAAAACAATACGCAAAAATGGAACAGCAAGGACGTACTATTCAGACGCAATCCGACTCGGACGTGAGACAAGTGTTAGAAAATGACTTTACGACAGCAACCGGTAGTGACGATTCATCAAACATTGACGCAAGTGTTGACGAAAATTTTGACGATAGGCCGTCCACTACAAAAATTTCAAAATCTCAATCAGAGCCCATGTTAATGCATGACGTCACGTCTAATGACGCGGCGGGGGCAGAGACCTTGCAAACGGTAAACATTGCCGACATGTTACAAATGCTAATGAAACAAAACGCCGAAAACATGGCAACCTTAAAGGCACAGTTAGGGACACAAAATGAACAGTTAAAAACACAAAATGACGAAATCAAATCTGATCTCATAGCAATCAAGATAGGTAATGACACTTTATGTAAGCGTGTGGAACTTATAGACGCCACACTGACCAAACAGATGACCGAACTCAGTACTAAATTTTCCCAGCTCAATACGAGACAAGAAAAGACTACAACTGACGTAGCACTTTTACAGACACAAGTAAAAAACCTTAATGTCACGTGTGAAGTTCTTACTGAACAAATTCAAACATATCCTTCAGTACATGACAATCTTGAAAAACGAATTACTGACGTACAGAATAAATTTGACAATGTTGAACAACACCTGACTGACATCTTACAATCAGATGCCACAGCTCATTTTCAAAATATTAATAAAGAATTTCATGATTGGGTTGAGAACAAAGACAAACATTTTGATAGATGCTTACGTGAAAATTTACCAACAATTGTGCACGACTCCGTAGCGCAATACATTACTAATAACAAACAGCTGATCAGTGACGCAGTACAATCCGTCACTGCACCCATGAGACAATTCACCGATCAACTACAGTCTGAATGTAACGAAAATATCAGTCAAAATGTACAGTTCAGAAACCAATATACATTCGAGTATGATACACACATTCCGCACACGACAAATACACAAGAACAAAACACACCACGACTACAACACATACCACGATGTGGAAACACAAACACAAGCTATTATCATGGTAAACCACAGCAACATTATCGTAATTACTCGCCAGCTGAACATACCAGTAATTACAGTGGAATAAATCCGTATCACAATGCGAAGGAAGATGAAAGCTTAATGAAACACAGGCAATTTCAGATTTTTATCCCAGAAAAACGAACCATTCATCCGGTGATTTTTCTTAAATCTTTTAGTAACGCATTTCCACGCACTTGGAGTGACCGGAAAAAGATTTCATATATTGTCGGTTACATCCAAGGCGATGCAGCTGTCTGGGCATACAGTCAAGCTGACGTATGTACCACGTACAGTGAGTTTGAGCGTGCTTTTCTGAACAAATTCTGGTCGCAATCCGTCCAGGAGCGACTCAGAAGACAAATTTTAGAACCTGAAACTTTTAACAGTAAAAATGGTAACTTACGCAGATATTTTGAAAAATACTTGAACATGGGACATTTTTTAGACGAACCAGTCGCAACGCGTGATATACTCCGTGCGTTGAAGGCCAAATTGCCTTTCAACATTAAGGAAAAACTTCTACATATCCCGGATGACGATTCAGATTATTTTTTAACAGCTTTAGATTCGGTTGACATGTTACTTGAAGATCAGCGCTTCGCGCGGCAAAACAGCAGCCACAATGTTTACACTAGTGGTATGCAAAACATGCAGGCTTGCCAACACAATTCTGGCGCGCCCACAGTTGGATACGCGGTACAACAAAAACAGCAAACTCACATGCCGTCTCAGTACGGAAATCAAAATCAACACGCGTATTCCAATACAAACAATAGTTACAACAGTAATAACATTTCATGCGGCAATCCATACAAAAGGCACCGCGGTAATAACTACAACGGTAACAACGGATACAAAGGTAATAACAAAAACACAAACAGAATTAGAAATAATAATAACTACGAGCCAAGACAGCATCAAGGTTGGACTCGTAACGATCAGTACTTTCATTCAAACTCTGCTTTACCACAGCAGCCACCAGGACAAAATTGGAGCATACCTTACGACCGACAGGTAAGTTATAATGCGCAACAGCAACAACAACCGCAAAAGTTTGGAGATCATAATAGGCAATATCCGAATGTGAATATAATAGAAATGACACCTGATGCACAACCTCAATCTGTGTCAGTACCTAGTACAAATGATAATCCAACAAACTAGAAACAGTCACTACTTTGCCCCAGGTCGTGGCTGAAGAATTCTTGGGGGGCGACTTCAATGTTAATCAGTTATTCGACACCACACTTGAACAACAGAATAATGATATGGAGAGTAATTCTAAACAAAAACTACCTGTTTTATTTATAAGATACAACCACAATAACAATATATCAGATGAACTTTTACAAGACAGTACACAATGTCGTTTAAACACAAATGAAATTGTTTTAGCATCTACTACTGGTGTAGTAGGTGGGATTCCAACTACTATTATCCTAGATACAGGTGCAGCTGTGAGCGTTTTGTCTTTTAATTTCTATAAAAAGATGTGTGAATTGGAACCTGTGCCTGAGTTTCCTGCCCAAAACTGTAAAATAACTACTGCACTAGGTAATAAGTCATGTAGGGTTACGAAGCAAGTTTTTGTAAACGTTAAAATAGGTAATGGAACCGTACAATGGCCATTCCTGGTTGTACAAAACCTTGTGACAAATTGCATATTAGGAATAGATATTATGAGCGAGAAGGACTGCATTATAGACTTCTCCAAAGGTAAATGTATTTTAAATGATAAAGGCAGTGTAATTATTATTGATTTGGACAGGAGAACTCTAAAGCATGACAAACACTGTACAGGGTACAAGGTTCAGTTAGTACTTGACAATGACATTCAAGACATGCAAACACACTCATCTGACACAGAGCTAATGGACTTGAAAACATTGCTTGATCATAAGATAAGTGAAGCTACAGCTCTCAGTGTACATGAACGTATAAAACTACAGGAAGTGTTATCCAAATATTTACAAGTTTTTACCAAACGATTAGGTGTTATCAACACGTATGTGTACAAGATTGAAGTTAAGCCTCACAAGATCTTCTACCATAAGACATATAACGTACCGTTATCTCAACGACCTGCTGTGTGGCAAGAATTAAAACAAATGTTAGACTGGAAGGTCATTGAGCCATCCAGCTCACCTTATTGTAGTCCTCTACTTATTGTCAAAAAATCAAATGGAAGCATTAGGTTAGTGTTAGACGCACGAGCTATTAATGAAATAATTTTACCGGTTCACACAAAACCTGAAAATTTAGAAGAGCAATTACAGAAATTTCTAGATGCAAAATATTTTTCCACAATAGATCTCGCTAATTCGTTTTGGCAGGTGGGTATCACTCCTGATTCTCGGAAATATACTGCATTTATGTTCGGGGGGCGAACCTATCAGTTTTGTGTTCTACCCTTCGGACTGAATGTCAGCTCTGGGGTATTCATTACAGCCCTGGATACCGTGCTTGGCGACGATTTAGTTGAGACAGTCACACACTATGTAGATGATATACTGATAGCTACACGATCTTGGAATGAACACGTTGACACTCTTCAAAGAATTTTAGAAAAATTTGCACAAGCTGGAGTCACAGCCAACCTAAGAAAATCAAAATTTGGTTGCAGTGAGATAAAGTATTTAGGACATATCATTAATTCACAGGGCATACGTCCGGATCCCAGTAAATTAGATGCTATCAGAAACTTTCCTAGCCCTCGAACTAAAAAGCAGTTAAAATCATTCCTTGGGCTATGTTCATTTTTCAGACGTTTTTTGCCACAACCACTTTTGAACAGTAAACATCTGCTAAATCTACTCAGAAAGAATCAAGTTTGGATCTGGTCGGAACAGTGCCAGAATGACTTTAATACAATTAAACATGCTTTAGTGAATGCTAACATATTGAGCCATCCAGATTTCAATTTAGATTTTTGTATGACTTGTGACGCTTCACGTACTGGCTTGGGCTGTTGCTTATTTCAAGTTGTAAAGAATAAAGAGGAGGAACAGATAAGAATTATTGGGTTTGCGAGTCGCACTCTAACGGAATGTGAGCGTACATACTCCACTACTGAGTTAGAAACACTTTCCATAGTATGGGCATTCAAGAAATTCAATTATTATTTATTTGGAAAACATACGGTAATTTACACCGATCACCAGGCCCTGACATTTTTGTTAACTTGTAAACTTGTACATCCTAGACTATCACGATGGGCAGTTACACTTCAGAACTACTCTTTTGAAATTAAGTACACAAGAGGTAAGGACAACACCATTGCAGACACTTTGTCTAGACTTCCACAAGGTATGAATGATACCAACAGTGACTTAGAAAATATAAATGACTACAGGATTCTCTTAATGCGAGACAAGCAGTATCACCAATATTATATTGATATGTGCAGAAACATGGCTGAATTACAAAAATCTGATCCTCACTGGTATAAGATAATAACATTACTGGTAGAAAAACACAATCATCCTTTGACTAAGTATTACAAGTTACACAATGATGTGTTATTTTACCGCCGACATCCAAATGCTACTAACTGGTGTGTATGCATTCCCAAAGAGTCAGAACGTAATCTAATTTGGCACACACACTTAGTTTGGGGTCATTATGGGACGAAAAAGTGTTTGGCAAAGCTCAGTACAAACTGTTATTTTAGCAATATGAGAAGAAAAATTTACAGGGAACTAAAAACATGTGTCATATGTCAAAAATCAAAACCTCAGAATTTATCCACAAAAACAGATTTACATTCTATTTTACCCAGTAAACCCCTGGAAATTCTGTGTACTGACATCAGTGGACCGCATCCAGCAAGCTCTGGAGGCGTCAAATATATCTTAGCTTTTTACGATATATTTTCTAAACATGTAAAACTTTATGCTTTAAAATCCGCCACTGCAAATGCTATAATACGAAGATTCTCAAGTGATTACCTGACGCACGTGGGAAAACCTAAAGCAATTCTATCAGATAATGCAGCATACTACTCTGGGTACAAATGGAGAAATTTCTTGAAGGACAATAACATCAAAAGTATATTTATTTCGAGGTTTAGTCCACAATGTAACGCGACTGAGAGACTTTTCCGAGAATTAAACCGTTTCATGAGGACCTATATTTCATCAAAACATACTAATTGGGTGTCCTACCTAAGTCTTTTCGAAGACGTACACAATAACTTAAATATTTACGATACGAATTACACACCTAACGAGATCATGTTCAATTGCAAACAGAACGATCAATGGATAGAACCATTACCTAAGTTGTCAGACAAGGAAATCACACCTGAACAGAAAATAAAAGAAGTATTGACTACATTGACACATCACGCACAAATACGAAACAAACATCACAGAAACATAATAAAAAGAAAACAAAAATTCGAGGTAGGAATGCTTGTACTACTTCGTACTCATCATAAATCTGTAGCACTCAAACGACGCAACGCTAAGTGGCGTCTGCTATATGAAGGACCTTATATAATTGTTAACATACCGCATCCTGGTGCGTATCTGTTACAACATCCTAGAACTAACAAAATTATTGGGCTATACGCACACCGAGATCTTAGAGCATTTCATGCTGAATAATGTCAAAGTCATACCCATCAAAATATTGCTAAGCAACTCGAAAAACTCTGTTGTTACAACACAGATAATAAGTAGTATAGAAATTTTCATTTCAGCGGTTCCAGTGACGCAGTTGAAGACAGAAGAACTCTTCTTTCAGCGCGCGCCTCCACCTGAAAGACGGAATATTAAAGTAAAATTTATGATTACGTAGCAGTGGATGACATATTAATTTTTCACGGAACATTTGTTACTGAAGGTACCACTGACTTGGTGTGACACCTGACGAACTGACAGACGTCATCTGTGAAGCGATCTTTTACTTTGAGAAATAGATTAGACGCACATCTCTCAACACGAAAAGCATCTATCAGTAGTCAAGGCCACACAGACACTCTACACACACGCACAAAACGCGAGGAATCGAACATTTTCTCTCTCTTACTATTTTGAATATTTATTGAGTAGTGAAAACGCCTGGTCTTGCCTACTGATGTAATGAATGTTGTGTCTAACCTATCTTAATTTCAGATGACATCACAAAAAACATCGATAATATCCCAGCAAAACCGCTAAAGAGGATGTAAATATCTGCAATTCATGTAATCAAATGTGACACAATGTAATAACCTATAGCGATGTAATGATGATGTAAACATGTTTATGTGCAACTATATTATGTTTATGCTAAGAAAATATGTGACGTGTGTATGTATAATTACTTATTTTTTTAACTGATGTATAGTGTAACTGTTACTATGTAAAAATTTGAACAAAACGAGTGCCAAAAAGACATTGCATAGTGAACCACTGTTCACGGACATTAACGAACATTACTAACTCTGCAACTACGCGGAAACCTATGTGAAAGAAACTGTTAATGCCATTCATTATGCAGCGTATCTATGTGAACGCGATGAACGATTTCCTTGATTAATAACTACGAACATTTAGGTGAGCTATATTCAGCAAAAAACTGAAAATGTGAAGTGCATAATTCGTGCATCGTCTAGTGACATTACTACAGTACCCGACTTCAAGATGTTAACTGGATTAAATGGACACAAAGTGCCTGTGCAGAAAACAACACGACGGGTGGAAGAATTTTGGTTGGAACTTCAGGGAATGAAATGTTCTCGAAATGTGACGGACACTCTTACGTGGACTGTCCAAGGATCGACGCCAGCTATGTGCCGTCCGAGGTTCTGCAGCCAAGCTTCCACGGAATGTAAAAAACGAACTGCACGTGGACCAATTACTCGACGGGTCACGTCTGATCTGTAATAAGCAATGCTTTTAGTCACAACCAACTGCATCACTACGACTATAATGGAAATGGGAAATGGACACGCTTATGTATTAATCACGTTGTTATACAACGATGTTACTGTGATCAAAAAACTTTACCACGACGATACTAACCTGTAAAAAATTATTGTGCAGCGGATGAATATGAACCGTAATAACGACACGATGTGTATAGGTCAACGCACCTGAAAAATACGGACATTTTTCTTTGAAGTATTTCAAAACAATACTATGTAACTAAGAACATTCAACAATCTAAGTTGTATTGTGTTATAACAAATATTGTAAATTTAAAACTAAGTTACCTGTCATAGAATGTAGTCTTCATATGTAATCTTGGTTGAATATTTTCTTTGTGCAACGACTGAGAAACGCGCGCACACGAACAATATGAACTGCAATACTGTGCCGCGTGATCTAACTGTACGAAATAACGGCAGTGCCGCAGTTACACAGACGCTTCTGCACATGCGCGCACTCTATCTGCCAACATAAGAACTTTTACGGCGCACCCGCGTCATTCAAATTTTGTATATAATGTGTATAATGTGTAATGTAAGTCATGTAAATAGTTGTAGATAACTTAGATTTTCTTGTGCCTTTAGGTGAATTGCTCGCCTGCAGGTGTGTCCTTTCGCCTCGCAATTTAGGGGGCAATATAGAGGCACATTTGCATGCCGAGCGTGAGTTTCCGCGGAAACGCGAAATACTAATTAAATAAATAATCAGTGACAAATAAATAAAGCCTATGGCACACAACTGCAGCGCTGTGTCGCTGATAAAACAAAAGCACAATTACGTTACTCTTATGTTTGATTAAAAAAAAGGAGAGCTCTGGTTGAAGTGGTGCGAGAAGCACGTATTTTATTTTATTGTCTGGCACACCGCCATATTTCATGTTATAGAAGAATACTGCGAGTTGCAACCACACTAGGCACTCGATTCTGTAAAGAATTTATATTTATAAAAGTAAGTAGGATTATGAACTGTAGGCTTATTCATTGAATATATCTGATTTAACTAACTGTGTAACTTTTTTATGTTTAGTAGACAATCACCTCTGTACGACGCATTGGCATGGCTGGCAAATTATTGAAATATTGAGATTTAGATTATGAGTCCGCACCTACCGCAGCAGTCTTTGGAAACGATTTAATTACGAAGTCCGATTATTCAGTTTTATTTCACGGTCAACTACGAGTAACATTGCCTTTACGAAAAAGCCATTGTCAAGCGTCTGATAACGAATAATTAAACGTCCACGTTCCAGATAAGCAAATACAATTGCAATCACAATCACCATCATACAGATAGAATAATTAACATATTCAAAATAACATTTTTTTTATTTATTTTAGTTATTTTATAAGTGTTACCGCTATTCGAGCCTAAATTCCTGAGACGCGGCCTCTGCAGTCTAATTACTGCAGACGATAGACGCTACTTATGTACTGCCAGCCGGCGAATGGTCACTTCGCGAGTAGAACAGAATTTCGTTAGCTGCTGACTAGCGATTTTACCTGGAGAGCGGTTAGGCAGCAAGCAAGGAACTAGTAACGGATTAAGCTCCTCTCGCCCCCCCCCCCCCCCCGCCCCTAAATACGCGATAAATGGAAATGGAGATAAAGGCTACAACCTGTCAGTTAACTGCCACGCGGCACCATGAGGGGCTCATGTTGCCCACATCACACCAGTCGCCCACGCCTCCACTCATTACTGATTCATGTGGTAAGATAAAGCGGTTAATCACCCCCGGTTACCAAGTTGTCTCTATGATCAGTAAAATCGGTCCTGACATTGAGTTGATGATTTGTGCATAATCATAACAAATAAAAATTTTTCCCTGCTCTATTAGTTTGAATTTGTTCAAATGGCTCTGAGCACTATGGGACTCAACTTCTGAGGTCATTAGTCCCCTAGAACTTAGAACTAGTTAAACTTAACTAACCTAAGGACATCAAACACATCCATGCCCGAGGCAGGATTCGAACCTGCGACCGTAGCGGCCTCGCGGTTCCAGACTGCAGCGCCTAGAACCGCACAGCCACTTCGGCCGGCTTGAATTTGTTACTATGTTTTAGAACGCAGCGTGGGGCCATAACATTCTGATTCAATTTTCACGAATTTACTGATTTTGGGCCGCAATGTAGGTGCCATGTCCTTTCCTGTTTCAAGTCATAGAAGTAATGTTATGCAGAGTATAAATGAAATTAAAAGACTTTCGAAAGCAAAGGTCGCATAAATATTTCTTTACTTTCAACAACCGGTTTCGTCAGACCAGGCCTTCTAAAATTTTCTTCATAAGACCTGAATATGACAGCAAAGTACGTCAAAACCGGTTGCTGAAAACAAAGAAATATTTATGCGATCCTGGCATTAGAATGATCTCTCCTTCTCATTTCTCAAGATGAGAAAATTAAAATAAATGAATGCCAAAAATGAAAACGCAGGAACGGTACACTTGCATAATTTGTACCATAAGCTAGTTAGGTGCCAACTGTGCCAATGCACATTTACCCTGTGGTGAAATTTCATGCAGCCTGAAAATAATTTGTAGTTAATCCACTCAAGTCACCATGTATCGTTGAATCAACGAACTGCAAGTCTGTAATCTAAATCAATGAATAAGTATAAATTGGTAAAATATTTGGTTTGTTTAAGAAAGAAAAACACAAATACCAAACAAGTTTTGCAGGAGAAGGATAAAATAAAGACACAATGAAACAACGTGGACTACTCCAGATATATAAAATAAAAACTAAAAAATTGCATGAACTCATTTTAAGAGCATTTCATAATGATACCGATTTTGGGATAATAAGTTTCAGACACTTGCTAGAGCTGTGTGACGTAACCATCTACGGAAAAATACATTTCCTCAACTATTCAGGAATTTTAAGGTATTACACATGGTTAGTGCCATCTGCAAATACTTTCCTCAAAGTCTCCCAGTTCAGAATTTGTGTCATTTATCGGTTGACTAAGCTGAGCCAATTTGAAAGAGCTAGTCTTTCCTTGGTTTGGTAGTCTTGCTGAGGCAGGATTTTAGAGTAAGAGTAAATTTCGGGAAAAGCTGAGAAAATACATTTTGCAGAATTTGATTGCACCACCGCAAGAACATCGCCGATCTAATCACATGCGACTGGCTGTGACGTAGGTACAATGCATACGTTGAACAAGTTATCTACCTTAATCAAGAGTGACATGCTCATTTTGAAGACCTACAATGATACAATGTTTAAGAATTCGTAAAATCTGAAACAGGCTTTGATTGCAAATTTATTCATTTAATTCAATTACCAGTTTCGATCATTACTATCGTCATCAAATTGGTTGCTCAATTACGTTGCTGATACTTTGTTTCTTTCTAGATTTTAATCTGTGAATCCACAAGAACTTTCGCATGTTGATCATGCTTCAGGTAAAGAATCTGGAAGCCGGCCGGAGTGGCCGAGCGGTTAAAGGCGCTACAGTCTGGAACCGCACGACCGCTACGTTCGCAGGTTCGAATCCTGCCTCGGGCATGGATGTGTGTGATGTCCTTAGGTTAGTTAGGTTTAAGTAGTTCTAAGTTCTAGGGGACTTATGACCACAGCAGTTGAGTCCCATAGTGCTCAGAGCCATTTGAACCAAAGAATCTGGAGTCCCTACAGAGACCGTCTTGATAGTCCAGAACCTGATGCAGATACAGCAGCAGTGAGCTGGCTTTACCAGCTCTTCTACTTTAGCGGGCGGTCAGGTTAATTCCAAAAATAAATATAAATCACCATCTAAATTTGCCTGTGCTGGTGCCATGGTAATACGAGGATTGGAACTTAAGTAGTGCAACTATTTATTTACAGCTCGTACAAAATAGATACGTGTTTCAAAGTTTTACTGACCTTCAAAGTAGTCACCAGCATTCTGTGTAAACCGTTGCCAACGATATGGAAGTCGTAGGATACTCTTAGCAGTGCCAGTTGTGTTGACAGTTCGAGCAGCGCGGTCTATTGCCCGACGAATTTGTAGCAGTTCTGAAGCGAATGCCGTGAAGTGTTTCATTCAATTTAGAAATCGAGTTGAACTCACGAGGGCTTAAGTCAGGTGAGTGCAGTAGGTGGTATAGCACTTAGCAGCCCCATCAGTCAAACAAATCAGTAACAGCTTGAACTGTGCAGGCTTGAGCATTGTCCTGCAAAATGATGGTCAGGTCCTGCAGAAAGTATCATCACTCTGTCTCTAAGCTGGTCATAGGTTGAGTTCCAAAAATGAACAGCATAGAGACAGAAATGATGACACTTTCTGCAGGACCTGACCATCATTTTGCAGGACAATACTCAAGCACGTACAGTGCAGGCTGTTAGATTTCTACATCTACATCTACATGGATACTCTGCAAATCACATGTAAGTGCCTGGCAGTGGGTTCATCGAACCACCTTCACAATTCTCTATTATTCCAATCTCATATAGCTCACGGAAAGAACGAACACCTGTATCTTTCCGTACGAACTCTGATTTCCCTTGTTTTATCGCGGTGATCGTTTCTCCCTATGTAGGTCGGTGTCAACAGAATATTTTCGCATTCGGAGGAGAAAGTTGGTGATTAGAACTTCGTGAGAAGATTTCGTCGCAACGAAAAACGCCTTTCTTTTAATGATGTCCTGCCCAAATCCTGTATCATTTCTGTGACACTCTCTCCCAGATTTCGCGATAATGCAAAACGTACTGCCCTTCTTTGAACTTTTTCCATGTTCTCCGTGACCTATCTGGTAAGGATTCCACACCGCGCAGCAGTATTCTAAAAAAGGACGCACAAACGTAATGTAGGCAGTCTCCTTAATAGATCTGTTACATTTTCTAAGTGTCCTGCCAATAAAACGCAATCTTTGGTTAGCCTCCCCGACAATATTTTCTGTGTGTTCCTTCCAATTTAAGTTGTTCGTAATTGTAATACCTAGGTACTGAGTTGAATTTACGGCTTTTAGATTAGACTGATTTATCATGTAACCGAAGTTTAACGAATTCCTTTTAGCACTCATGTAGATGATCTCGCACTTTTCGTTATTTACGGTCAACTGCCAATATTCGCACGATTTAGATATCTTTTCTAAATCGTTTTGCAATTTGTTTTGATCTTTTGATGACTTTATTAGTCAATAAACGACAGCGTCGTCTGCAAACAACCTAAGACGGCTGCTCAGACTGTCTCCCAAATAATTTATACAGATAAGGAACAGCAAAGGGCCTATAAAACCACCTTGGGGAACTTCACAAATCACTTCTGTTTTACTCGATGACTTTCCGTCAATTACTACGATCTGTGACCTCTCTGACGGGAAATCACAAATCCAGTCACATAACTGAGACAATATTCCATAAGCACGCAATTTCACTACGAGCCGCTTGTGTGGTACAGTGTCAAAAGCCTTCCGGAAATCCCGAAATACGGAATCGATTTGAAACCCCTCGTCAACAGCACTCAACACTTCATGTGAATAAAGAGCTAGTTGTGTTTCACAGGAACAATGTTTTCTAAACCCATGTTGACTGTGTGTCAATAGACAGTTTTCTTCGAGGTAATTCATAATGTTTGAACACAATATATGTTCCAAAATCCTGCTGCACATCTACGTTAACGATATGGGCCTGTAATTTAGTGGATTACTCCTACTACCTTTCTTGAATGTTGGTGTGATCTGTGCAACTTTCCAGTCTTTGGGTACGGATCTTTCGTCGAGCGAACGGTTGTATATGATTGTTAAGTATGGAGCTAATGCACCAGCATATTGCGAAAGGAACCTAATTGGTGTACAGTCTGGACCAGAAAACTTTCTTTTATTAAGTGATTTGAGTTGCTTCACTACTCCGAGGATATTTACTTCTACGTTACTCATGTTGGCAGCTGTTCTCGATTCGAGTTCTGGAATATTTACTTCGTCTTCTTTTGCGAAGGCATTTCTGAAGGCTGTGTTTAGTAACTCTGCTTTGGCAGCACTGTCTTCGATAGTATCTCCATTGCTACCGCGCAGAGAAGGCATTGTTTGTTTCTTGCCGCAAACATACTTCACATACGACCAGAATCTCTTTGGATTTTCTGCCAGGTTTCGAGACAAAGTTTCGTTGTGGAAACTGCTGTAATCATCTCGCATTGAAGTCTTCGCTAAATTTCGAGCTTCTGTAAAAGATCGCCAATCTTGGAGATTTTACGGTTGTTTAGATTTGTTTGACTGATGGGGCTGCTAAGTGCTATACCACCTACTGCACTCCTCTGACTTAAGCCCTCTTATGTTCAACTCGATTTCTAAAGTGAAGGAAACACTTCACGGCATTCGCTTCAGAACTGCTACAAATTCGTTGGGCAATAGACTGCGCCGCTCGAACTGTCAACTCAACTGGCACTGCTAAGAGTATCCTACGACTTCCATATCGCTGGCAATGGGTTATACACAATGCTGGTGTCTGCTTTGAAGGTCAGTAAAACTTTGAAACACGTATCTATTTTGTACGAGCTGTAAATAAATAGTTGCCACTATTAAAGTTCCAGCCTTCGTACAAACCGTCACATACAAGCAGGCGTTATACACTCCTGGAAATTGAAATAAGAACACCGTGAATTCATTGTCCCAGGAAGGGGAAACTTTATTGACACATTCCTGGGGTCAGATACATCACATGATCACACTGACAGAACCACAGGCTAATAGACACAGGCAACAGAGCATGCACAATGTCGGCACTAGTACAGTGTATATCCACCTTTCGCAGCAATGCAGGCTGCTATTCTACCATGGAGACGATCGTAGAGATGCTGGATGTAGTCCTGTGGAACGGCTTGCCATGCCATTTCCACCTGGCGCCTCAGTTGGACCAGGGTTCGTGCTGGACGTGCAGACCGCGTGAGACGACGCTTCATCCAGTCCCAAACATGCTCAATGGGGGACAGATCCGGAGATCTTGCTGGCCAGGGTAGTTGACTTACACCTTCTAGAGCACGTTGGGTGGCACGGGATACATGCGGACGTGCATTGTCCTGTTGGAATAGCAAGTTCCCTTGCCGGTCTAGGAATGGTAGAACGATGGGTTCGATGACGGTTTGGATGTACCGTGCACTATTCAGTGTCCCCTCGACGATCACCAGTGGTGTACGGCCAGTGTAGGAGATCGCTCCCCACACCATGATGCCGGGTGTTGGCCCTGTGTGCCTCGGTCGTATGCAGTCCTGATTGTGGTGCTCACCTGCACGGCGCCAAACACGCATACGACCATCATTGGCACCAAAGCAGAAGCGACTCTCATCGCTGAAGACGACACGTCTCCATTCGTCCCTCCATTCACGCCTGTCGCGACACCACTGGAGGCGGGCTGCACGATGTTGGGGCGTGAGCGGAAGACGGCCTAACGGTGTGCGGGACCGTAGCCCAGCTTCATGGAGACGGTTGCGAATGGTCCTCGCCGATACCCCAAGAGCAACAGTGTCCCTAATTTGCTGGGAAGTGGCGGTGCGGTCCCCTACGGCACTGCGTAGGATCCTACGGTCTTGGCGTGCATCCGTGCGTCGCTGCGGTCCGGTCCCAGGTCGACGGGCACGTGCACCTTCCGCCGACCACTGGCGACAACATCGATGTACTGTGGAGATCTCACGCCCCACGTGTTGAGCAATTCGGCGGTACGTCCACCCGGCCTCCCGCATGCCCACTATACGCCCTCGCTCAAAGTCCGTCAACTGCACATACGGTTCGCGTCCACGCTGTCGCGGCATGCTACCAGTGTTAAAGACTGCGATGGAGCTCCGTATGCCACGGCAAACTGGCTGACACTGACGGCGGCGGTGCACAAATGCTGCGCAGCTAGCGCCATTCGACGGCCAACACCGCGGTTCCTGGTGTGTCCGCTGTGCCGTGCGTGTGATCATTGCTTGTACAGCCCTCTCGCAGTGTCTGGAGCAAGTATGGTGGGTCTGACACACCGGTGTCAATGTGTTCTTTTTTCCATTTCCAGGAGTGTATTTTGATAACGTTTGTTAAGAAATTCGATTGCGATTTAAATTTAAATGTTGGAAATGAGCTGGCAGCCCTCAACAGTAGAAGAGCTAGCAATGCCAGCTCACCAAAAGAAGACAATGCTGCTGAAGATAACACAGAGAGTCCTTCTGTATCTACACCACGTTCTGGACTATCAAGAGGCTCTCCTGCAGTGACTTGAGGATGCTTTGCCTGCAGCACCACTAAGATCTGGTCATTCTAATGGATGGGTAGATGAAGCTGTAAAATCTGGAAAGAAACGGAGTGACAGTGACACAGCTGATGTTGATCGTAATGATACTCATTTGCGATCAAACACTGTTCGAGTTTTTACTAATGCATCGACCTTACAAGAACAAATATACTTGGCTCTCATATTTTTGTTTGAGACATATTGTCCTAGAATCAAATCAAAAGTATTTCACATGCCCCCAGTTCTGACGAAGGTTTCCAGAGGGTTTCGCTTTGTATTAAGGGAAGTGTAGAAACTGGAAATCCCTCCTCATATATTCCCAATCGGGACGCGACTACACAACAATCACAGCTCGAATAACCTGCTGTGTCGTTAGGGGTGGAGAATCAAAAATGAATAATAAACTGCGTTATATATCTCCAGCGGGTGCCTGAAGATGGAGCCATATAATCCCGAAATGTATAGAATATGAACTGAATACGAAAAAAAATGCAGGTTGGTTCTTGCAGAGAAAATCACAGCAACCAGCCACTTTTTAAAATGCTATTTATTTACATAAATAGCACTTTTACCGGTTTCAGACCTACATTTTACATGATTTTTCACGTTTGATCCCCCTATGAAAATACCTTGAGGAATAAAAAGTGCAAACTGATGTAAACTATAACAAAAATGTATCTTAATGTGAAAAAGCCATCTGACGATGTTGGTTTTAAACCGGAAACGGGACTATTTATTTATGTAAATAAATAGCATTATAAAAAGTGACTGGTTGCTGTTATCTTCCCTGCAAGAATCAGCCTGTATTTTGTACATAGCCACGGGCTCAAAATATCATTTTTCTATCAAATAACATCAAAGAACACCTGTACAGTTGTGAGGGATATTGTTTATACAGTGATATTATTTTTGATTGTTGCGTCCAGGCCAAGCTCGACGTACAAATGGTTCAAATGGCTCTGAGCACTATGGTACTTAACTTCTGAGGTCATCAGTCCCCTAGAACTTAGAACTATTGAAACCTAACTAACCTAAGGACAACACACACATCCAAGCCCGAGGCAGGATTCGAACCTGCCTAAGTGGTCTGGCACTAGAAGAAAAATCACAGCTTAATCTTATAGTCAATGACTGCCGACTTTGGAAGAAGCCTTTCTACTTTTTGAGGGGATAGACTAGTCAATACATGACATTAAAAGAGCAACAAGGAAGGAAGAACAGGCTTAAACGTCCATTCGACGACGAAGTTATTACTGACCGAGTTTGGATTTTGGATGTGGAACGAATTCGACGGCACCCTCTCAAAGGAACCATCTCGGCATTCCCTTGAATGATTTAGGGAAATTGCGGAATACATAAATCTTGATGTTTCGACGGTGACCTGAACCTATCCCCCCCTAATAAGAATCCAGTGTCTTGATCACTGATCCATCTCACTCGGTTCGAAGAGGTGGCACACTGAGAAGGAAATAAGGGGTAGCCAAGCAGTGTTTTCTCTTGGCAGAGAGCAGTGGCAACCGGCAAGACTAATATATGAAGTTCCCATTTATTTAATAGAAATTTTTGGTGATAAGGATACACATAAAGTCTTACTTATCACCTCGCAGAAATAAAGTTACGTAATTACTGTAATTTTTTGTTTGTTTAGAGGTTCGTGTCAGCTGTCCTGGCATACATCGGAATTCCTACACCACAATACTATGGCACCACTAGAAGAGCCAAAACAAAATTGGGCAACCTATTGATAATGTGGAGTATTGTAAGCCAGTTCGTTTTTAGAGTTTGAAAGAATAAAACGCTGCAACAATCCACGCTGAGTTGATAGAATTATACGGCAACAATACAAAATTTTGAAGGATGAAGGACGAAGTGGCAGACCATCTCTCTGCTAATAACCAGTGAGTGATGCTCCCTTCTGTTTTTATCAATTGATTACTACGATTTAACTTTAATTCTGAACTTAAGCAGTATTGTAATGTGGGATACACCTTTCGCCAAATGCCAAATGAAATGGAGTTGGTGCCTCCTATCGAGAGCAGGCAGTGATACGTCCACTGATGGTCGCGCAGGAAAAATACCCAATAAAAATGAATTTGAAGTTTATTGTAACACATATAAGCAATCTTTTCCAGCCGGCCGGAGTGGCCGTGCAGTTCTAGGCGCTACAGTCTGGAACCGAGCGACCACTACGGTCGCAGGTTCGAATCCTGCCTCGGGCATGGATGTGTGTGAAGTCCTTAGGTTAGTTAGGTTTAATTAGTTCTAAGTTCTAGGCCACTGATGGCCTCAGAAGTCGCATAGTTCTCAGAGCCATTTGAACTATTTGAATCTTTTCCAGCGGGAGCTTCTATGGAACACAATAACTGAAAACAAGTTGCTTCTTGAGTGCTGAAAACCTCAAGGCCTGAAAATGTCACAGGAAATCAAAAGTTCCTAAATCCAATGTCCATACACTAAGCATGCCAAAACCAAATCCTGGAAGGGACGTGCAAAGGTCCTGGGAGAACGAGCAAACGTTAAAGTACCTAGGGGATGCAAAAAAAAAAAAAAAAAAAAAAATTAGTATGATGTTCTGATGGTAACAAACAAAACAAATATTACAAAGTCCATTTGCTGGTCACAGCGTCGGAGACCACGTCTCTTCAGTGTAGAGGACATTAGTGGTGTAGGTCCATAACTGGCAGTTCCAAAAGTCGACGTGGGTGGTGGCCTCATCGTAGCGGTGCCTCCAGAGAGAAATCCTGATTGTGGGTATGCTTTCGCAGTTGACACCTGACCCAGGAAACTCACTCGGAGCAACTGCTGGAGTGTATCCCGGGCGCCATCCTGATTACTGCTTGGATACTGCAGGATATTGCAGATACTATTTGTGGTCTCATGGTCCCGGTGAGCTAGCGCCCTCTGACGGCGCTTGGGTTGCCGCCTGGTGGCTGGGCGGCGAGCAGTCATACCTTGTCTGTCATCTGAAAAGCTGTTCCCTGCGTTCTTCGTGCCTGCACAACCCATCTGTGTTGCTGGTTGCCGGCTAAGTAGGTGCAAGGTCTCGACACAGCAGGCAGTGCCTCTCTACTGGAATATTCCACAACCCACGCACAACCCATCTGTGTTGCTGGTTGCCGGCTAAGTAGGTGCAAGGTCTCGACACAGCAGGCAGTGCCTCTCTACTGGAATATTCCACAACCCATGCACAACCCATCTGTGTTGCTGGATGCCGGCTAAGTAGGTGCAAGGTCTCGACACAGCAGTCAGTGCCTCTCTACTGGAATATTCCATTCAGTACAAGAGAACATTATGATATCTGATCCTATGCTTTACCCGAAGATGCACAATAAAATATTACTAATTTTCTCTAGTATAACTAATCACGTAATGAATTTCATTGCTAGTTTAAAACAACATTTCTCAGACAAGGTCAGCTATTCTCATTAATTATGAAGTGGAAAGGAGCGCTGGGATGCTTCTAGGTGAAAAAACTGATGATTCATACTCCATTGAAATGACGTTTCGGAGATTAGCAATCTTTTAACAAGCAAGATTCACTTTAATATTATGGTTCTGTACAGGGTTTCCATTTTTGATAAATTCTATGAACGTTATTCTGTCAGCAAATGGTCGTGACATCGTAGAGATCGTCATGGTTACTCTCATGAACACAATAAAAGTCCAATCACCCGCTGCAGTGATGGAGGTGAAACTTTACAAGCTAAGTTCACCAACGATTCCTATGAATTGTGTGCGGTTTCCGTCAGTCTTGGATTAAGATCATACATTCTGTTCAAGAAAATCTGTAGAACGCAATTACAAACTCCTAATAGAGGTGGCTAACGAAAAGACGAAGTCACCTTTCCAAAAACTAAGTCGAAAACAATTTAAACTTGCTTAACTTAGCTACATAAGACCTTGCATAACTGAATTTAATTTCTGCACGGTTTACCTACATTATGAAAGAAATACGACTAACTGGATTCCCAAATAAAATGTTTTATCTTAACTCAGAAGCAGTATGTGTTACTCACCACAGCATTAGACCCCGACTTACTGTAAACAGCTACTTTCTAAAACATAGCAGGCGCTGTGTCCTGGTGCAGTCTCCCAGAGTAGGGGTGACCGTTACCTAACCGTCACAAGAAACGACCCAACCGCGCCAAACGCTTTGCCCAATCGCGTGGAAGCTAAAAATGACAGTACCAATTACTCAGTCCTAAAGAGCAGGGCAGCTGTCAACCCCCCCCCCCCCTCCCCCCTCCCCCCGCCCCCCGCGGTCACGGCACGAACTACTACATATGAAAACTAAAATACAAAGGACGTTCCAATGGTTCTACAAAAGGAACAAAGAAAGCTATTAGAGACAATGATTGAGCTCCGTACATTCACTTTAAAGTCGCCAGTGAGTCCTGTGACGTCATCTCTGAACCCGCTGTCTCCACGCGCCAATAGACTCCAAAAATGGTTCAAATGGCTCTGAGCACCATGGGACTTAACAGCGACGATCATCAGTCCCCTAGAACTTAGAACTACTTAAACCTAACTAACCTAAGGACATCACACAACACCCAGTCATCACGAAGCAGAGAAAATTCCTGACCCCGCCGGGAATCGAACCCGGGAAATCGGGCGCGGGAAGCGAGAACGCTACCGCACGACCACGAGCTGCGGACCATAGACTCCACTCGGGAGCCATCACCACTGTCCAACACTGTCCAATCTTCAATTGAGTCGCTTGTCGGGTAGAAGTCGACTCGACTCGATCAGAAAGGAGAGCGAATACACGAGTTCGCATGTGCAACTGAGGACTCGCGGCATTCCTCCTACTTACCGAAAAGTTTTGAAAGAAATTTCTGCGATGATACTGTTCATTACTCTTCATCTGTTTCACACAATCATGATTTCGACTTCATACACATACTCCCGCCCATGAACCATGGACATTGCTGTTGGTGGGGGAGGCTTGCCTGCCTCAGCGATACAGATAGCCGTACCGTAGAACCGTAGATGCAACTACAATGGAGGGGTATCTGTTGAGAGGCCAGACAAACGTGTGGTTGCTGAAGAGGGGCAGCAGCCTTTTCAGTAGTTGCAGGGGCAACAGTCTGGATGATTGACTGACCTGGCCTTGTAACACTAACCAAAACGGCCTTGCTGTACTGGTACTGCGAACGGCTGAAAGCAAGGGGAAACTAAAGCCGTAATTTTTCCCGAGGGCATGCAGCTTTACTGTATGATTAAATGATAATGGCGTCCTCTTGGGTGAAATATTCCGGTGGTAAAATAGTCCCCATTCGGGTCTCCGGGCGGGGACTACTCAACAGGACGTTGTTATCAGGAGAAAGAAAACTGGCGTTCAGCGGATCGGAGAATGGAATGTCAAATCCCTTAATCGGGCAGGTAGGTTAGAAAATTTAAAAAGGGAAATGGATAGGTTAAAGTTAGATGTAGTGGGAATTAGTGAAGTTCGGTGGCAGGAGGAACAAGACTTTTGGTCAGATGAATACGGGGTTATAAATACAAAATCAAATAGGGGTAATGCAGGAGTAGGTTTAATAATGAATAGGAAAGTAGGAATGCGGGTAAGCTACTACAAACAGCATAGTGAACGCATTATTGTGGCCAAGATAGATACGAAGCCCACGCCTACCACAGTAGCACATGTTTATATGCCAACTAGCTCTTCATATGACGAAGAGATTGATGAAACGTATGATCAGATAAAAGAAATTATTCAGATAGTGAAGGGAGACGAAAATTTAGTAGTCATGGGTGACTGGAACTCAATAGTAGGAAAAGGAAGAGAAGGAAACGTAGTAGGTGAATATGGAATGGGAGGAAGGAATGAAAGAGGAAACCGTCTGGTAGAATTTTGCACAGAGCATAACTCAGTCATAGCTAACACTTGGTTCAAGAATCATGAAAGAAGGTTGTATGCATGGAAGATGCCTGGAGATACTAGAAGGTTTCAGATAGATTATATAATGGTAAGACAGAGATTTAGGAACCAAGTTTTAAATTGTAAGACATTTCCAGAGGCAGATGTGGACTCTGACCACAATCTATTGGTTATGAACTGTAGATTAAAACTGAAGAAACTGCAGAAAGGTGGGAATTTGAGGAGATGAGACCTGGATAAACTGAAAGAACCAGAGGTTGTAGAGAGTTTCAGGGAGAGCATTAGCGAACGATTGATAAGGATGGGGGAAAAAAATACAGTAGAAGAAGAATGAGTAGCTTTGAGGGATGAAATAGTGAAGGCAGCAGAGGATCACGAAGGTAAAAAGACGAGGGCTAATAGAAATCCTTGAGTAACAGAAGAAATATTGAATTTAATTGATGAAAGGAGAAAATACACAAATGCAGCAAATGAAGCATTCAAAAAGATATACAAACGTCTCAAAAATGAGATCGACAGGAAGTGCAAAATGGCTAAGCAGGGATGGCTAGAGGACAAATGTAAGGATGTAGAGGCTTATCTCACGAGGGGTAAGATAGATACAGCCTACAGGAAAATTAAAGAGACTTTGGAGAAAAGAGAACCACTTGCATGAATATCAAGATGGAAACCCAGTTCTAAGCAAAGAAGGGAAAGCAGAAAGGTGGAAGAAATATATAGAGGGTCTATACAAGGGCGATGTTCTTGAGGACATTATTATGGGAATGGAAGAGAATGTAGATGAAGATGAAATGGGAGATATGATACTGCGTCAAGAGTTTGACAGAGCACTGAAAGACCTGAGTCGAAACAAGGCCCCAGGAGTAGACAACATTCCATTAGAACTACTGACAGCCTTCGGAGAGCCAGTCGTGATAAAACTCTACCATCTGGTGAGCAAGATATATGAGACAGACGAAATACCCTCAGACTTCAAGAAGAATATAATAACTCCAATCCCAAAGAAAGCAGGTGTTGACAGATTTGAAAATTGCTGAACCATCAGTTTAATAAGCCACGGCTGCAAAATACTAACGCGAATTCTTTACAGACGAATGGAAAAACTGGTAGAAGCCGACCTTGGGGAAGATCAGTTTGGATTCCGTAGAAATATGGGAACACGTGAGACAATACTGATCCTACGACTTATCTTAGAAAATAGATTAAAGAGAGACAAACCTACATTTCCAACATTTGTAGATTTAGAGAAAGCTTTTGACAATGTTGAATGAAATACTCTCTTTCTAATTCCGAAGGTGGCAGGGGTAAAATACAGGGAGCGAAAGGCTATTTACAATTTGTACAGAAACCAGAAGGCATGAAAGGGAATCAGTGGTTGGGAAGGGAGTGAGACAGGGTTGTAGCCTATCCCCGATGTTATTCAATCTGTATATTGAGCAAGCACTAAAGCAAACAAAAGAAAAATTCGGAGTAGGAATTAAAATCCATGTAGAAGAAATAAAAACTTTGATGTTCACCGATGACATTGTAATTCTGTGAGAGACAGCAAAAGACCTGGAAGAGCAGTTGAACGGAATGGACAGTGTCTTGAAAGGAGGATATAAATCGGGTGATGCTGCGGGCATTAGATTAGGAAATGAGACGCTTAAAGTAGTAAATGAGTTTTGTTACTTGGGGAGCAAAATAACTGATGATTTTCGAAGTAAAGAGGATATAAAATGTAGACTGGCAATGGCAAGGAAAGCGTTTCTGAAGAGGAGAAATTTGTTAACATCAAGTGTAGATTTAAGTGTCAGGAAGTGACTTCTGAAAGTATTTGTATGGAGTGTAGCCATGTATGGAAGTGAAACGTGGACGACAAATAGTTTAGACAGGAAGAGAATAGAAGCTTTCGAAATGTGGTGCTTCAGAAGAATGCTGAAGATTAGATGGGTAGATCACATAACTAATGAGGAGGTATTGAATAGAATTGGAGAGAAGAGAAATTGGTGGCACAGCTTGACTAGAAGACGAGATCGGTTGGTAGGGCATATTCTGAGGCATCAAGGGATCGTCAATTTGGTATTGGAGGGCAGCGTGGAAGGTAGAAATCGTAGAGGGAGACCAAGAGATGAATACACTAAACAGATTCAAAAGGATGTAGGCTGCAGTAGGTACTGGGAGATGAAGAAGCTTGCACAGGATAGAGTAGCATGGAGAGCTGCCTCAAACCTGTCTCTGGACTGAAGACCACAACAACCTCAGACATTCTCAAGTGCAAGTTGAAATGTCACAAAATGTCCGACCTGCGTAGATGACAGAAGTAAGTTATACACCAATATAACGACTGAACGGTTAGCAATGAATATTGTCCTGTTTATACATACTTTTATAAAGATAAAACTTTTTCGAAGACTGACGTAAATCTTTTATGTATGAAGTCTACACGGGTTGCCAGTCGAGTAGCGTCGTCGTCTCGTAGCAACGGTTCGATGGAATGCGTCTCCATAATCTTGAGGCGAAGTGTCGGGATATCGTCGATCACGGGCTGATATCTCTGCTGGATCTCCAGCAGAACCATCTACTCATCTCCCACACTAACAATAAATCGCCTCTACCGTTAGACCCGTTCTTCAATAGGAGAGAACGAGTCGAGTATGCGACCGCAGCACCACAGCTCACGGATTCGTCATACTCTCGGAATTACAGCGGGAAGAATGGAAGCCCGTTAGTCAAGATGTTACAGCAGTGCCTTGAACTCTGAAGTATGCAACCGGAAAATTAGACTTGCATGTACTTTGTTTCTGACCTCTATGTAAAAGTTATACCAATTGTGCAAGTCCACATGCAGTCCCAACTAACCATACAGTCACAAATCACAGAGCTGGCTGTGACTGGGTTACTGGTAAAGTGTAACATAGGACGCTGATACGAGATAGAAGGAAATAAAATCAATAAAGTTGCTTCCCCCACACAATACTTCTCCCATGCATGGTTATGTGATAAGCAAATGGCCGGAAAGCAATCCGCTGCAGTAGGTGAAGCCACGTTAATCGCTACAAATGATATTGGGTTGGTGCGTAAGTTCGTAGCTTTTCCGTAAGTTTAATGAACTTAAGAAACACACGTAACAGAGACTTTAGTCACCTACAATATGTCCTCCTTCACTATTTACCACAGTCTGCCACCGCTAGGGTACCTTTTCGATTGCGTGGTTCTAGAAATCACGTGGTTTTGAGGCCAAGGCCTTGTCGAGACATATTCGGAGCGCATTTTAATCCGGAAAGGACATTGCTTGAAGGCTGTTCGATAGAGAGCGGAAAAGGCGAGGGTGAAAGATCAGGTGGGTGCTGAGTGACTTCCCAACCCAACTGCTGTTTAGTGTTTGTCAGTCTAGCACAGTGGCTCCCAACCTTTCTGAGAATATTACCCCCTAGTGCAATCAGATATTGGCTAGTAGCCCCCCCCCCTCCCCATCCCTCCCCCTATGAACTACATTAGCGCCTAACTGTTGAATGAAGAAGAATTTTCTTTGAACGCTTCTATTTTTTTTAAATGGTGGAAGATAAGTAATTTTTAGTTTTCGTAGTTGTCTTATTAAACTCCAAAATAATGAGTCAATGAGACAATTGGGAACATTTAATTCTAGCAACATTTTATTTATATATGTAGAAAGATGAAGTAAAACACCTGCCAGGTTAGTTGAGGGCGCTAATGTGCTGCTTCCTGGACTCGGGTAGGCGCGCCGGCCCCGGATCGACTCCACCTGGCGGATTAACGACGACTGCTGGTGTGCCGTTCAGCCTGGATGTGGTTTTTAGGCGGTTTTCCACATCCAACTAGGTGAACACCGGGCTGGTCCCCACGTCCTGCCTCAGTTACACGACCCAATGAGTTTCGCAACACGTTCACACTATTACATGATTTACACTAGACACAGACAGCTGGGGTACACCGATACCGTCCTAGGGGGGGGGGGTACGAGGTAGGATGGGCATCCGGCCACCATTTCAAATTAATCTTGCCAAATCCGATTGTAACCACGCCGACCCTGCGAAACTTGAGAGGACAAAGCTGTAAGCAACAGAACGATGAAGTAATTCTCATTGCATCACGAGTGTTACCTACATCTCCTCCTCGGAAAAGACAGCTAATTACCCACAATGAGGGCTGATACTTATTACAAAACGTGCTTCCTCTGCACCACTCCTCTCCCTAAGTGACACTTGCTTCACTCACACCCTGCAACTACATTTTAAAATCAACCAAGTCAAAGGGAGTATACTATACCTACTGCTTGTGTACCACTAGATTCCTGGACACCTTACCCTGAAATGGTAGAAATTTAAAGATTTTAGGCTGCCAGTGTTTTGTGACTGACCATGCCGCACAGCAATGTAGTAACTGTTATACAATTACTGATGTATTGTTATATCAGTTAGATCGTTTACTGTATCTAAGTGAATAATAAAGCAGTTTCTGGTCCATTGTATGAACTACATACAACTCAGAGAAAGCAATTTCACGAGTTGTATGAGCATGTATGAATTAATTTTACTGTCACAGGTGGATGATACAAAGAATATATGCATGAGGCGCACCATGTGAGGAGCAAGGAAGATATTCTTCATATATTCGTTTTACAAGCTTTAACCTTCACCACATTGCTCTCACGCTTTAATGCTAGTATTCGAATTAAAAAACATAATTATTGGTAACTTATGTAGTCAAAATTACAGCTTTACGAAACAGTGAAGATAATAATAATGATCCCTGGAAAAGAGTTCAGTTTCGAGACCCAGACACTACTGTTCTCTTTCTTTTTACCCGTAGAAAATTTCATTTTACTCCTCACGGGGGAATTAGCCCTAGGTTGAGAACCACTGGTTTAGCAAAATGTGGGCTGGCGTTATCGTGTAGAATCATTTCACACAATCTTCTTGGTCGTTGTTCTTGGACTGTGTCTGCAGGACGTCGCAGTTGTTGACGCTAGCTGTCATCAGTCATGGTTACACATCGGGGAAACAATTCGTAATATACCACACCGGCGCAGTTCTACCCGATGCTTAACATTATCTTCTGTGGGTGCGCGCAGGTCTTTGTAAGGGGAGCTGTTGCTTTGTTTGGGCTCAAATATTCCTCTCTTTTCCTTATGTTAGCATAAAGACACCATATCTCGTCACCAGTAACGATACAGGATAGGAATGGTTGGTGCTGTTCACAAACCAGTTGATGACGAACAAGAAGAGGTGCGCTGATGTCCACCTGCTGATTTTTGTGATTTTGGAGTAGAGCAATACATGTTTGGCTTAGAGCAACAGATGTCTGAACCTTCTCCATTGCATGCAAATGTAGCACGGGGGTGGAATGATCATAGTTCATCACATTTACCGGTTCTCGATTACGCTGACCTGTATCATTGTGCATTAATGTGTTTACACGATCTTAATCAAAACCCGAAGGCCTTCCTGAACATGGAGAGTCACTAATGTCAAAACGATCCTCCTTGAAACGAGAAAACAATTTTGTTGCTGTGCTCTGTCCACTGGCATTGCCCTCATACTGGCAAATGTTTCTGGCTGTCTCCGCAGCCAGAAGAATATGTCGGAAATGTTATGATTTCTCCACTTGGTACTCCATTTTTTGCGTCCAGAATTCTGATCACTATCTCCAAATGACAAAATGATAATATGTAAACTCAAATAGCAACAGTGAACTAAATATAAAAAGTGACAATCGATAAACGAACCCATACGAGCCTGGATGCCAACATGCAAAACAGAAACGAACTTACGCATTAACGTTATACTTTTATGAAGTGTGGTTCAAATTGACACCTTTGCCGGCCCTTGTGGCCGAGCGGTTCTAGGCGCTTCAGTCTGGAACCGCGCGACCGCTGCGGTCGCAGGTTCGAATCCTGCTTCGGGCATGGATGTGTGTGATGTCCTTAGGTTAGTTAGATTTAAGTAGTTCTCAGTAGTAGGGGACTGATGACCTCAGATGTTAAGTCCCATAGTGCTCAGAGCCATTTGAACCATTTTTGAAGCGCCTAGAACCGCTCGGTCACATCGGCTGGCGATAGGCCACCATGAAGCCCAGACATAACCCAACTGGACTTTTTCTTTTCGGGCCGCATGAAAATTTTGAGTACAGTGAAAATATCAGACATCAGTCATTTACGGAAAAGAATCCTCGCGGCGCTTGGGACAGTTACACCTAAAATGTTGGTGAGTACGTGGCGAAAAATGGAATATCGTCTCGACGTGTGCAGGGCAACAAATGGATCCCACGTTGACATTTACTAACATAAAACAAAACTTGAAGGAATTCTCTTTCATCATATGTACTCATTGATCTGATTTTTCATTAATTTCCCCATTAAATTTATACTTTAAACTATGGAGTTCTCTTTCAAACACCCTGTATTATGGCTACCCATCTTACGTACCCCAGTGGAAAGGAAACTGCTGCGTTCACTTTGTGTGGGAGTTCCGAGTGCTTGATCCCTGAAGTTTAGACGCTGATGTAAGGCACCAAGCTCTGCCCCGGTCTGGCTGGGTGTGAGCAGTGAATGACGTCACGGCGGGGATTTCCCCCTCTGAGTCTGTGTGTGTGTGTGTGCGCGCGCGCCAACCCGGTTCCTCGGGGCGCGCAGCTGCGCTCGAGTCGTCTCACTATAAGCGCTAATTACGTATAGTGCACAGAATTCCGCGTGGCGCGCAGGTGCGGGGAGCAGGCGGCGGATTACGGGAAATTGTCGAGCCGGCGGGCGGCGGCATTCAGCCGGCTTTCAGAGGGTAATGCGAGGATGAAAGCGCCGGCTGAGATCGCCGCGCGAAGAGGGCCGCGGCTAAACTCCACTGGCGGATCCCGTCAAAGCTGCCACCTACAAGCCTGCACCTCACGTTCTCGGCGCTTGCTTTGACGGACACCGAAATACTGCTCCACAGCTAGCGTTCCGACTCTCCCAACTCTTTCTGAGGGCTTCTGCTTTTGGCTCTTAGTCTAGTGGAGTCGGTAAGTAAGAGATATTGACCAGTCTTCATCCGGTCAACCCAACTGTGGAGATTCTTTATTGTTTCCGTAGTTCACACCTGAAATTCTGGAGAGAGCTTAAGGGGAGGTTTACTATCTTTGGCCCGAAAATATCTTGTTCTTTGAGAAATTTTTCTCGGGATGTGTTATAGATATCAGTGTCAAATTTGGTCAAAATATTTATTGATATTTCCTCTACAGACTGGAATTTTTTCGACCGGAAATGTCGAAGAGCAAAGACGGAAGTGCCGTCTGAACGAAACAAAATTTCGATGTAGACCTCCACGAGCGGTATGTCATAGGTCAGCCGGCTCGTCTGAAATCAAAATTGAGTTGACGTTTAGCGAAGTATATAAGATTCTTTAGGAGTTGTACCTCGCTTATTTGGACCATAGGAAACAAAATGGCGGCCATTTGAAAAAAAATAGGGTTTTTTCATCGATTTTTCGACTTCGTCGACCAATTGAAAATATTTATAGTTGATGGATCGGAATAAAAGTGGTACAAGTCCTAGAAAATTTAGTTAGCTTCGTCGGAAACATAGAATCATGCCAATCGTTTCAGTAGATTTGAAGTTACCATACCGTGCGATAAAAAAAAAGTCATTTCGAGAAAAACTCGTTTGAAGTTTTGACTATATATAAATGCAATATTATGCAACGTACGTTTTATCTGCTATTCCGGGTCCATAAACTAGTCCTTCCTCTTCCTCATAGAGGACGTTCTGCTCGATCTGGGCCATCCTGCGCTGCTCCAGAGCCGCTTGTACGGCCGGTGACAAGCTTGAATCCGGTGGTCGTCCGAATGCTTGGCTGAGTGCGTCGAATAGAGTCGCAGGGTGACGTCCATCGTTGTCATCGTCTTCAGAATTGCTGAATACCCTTCGATGAAACTGCTCACTGCCAGGAAAGCCGCAATGTCCACAGTCTTCGCACCAGAATGCAAATGCTTGGTGGCTAACTTCCAAATACACGCGTTCAAACTTTCATTTGAATTTTGTGTGTTTCCTCCCAAGCACCGGTGAAATAACTCGTCCTCCGAAAGAAAAAAACTGGTGCGTGAAAATCGCCGATTAAGGCTGGTGCATTTTTTTTTTGTTCAACCGCGATTAACAAACATTTCCGTTCCGTAGCCTATTCGGGAAAACCGTTTCCAGGGGTGGATTACAATTACTTTTATGGGTCCAAAAACGCAATTTTAAAAAAATGGATTTTTTGAAGCAAAAGATAGTAAACTTCCCGTTAATGCACTATTAAAATTGCAACACCGGAAATAATGACAAGCAGCGAACTTTTACTCAGAGTTTCGTATACAGAAATTATGATTAAATCTGTAAGTGATTTGGGGTACATAATAGTCCCATACTCAGGGCATGAGCACAGGGGGAGCAGATGCTGGAACCCTGCACCGCTACTCACGGCAAGCTCCTAGTGGAGGTGGTTTGTCGCTCCCATTCTCCGATCTGTTATGATGTGTCAATTGTGTCTCCGTGTCGCGTGGATGACTGCGGTGAGTACTTGGACAGCGTAGTGTTGGGTTAGTGTTGTTACGGATCAAGGGAATGAAGAGGTTGCTCAATTGTGACACATCCTACTCCTCTGGAAAATCACTAACGGGATCGTCGAGATTAACGTCCCCATCCGACGGATGGATCAGCATCAACAGTGTCACACGTCCTCACTTCTTCAGGCACTGTGGAGAGGTTTCGAATTTATTCGGCTCAGACACTGGTGATCAGGAACTTAATGCTAACATCTCTCCTCCCCGTGCTGGCCAAATACTGGCAGTGAAAATTTCATGCACCACCAGGAATCGAAGCAGCCTACCTCCGAGTTAAGCGCCAAATCTTAGGTATGCGTTATCGACCTCGGCTGCGGAGGTGGGTTTTGGGGGCATACAGGGTGCGAAATTCAGTAAACATGTGTGTCACTCTGGCAAGTTACAATGACTTCATCCCCACTGGGCATCGAGTCGAAGTGAGCTTAGATGACAGCTACAGACACGTCTTTCTAAGGTGGTAGTAGTAACAGTAGTTTCATTTATCCGCAGATCTATTTTACAAGGATATTGGACATGCCTTGGTATTACAATTTAAGAGCATTAAAATCAAGGTAATTCACATACACTGACATAGACAGACATACTGGCAGGAATAATGGTCTAGAATTACAAGGACGGGACAGGTAGTCGGCCGTGACATTATAGTAGTAACTATCCCAGCATTTGCCTGAAATAAAATAAATGCCATGTGGCTAGGGCCTCCCGTCGGGTAGACCGTTCGCCTGGTGCAAGTCTTTCGAGTTGACGCTATTTCGGTGACTTGTGTATCGATGGGGATGAAATGATGATCATAAGGACAACACAACAACCAGTCCCTGAGTGGAGAAAATCTCTGACCCAGCCGGGAACCGAACCGGGCCGTTAGGTATGACATTCCGTCACGGTGACCACTCAGCTACCAGGGGCGGACATTTGCCTGAAATAATTTAACGAAACAAGGGCGGATGGATGAAGACTGGTGCCTTCAGCCCTCCGAACACAAGCTCACTCTGTTTAAAACAGTGCTACGAGGGGCGATCAATAAGTAATGCAGCACATTTTTCTCTGAAAGCGCTTTGGTTTCACTCAAATACATTATATTATTCCCTCAATCTTTTGGCTAAAAAACGGTATTTTTGAACATAATTTCAGTTGAATGCGATAGCCTTAAGCTGGGAGCGCCTGTATGTCGGACTGGTCGACGTCGGAGCCAACGCCTTGCTGCATCAATAACCTCTTCGTCATCCACGTACTGCTTCCTACAGGGTGCATCTTTCATTGGGCCAAGCAGATGGAAGTCGGAAGATAAAAGATCCGGGCTGTTGGATGGATGAGGAAGAACAGTTCAATGAAGTTTGTTGTGGGCACCTCTCGAGTACGAGGACTTGTGTGAGGTATTACCTTGTCATGGAGAAAGGAAAGTTCGTTTGTATTTTTGTAGCGACAAATATGCTGAAATCATTTCCTCAGTTTCCTGGGGGTAGCACAGTACACTTCAGAGTTGATCGTTGCTCTATGAGGGGGGGCATCAAATAAAATAACCACTTCAGAGTCCTAGAAGACCGTCGCCACGACTTTGCTAAGCACAACGTAGGGAAACAGGCGTGTGTGCATGTGTGTGTGTGTGTGTGTGTGTGTGTGTGTGTGTGTGTGTGTTTGTCCTACATGTATGAAAAAGAAAGTTTATTCCTAAAGCTAGCAAAGCTCTGTATCACCTTTTGTTTGTGCACATATCGACGAGGCAGCGCTTCTGTATTTCGGTGAGTCGTCTTCTTTATTCATAAATAATTCATAATTCTCAACCAGAACTTCCCGTACATTAGTATTATACATTGTATATAGCTTTGGGAGTAAATTTTTCCAGAAAAGGAAAAAAGGAAGGAAGAGCATAATGTGTAAGCGCTGTGTGGAACGTTAGTTATCATCGTTATGTTATTTGCGTTCCATTTTTTACCAAACGCCTATTCTGTGTTATTTAAGGAATCCTTCAATGTAAAGAATGTTTGGGTTAATTTATGAACTGTTTTTTTTTTCAAAATAAGTTTGTTTTAGCAATTTCTTTAATCCCTTTGGCAATTTATTGTACAGTTTTATTCCTTGGTAAAAATCCTGTCTTGAGTTTTATGCTTGTTATTTCTTGGCAAATGTATGTTCAAAACAGATCTTGTCCCAAGGTCATGGACAGAGCCATTTCTACTTTTTAGTTTTTGTACAGTTTTACTGAGTTCATGCTCTGTGGCTGGCAGCGACATCACTGTGTACAGTACACAATTATTTACAGGTGTTCCCTTCGCTTTTCGGAATTTTTGCTGTACTTCCCTGGAATAGTTGAATAGTTCTCTAGGTGATATGGATAACTTATTACTTTTACCTCCTCTCTTATTAATATGTTATTATGCCTCGCCCCCCCCCCTCCCCCCCGTGAAAATATTTCCTAAGAGGTTGGCAACAAATCCTCCCCCTCATTACCATATAACAGCTTCCACATTTCCCACTCATGGTCAGTTTCAAAAAATGAATTAAGTTTACGTTTAAGGTGTTTCAAGTTTGACAAGAACGCGAGATTAGCTGTATGTAATCAGAAACGACACTGAAAGTGTTTTGTGCCGTTGCCGTTGTTTCTTTTACTGGTTTAGAGATATAATGACATAAGAATGAATTAGCACTTTATTTTTAGAGAATTCGTGTTACCAAGATTGTATCATTAGGTTATTAAACGTTTATTGAACTAGTAAACAATACGAAATGAATTGGGAAATACGATTTCGATACGTTTAATTATATCTTTATGGCGAGAATAACCACTACGGAAGCTTGTTTTAACGAAAGTTATGCTATTAAGGAAACTTAAATAGCATTTTCAGTGTTTTTGTCACGCAAAATTTCGGCCTACTTTGCTATAGTCGGGATATAAAATAACACAAGTTGTTTTTAAGAAAATGCACAATATGAACACTAAATATTCACTTGTATAACACAAACAGATATTACAGCAACTGTATACTAGAGTTCATTAATCACAGTGATTGACTAGTGACGGTGTGCCATACTGAAGCAACTCTTCGATGGACGAGAAGGATAGGGGGTTTGCTGATCAGGTTAACAGTCGAACACTCTCTGTATCGATGTAGTCGAGTATGGCATTATCTTGTTGAAAGTTAATACAATCTGTATTGAATCGAAATAGTGATAAAACTGCAGGGAATCCGTTTTGGGATCTCCGTTTCATATAGTGCAATTCAGTTACACCTACGACCGTGATTTTAGTTGAAAATACAGTTCTGAACCTCTTACAGCTCAAAGCATTCGACGATGGCACAAGCAGTTTCAAGACATTAGCTGGGGAAAACAACGACTGCCTCCATGAATAGTAGGCAACAGGGGCGTCACTCCACTCTCCATTGTTGCCAAATTTATTCAACATGGCAAATCCAAGATGATGGCGATAGATATGGCAATGTTGCAATGATGTCAAAGTGGGAAGTTCAAATTTGGCGGGAAAATGGGCTCCCTCCACTAACCTAACCCCCTCCCCTCCCCCCTCCACCTCTCCCATTCCCCTCCCTCATAAAATGGTGGGAAGTTCAAATTCCAGCAGGACAGTGCAATAAACGATGGCTATCTCCACTAACTTAAGAAAATGGCGAGAAGAAAGGAGACTTGGGCTACTTCCACTACCCTAAGTTACCCGACCGCCTGTGCTGGATAGGATGGATGTAAGTTTTTATTTTGCAGGCAGTCTTTATTTAAACAATTTGAGGTAGTAGCTCTATCCAGTGTGTTCACTACGAGGTCTGGAGACCAACTGACCTAGTACGCAGTAGATTAGATTAGATTAGATTAGATTTACTTTCATTCCCATTGATCCGTAGTGAGGAGGTCCTCCAGGATGTGGAACATGTCAGAAGAACAACAATACATGACAAATATTTACAACTAAAACAAATAAGCTAATGTACCATTCCACAGGTCCCAAGTGGAATGATCGTCATTTTTTAATGAACACTGTATGAAAGAGTCATTTTACAAATACTAAAGCACTGAATTTAAAATAAAAAAGTTTTTTAGTTATTTATAAGGTAATAAACTGTAATATAACTACTATAATACTTATTTACAATGAACACATTACTGCACTGAAATGGTGCAGAAGTTAGATTGTACTTACACACACACACACACACACACACACACACACACACACATTTTCAATGAACACATTACTGCACTGAAATTGTGCAGAAGTTATATTGTACTTATATACAAATCAGTTGGTGTTACTGAGAAATTCATCAATGGAGTAGAAGTAGTTGGCCACCAATAAATCCTTTAGGCTTCTCTTAAACTGAATTTCATTGGTTGTTAAGCTGTTTATGGTTGCTGGAAAGTTATTGAAAATGTGTGTTCCTGAATAATGCACACCTTTTTGTACAAGACTAAGTGACTTTAAATCCTTGTGAAGATTATTCTTATTTCTAGTATTGATTCCATGAATTGAGCTGTTGGTTTGAAAAAGTGATATATTTTGAAAAAGTGATATACTGCCACCAGAGGGCACCGTTCTCCTTCCTGTGATGTAATTCAAGATGGTGGACTGGGGGAAAATGGCGGGGTTGCTGGAGAGAGAAAGGAGTGTACTTTATTTATTTTGAACAATTTATATAGGGATAGATTTCACGTAGTTCATTTATTACACTGATACAAAACACTCTCCCTGACGTGCTTGGGGTCACGCTACATAGCCTACAGACATGCAAACTACCCATAAATTATCGGAATAATTCAGTACATTGATGTACAGACGCACAAACAACTCGTAAATTACCGAAATAATGAATTTCACCCCTGCAGAGCTGGAATCTACTCGTACATCACCGATCACCGGAATAGTACATATAAAACGCCCTGTAGATACGCTCACTGTCGAATTAATGCATTGCACAGTCTACAGACACGAAACCAACTCGAAAATTGTGAAAATAAAGAATGTAAAACGCTCTGCAGATACGCTTGATAATTGTAAGAAATAGTGCAGTATATAAACTACAGACCTGCAAATCACCGAAACAATGCAGTACACTTTTGTACAGACACGCAAACAACTCGTAAATTGTCAAAAAATAATTCATGTAAAAGGCTCTGCAAACACACTCACAGCGCTTCAACAACCGTAAATATTCAGTGCACAAACACTCAATCCACACAAAACACGCTTTCGAACCGCAACGTGTCAGAGGCTCCAATGTGTGTACGCGCCAGCGTGACTGCGAGCCAACACCAGACAGACGAATTCAGGGTTGGAACTATTGCTCTCAGGCCACTACCACATACAGCCAGTAGGTGTAAATGGTGTCTATTTTTGGGTATACAGTTATAATTCTTCGAGAGTTATACTGGCATCATATGTCTATATAAATAAGAGCCAAGTCACCCTCTGAATGCACACGTCTACCATTGACAGCGCGATGGCTCTCCACCTGTAGTCTAGCGAAGATCTAATTGCCGAGCAACTCACCCCCACAGACACAATGCTTTGCTGACGTCACAGGTTGCGCTATAGAAATCTGTTCCAATGCTTCCCAGAATAGCACAGGGAGCTTTGTTCCTAACAATCCTAACAGGGCATGTGAGACGCCTCCAGCCACACATGTGTTTACTGTGACTGACGTCTACCTGCAAGTCCAGCATCAAGCGAAAAATGTCTGCATAGCAGTTCACCCGCACATTCGCAGCTAATAGGTTCTCAATGTTATACTGACATCACATGGCTATGTAAATAAGAGCCAAGTCGAACTCTCGAAAATTGTAAAGTGTCGTAGAAATAGTTAATGGTCGCTTTTGTAGGAGCTTTCACGATGGCTCAGCTTGTCCGCATGAAAATTCTTGTCCTAACAGAACCTGTTTACGAAAATAGCGAAAACAACACTGAATGCTTTCCTCCTGATGGTCCTAACGTGCACTTCGTCAGGCACATGTTACCCTTCCTGGAAATCGTTAAGTCCTGCTTTCAACAAACATCTCCAAAACGCAAACATTCTCACCACTATACAGAGACCCCTATGTCTCAGCACAAAGGATGTCTTGTGAATGAATGGAGCATTATGATTGGCTCTTACTAAATTTACCCTCCCCCCCCTCCAAATAACTGTTGCTGCCTGTCCACCTTTTTCTTTCTGCAAGCTAGAATTTCTGTGGCATAATTATTTTCTACAGATCACCATATTGCACAGGCAGTTAAACCCTGCAAAAGTGTCCTCCATATCGTAAAATAAGGATAGACTCTTGCTCAGTTACACTGCTCTGCCACTGACAACGAAAACTTGAATATTAGAGTGTGAGACTGATCTCCAACCCGACAATATATCACTGTTTACCATGTTGATGTAGTAAACATACAATTCATATCCTGCGCCACACAAAATCGCCCCTTTTGCATCATTCATATAGCTATCGACAGCCAGACACTCGTACATATTCCGCGAAGACATACAGCGTAAGCACGTGCTCCGTAGGTATACTCCTCGCTGCACTAGATATTTCTCGCTTCTGACGCGTGACCAGAGCGCACTCAGCAAACCGAAGTCACTCTCAGAACTGTTGTACAAAGTCGGGTTTGTTTCCTCTTGGCACAAAGGCTTCACCGTTTCTGGCCCCGACCTGCTTTCTGTACCCCTCTCCATACTCTGGGATTACAAGAACACATGCATTTTCACATAGTTTGTCAGAATATTATACAATTTACGCGATACTTCTCGATATCAACCACTTATCAATATCGCCTGCATAGCAGTATCGCTTATACAGTATAGTTCCGAAGATATAGACTGGAAATGATTTCTCTACAAACCCGAAACTTTAGCGAGGTGGAGCATGCTGTAAATCACTGAGTAACTAGAAACTTACCCCTTCTGCGAATACATTTACGTGAAAACTCGAAAATAATACAGGAAACTGATATTTCCATTCGCGAATACTGATGTCGGTGATGTAACAGATTCCAAATCATCCCTGTAATTTAGAAAGTCAACTAAGGTGTTTCTCATGTCTAGAAAACCAACAAACGTTTCTTACACCTGTCTTTCACCAGCTAGATGCGCACACCACAATCGATGTTCTCTCAACTAAATAAAGATGGGAAATGTGAAAAAGCAGTCAGTCGGACAATTTACACGGGGGGAATAATGGTCCAGCACATACACATGTCCATATGGATTCTTCTCAAATTCCCACGCGATCACGAAAGCTGTCCAACACATACTACGTGTTAGTTCGCTATTCGGCCGTCTAGAGGACGACATGGTTAAGTTAGCTACATTCCTGCATCCCAACAGGACTCTCCATTCAGTCAGCTCCTACCATTAGCTGGAAACGTGAATCATTCCAGCCACAGGCCACGAAGGCGCGCTACTCACCCCTAGGCAGGTCCTAGGAAACTAGTCACATATATATTTGATTGGTATACTTACAATTAAATGTTACGATCTCGGTCTCAATTGGACAACATTCGACAATGAGCGAATTATCGGAAACACACCCTGCTGATGGCTGTCGCCCTGGAAACAGAAATATCTGTACCATTTTTATCACTTGACAGACTTTTCCCTTTGCTATCACAGTATTCCACGTCAAATCCGTACCTTCCTTATTACCGGACATAGTCATTTCCATTGCACATTTCGCAACACACACACACATACTTTATAAGCCTGATGCACACAGTGAATCTATCACGCACTACTAAGTATAATACTTCGCCAATAACTGATTGCTGGCGACACGAAATGATAATGAGGGAAAATCAGCGATGGGAGCACATGTTCCATAAATTTTTCTTACGAGTGGTACCACTGGTCTTAGAAAGTGAAACATATTCGTCTTACAAACCGACAGATGTTAAAAAAACAGAATTGCAAAGACTATATTACTATCACATTCGGTCTTGGTTCTACAGGTGCACACAAGTGTTGTTGTTGTTGTTGTTGTCTTCAGTCCTGAGACTGGTTTGATGCAGCTCTCCATGCTACCCTATCCTGTGCAAGCTTCTTCATCTCGCAGTACTTACTGAAACCCACATCCTTCTGAATCTGCTTAGTGTATTCATCTCTTGGTCTCCCTCTACGATTTTTACCCTCCACGCTGCCCTCCAATGCTAAATTTGTGATCCCTTGATGCCTCAGAACATGTCCCACTAACCGGTCCCTTCTTTTGTCAAGTTGTGCCACATACTCCTCTTCTCCCCAGTTCTATTCAATACTTCATCATTAGTTATGTGATCTACTCATCTAATCTTCAGCATTCTTCTGTAGCACCACATTTCGAAAGCTTCTATTCTCTTATTGTCCAAACTATTTATCGTCCACCTTTCACTTCCATACATGGCTACACGCCATGCAAATACTTTCAGAAACGACTTCCTGACGCTTAAATCTATACTCGATGTTAACAAATTTCTCTTCTTCAGAAACGCTTTCCTTGCCATTGCCAGTCTACATTTTGTATCTTCTCTACTTCGACCATCATGAGCTATTTTGCTCCCCAAATAGCAAAACTCCTTTACTACTTTAAGTGTCTCATTTCCTAATCTAATTCCCTCAGCATCACCTGACTTAATTCGACCACATTCCATTATCCTCGTTTTGCTTTTGTTGATGTTCATCTTATATCCTCCTTTCAAAACACTGTCCATTCCGTTCAACTGCTTTTCCAAGTCCTTTGCTGTCAAGTATCCATGTTAAAAACTATACTGGCTTCATGAATCGAGGTATGGTATTATGTCCGAATGAAGTGGTTTTTCGAGACAAATACCACGACCCTGAATATAGACAGTGATAGCCAGAGTGTATATTATCAGACCAACAGTGCGGTCACACGTCACCGACGGTGCAACCTCGTGATAAAATCACCGAATTTAGAAAGTGATTCGGCTAAGGAATGCGGTATGATTCTGGTATTTGCAACTCCCTCACGCCGCCGCTAGATATTTCTCCAGTATTTGTAGTGCATTCTGTCCCGATGGCACGTCAGAGGTGTGGTGATATATCGACTGGGTTATAGGTGATGGTTGATTGAGAAAGATCACTAACAGTAGATGGTGTGCTGATTGAGGTTGTAAGAAATGAACAGTAACTTTTCAGATCTCTAGTGCTACACTTTCCTGTAGAAATGATGTCTATGATTTGGAATCAAGTCTTTCCATTCAACCACGTACCCGCATTGCATCCGATGGTGAAGTCTTTAATGATTACAGCCACTAGTGAATCATATTTCTGGCACTCTCATATCTTGAAACGAGTCACCCTTTTCGACCCTATCTACTACAACAAAATTTAGGACAGTCCGTATGCCTCTTGCAACTGCTGCCATTTCTGCAGCTTTGTGCATGTGATTGTTCCAATTTAATTCGGAAATGAGAAGTAGGAGAGAGCTGTATCTGCCACCTTCTGCAACCCGTGTAGAAACAGAGTGACCTGAGTTAGTGCGACAGGACCGTGTTTTGACCATTCGGTGGAAATGAGAACAAGTTGTCATAGTTCCGCCAACAATGTACGATGTGTAAGGTCAGTGCCAAACGAAGACTGCTCCTGCAACATGAGGTAGTAGAAAATACAGTACAGGAACTGCGAAAAGGACAAGGATTTTTCTACAGCATTGTGGTGTGGCCCCCAACTACATACAGTTATTGCTGTCCGAAGCATATCCGTGTCCCTCAGGGCCCATTCACGACTATTGTCCCAACATGCTATCATCATTATTCTGTACCATCCAACAGAGAAAAATTACGAAATATAAAAGCTCCACTAACTTCATCTGATAGAGGATCTGATAAGATTTTTACTGCATCTCTCTCCTCCCATATATCGAAAACAAATACTGTCAGCCTGCTGGCATCAAGCACATCTGACGATCCTATTAAATATACAGGTATTGATCCACTACACAGACCAGTGTAAAGTTGCATCGCCTGTACTGTAGGAGGATGACCGTATCCCACAAACTATATTGTAAGTCGCAAGAGATGCTCCCTGTGACCCTGTGTCATGTCTTGAAACAGTGTTTACTTCTGTTGTAACACGCTTTGTACACTGTCATACATTTTGTTTTTTCTGCCGTGACTTCGAGGTCTGTGTCAGAGTCCAAACTGACATTAACATGTTCTGATCCATCGCTTCTCACAGAAAACTAGACGTCGCATGGTGTAAATCATGTTGTTACTGCAGCTACAGAACACACTACACAAACTGGATGATTTTAAATAAAAGGCAGTTACAATATAAGGAATCTGGAAAAGTTTGGCTGTGTTGTGGAGCGTTTCCAAACTGCTGTCTGAAGGTGTTTGACTACCTCTACATTTAAACTCATCTGTCACAGTTGCGGAATAGCTGATGGCTCTGCGTTCCATTTTGACTGATTCCTCATATCGCAGTCATGTACTCCACCAAAACTCTTTCTCCATCTCAAACAAGCGATGTCAGTCAGTCATTATGTGGTAACCAACAGCTTACCAATGGACGGATGGGATACAAAAGACACCATCGATGTACTGTAATGATAAGCATCACAGTTGATAGTGCGAACAATTTTAGCAATGTTACAGTACTTTCATCACCAACCAGTGATGCGACAGCATGTTTCCCAATTTCAGTATCGTAGCTAAACCGCCCCATCTTTACTTTGCGAGGATCATTGCGAATGTAGATAGATGACTGTGCAGTACATTCATTCATTGCTAATTCTCGAACACATACATCATCAAAGTATACCAGACAGCACTCTACATATTTCTAGCACCTCAAGCATAGTGCATAATTTACGATCTGTCTCTATGTGGATTGGAGTCACAGAGTATTCTCGCTGTCTTCGGATAAAATTAGAGACTGAAAGACATCCTCACGCTGTCTTTGACCAACCCGCCCTTCAGCACCGTTACCGATTTAATCCGCAGCCAACCAGAGGTAGACCACTACATTCCGTGTCTCGTGAATGAATGGAGCTTGCTGAGACCTCGCCCATCCAAGTGCACAAGACTTCTCCAGATGCGCCCATGTGGAGGAGGCTGTCACTCCTTATCGGTGCATAGCGACAGAATTGAAAGTGTTGTGACGTAATAGCAGACAGTTAAGTAGAACAAGAAATGGGTGATTTTTATGCATGATGGAGCTCCAGACGGATGGATTTCGAAGCATTTCACGTAAATCAACTACGCTATCAATTTTAAAGTATTGTTCTAGTGTCTGGGATCAGTACCAGGAGGATATTTGTAAGAGAGAACATAAACACACGCATTGCTAAGGCTACACGGTTCTGCACTTCAAACAGGCTATAATGATAGATCGCTTGAGTTTCCGACCTATAAGTCGTGTGGAATGCAGCGCTGTTAATATTCCAATGTAAGAAATATATTTCCAGCGCATGACATACATCCTTCTTGCAGGTTTCTCTACGATAAACTATGGTCACAAACTGTAAAACGAAAAAACTGCTTCCTTAAAACATTGGATCCGTGCCATACATGTACAATATAGCTTTCCAGAGAAGTATAGCGTCCACTGTTCACATCCAATCACGGTTCAGAAATTATAGTATGCCCACATCAGTCCTATATAAAATGATCGTTAGTAACGGAGAATATCTGAAATTACAATGAAATGAATACCCTTAACTGCATACAGGCGTTGATATAAGTCAACAGGGACAGTTGTGTGCCCCGCCTGGGACTCGAGCCCAGGATCTCCTGCTTATATGGCAGACGCTCTATCCAGCTGTGCTAGCGAGGACACAGAGGATAGTGCGACTGCACTAGCACTAATGCATGAAATTGTTACTGAAAAACTGAAATTTCGAAAACTTTGCTCACCTTGGGAACCCAAAATTCTTACTGAACAACACAAAAAACAACGGATGGGCAGTGTACTTCAGTTTTTGACACCCTTCAATTAAGAAGGTGCTGGTTTTCTTACTCGGATAGTCACGGGGGACGAAACATGGGTATCGTACGACACCCCTGAAACAAAACGGCAGTCAGTGAAATGGAGGAACACTTCATCCCCAACGAAGGTCAAGCCTAAGCAAATCTTGACACCTCGAAAGGTCATGTGCACAGTTTTTTGGGACAGAAAAGGCATTATGCTGGTTGATTTCTTACTACGAGGCCAAACAATCAATATACATGGTTGTGATTCTTCAATTTCTCCAGGCGTATTTTATGATGAAATAAATGTCGGGTGAATAGCCTGGTATGAGTGTGCATAGGACACAATATTTCGGCAGTCGACCACGTTACCATCATCAGGTGCGCTGATGTACTGACCGGCGGTGGGCAGGCGCCAGTATATATAGGACAATCTCCCTCCCGCTCCTCCTATGCACACTCATACCAGGCTGTTCACGCGAGATTTATTTCGTGAATGTACATGGTTACTGCGAGACCATTAAGAAATTGCGCCGCGCAATACAGAACAAGCGCCAAGGATTACTGTCAAAAGCTGTTGTTTCTTTCCAGGATAATGCCCGACCCCACACGGCGAATGTGACCAAACAACTCTTACGGGAATTTCACTGGGACGCATTTGATCGTCCTCTGTACAGCCCGGACCTCGCTCTTACCGACTTTCATCTCTTCTTACACCTAAAATATGTCCCTGGTGATCAACACTTCAACGATGATGACGAGCTGAAAGAACATGTTACCACATGTTTGAATACCCAGGCGGCAACCGTCTATGAAGAAGGCATACAAAAACTTGTGCCACGCAACGACAGGTGCCTACAAAATTTCCAAAGCTATGTAGAAAAGTAGTTTAACAGTTATAGGTTTTTGTACAGTAAATATTTTTTCTGTATCTGTACACGTTTGTTTTATATAACCAAACGGAACTTACTTTGTAGACATACCTCGTATAAAACTCTAGTACACTTGCCTTTTGAACATGCCTCATATATGAGTATTGAGCGATGAGCTCTGTTCTCACTCTGCGCGAACAACATGGCAAGTACACTACTGGCCATTAAATTGCTACACCACGAAGATGACGTGCTACAGACGCGAAATTTGACCGACAGGAAGAAGATGCTGTGATATGCAAATGATTAGCTTTTCAGAGCATTCACACAAGGTTGGCGTCGGTGACGACACCTACAACGTGCTGACATGGGGAAAGTTTCCAACCGATTTCTCATACACAAACAGCAATTGACCGGCGTTGCCTGATGAAACGTTGTTGTGATGCCTCGTGTAAGGAGGAGAAATGCGTACCATCACGTTTCCGACTTTGATAAAGGACGGACTATAGCCTACTGCGATTGCGGTTTATCGTATCGCGACATTGCTGCTCGCGTTGGTCGAGATCCAATGACTGTTACCAGAATATGGAATCGGTGGGTTCAGGAGGGTAACGCCGTGATGGATCCCAACGGCCTCGTATCACTAGCAGTCGAGACGACAGGCATCTTATCCGCATGGCTGTAACGGATCGTGCAGCCACGTGTCGATCCCCGAGTCAACAGATGGGGACGTTTGCAAGACAACAACCATCTGCACGAACAGTTCGACGACGTTTGCAGCAGCAGGTACTATCAGCTCGGGGACCATGGCTGCGGTTACCCTCGACGCTGCATCACAGACAGGAGCACCTGCGATGGTGTACTCAACGACGAACCTTTGTGCACGAATGGCAAATCGTCATTTTTTCGGATGAATCCAGGTTCTGTTTACAGCATCATGATTGTCGCATCCGTGTTTGGCGACATCGCGATGAACGCACATTGGAAGCGTGTATTCGTCATCGCCATAGTGGCGTATCACCCGACGTGGGGTGCCAATGGTCACACGTCTCTGTCACCTCTTGTTCGCATTGACGGCACTTTGAACAGTGGACGTTACATTTCAGATGTGTTACGACCCGTGGCTCTACCCTTCATTCGATCCCTGCGAAACTCTACATTTCAGCAGGATGATGCACGACCGCATGTTGCAGGTCCTGTAGGGGCCTTTCTGGGTACAGAAAATGTTCGACTGCTGCCCTGGCCAGCACATTCTCAAGATCTCTCACCAACTGAAAACGTCTGGTCAATGGTGGCCGAACAGCTGGCTCGTAACAATACGCCAGTCACTACTCTTGATGAACTGTGGTATCGTGTTGAAGGTGCGTGGGCAGCTGTACCTGTACACGGCATCCAAGCTCTGTTTGACTCAATGCCCAGGCGTATCAAGGCCGTTATTACGGCCAGAGGTGGTTGTACTGGGTACTGATTTCTCAGGATCTGCTTGAATATTGCTCACCAGTGTGGGATCCGTACCAGATAGGGTAGATAGAAGGGATAGGGAAGATCCAACGGAGAGCAGCTCGCTTCGTTACAAGATCATTTAGTAATCGCGAAAGCGTTACGGAAATCATAGATTAACTCCAGTGGAAGACTCTGCAGGAGAGACGCTCAGTAGCTCGGTACGGGCTTTTGTTAAAGTTTCGAGAACATACCTTCACTGAGGAGTCAAGCAGTTTATTGCTCCCTCCTACGTATATCTCGCAAAGACACCATGAGGATAAAATCAGAGAGATTAGGGCCCACACAGAGGCATACCGACAATCTTTCTTTCCACGAACAATACGAGACTGGAATAGAAGGGAGAACCGATAGAGGTACTCAAAGTACCTTCCGCCACACACCGTCAGGTGGCTGGTGGAGTATGGTTCAAATGGTTCTGAGCACTATGGGACTTAACATCTGTGGTCATCAGTCCCCTAGAACTTAGAACTACTTAAACCTAACTAACCTAAGGACATCACACACATCCATGCCCGAGACAGGATTCGAACCTGCGACCGTAGCAGTCGCGCGGTTCCGGACTGAGCGCTTGAACCGCTAGACCACCGCGGCCGGCTGTGGAGTATGGATGTAGATGTAGATGTAGATCAATGCACCAAATGTAATCACATGCCAGTCCCAGTAAAATATATTTGTCCAATGAACACCCGTTTATCACCTGCATTTCTTCTTGGTGCACCAATTTTAATGGCCAGTAGTGTATGAGTATTGAGCGATAAGCTCTGTGCTCACTCTGTGCCAACAACATGGCAGGTATAAACAAACACAAGATAGCGTGTATGTACCTTTGGTGAGAAAGGGCAGGGAGCAGAAGAGGGAAACGGACGAAAGTGAGAGTGAGAGAGAGAGAGAGAGAGAAATAGAGAGAGAGATAGAGATAGGTAGAGAGAGAGAGAGAGAGAGAGAGAGAGAGAGAGAAATAGCGGTGGAGAGACAGACGGAAGAGAACAAGAGAGACAGGCAGAGTGAGGAAGGGCGTGAGCATTACGCTGTGCTCTCGCACAGACTGCACAGTCCAGTGGGAGATATGGAGTGAGCAGAGGCTGCTCCGGGTTCTGTTATCCCGCAGCCGCCGGGCGGCCTAACGAGCAATTCTGGAAGGGCATGCTCCAGGGAGTCCCGCCTTCTACAGGGGATTACTTCCGGGATGAAAATTCAGCAACTTTCCCGGCGGCGCAAGTTTATTGAAACAGCAAACTCGGCAGCAGCGCGCGCCCGTCTTGGCGAATTACGCGCCTTCTGCTCAGCTGCATCGCTCTCTGCGGCCGTGCGGCTGCATAATCCAGCTCGGCGCGGGGGTCCCGCCAGAGGAAGGCAGCGACAACGGGCGGCTGCCGTCCACTGAGTCAGCCCGGCGCTCCGCTCTTTTTTCCATTTCCTACAATCACGGAACCATCTTGCTGCTCCGATAGCTTTCCTTCGCTCTCTTTTATTCTACCTCTCAGAATGTTTTCGTTTCTTCTTGACTGACTAATCCATTGCCGCTAAGAGTTCCTTTCTTTCATTTTTGCTACATTACTGTTGACGTTCCTTCTGATATGTCTAGCAGAACAAAACAAATTTTACTAATTTAGATCACGAATTACTAGGCTGGTGTCTAAGTTCGTAGCGTTCTTCCACAAGTTTAATAAACACAACAGATATGGAAATGAGAGAGGATGTAGATGAAGATGAAATGGGAGATATGATACTGCGTGAAGAGTTTGATCTAAGTCGAAACAAGGCCCCGGGAGTAGACAACATTCCATTAGAACTACTAAAAGCCTTGGGAGAGCCAGCCTTGACAAACTCTACCATATGGTGAGCAAGATGTATGAGACAGGCGAAATACCCTCAGACTTCAAGAAGAATATAATAATTCCAATTCCAAAGAAAGCAGGTGTTGACAGATGTGAAAATTACCGAACTATCAGCTTAATAAGCCACGGCTGCAAAATTGTAACACGAATTCTTTACAGACGAATGGAAAAAATTGGTAGAAGCCGACCTCGGGGATGATCAGTTTCGATTCCGTAGAAACGTTGGAACACGTGAGGCAACACTGACCCTACGACTTATCTTAGAAGCTAGATTAAGGAAAGGTAAACCTACGTTTCTAGCATTGTAGACTTAGAGAAAGCTTTTGGCAATGTTGACTGGAATACTCTCTTTCAAATTCTGAAAGTGGCAGGGGTAAAATACAGGAAGCGAAAGGCCATTTACAATTTGTACAGAAACCAGACGGCAGTTATAATAGTCGAGGGGCATGAAAGGGAAGGGAGTAAGAGAGGGTTGTAGCCTATCCCCGATGTCATGCAATCTGTATATTGAGCAAACAATAAAGAAAACAAACGGAAACTTCGGAGTAGGTATTAAAATCCACGGAGAAGAAATAAAATTTGAGGTTCACCGATGACATTGTAATTCTGTCAGAGACAGCAAAGGACCTGGAAGGGCAGCTGAACGGAATGGACAGTGTCTTGAAAGGAGGATACAAGATGAACATCAACAATAGCAAAACGAGGATAATGAAATGTAGTCGAATTAAGTCGGGTGATGCTGAGGGAATTAGATTAGGAAATGAGACGCTCAAAGTAGTAAATGAATTTTGCTATTTGGGGAGCAAAATAACTGATGATGGTCGAAGTAGAGAGGATATAAAATGTAGACTGGCCATGGCAAGGAAAGCGTTTCTGAAGAAGAGAAATTTGTTAACATTGAGTTTAGATTTAAGTGTCAGGAAGTCGTTTCTGAAAATATTTGTTTGGAGTGTAGCCAGATGGTTCAAATGGCTCTGAGCACTATGGGACTTAACACCTATGGTCATCAGTCCCCTAGAACTTAGAACTACTTAAACCTAACTAACCTAAGGACATCACACAACACCCAGTCATCAAGAGGCAGAGAAAATCCCTGACCCCGCCGGGAATCGAACCCGGGCGCGGGAAGCGAGAACGCTACCGCACGACCACGAGCTGCGGACAGTGTAGCCATGTATGGAAGTGAAACGTGGACGATAAATAGTTTAGACAAGAAGAGAATAGAAGCTTTCGAAATGTGGTGCTACAGAAGAATGCTGAAGATTAGATGGGTAGATCACATAACTAATGAGGAGGTATTGAATAGAACTGGTGAGAAGAGAAATTTGTGGCACAACTTGATTATAAGGAGGCATCGCTTTGTAGGACATATTCTGATGCATCAAGGAATCACCAATTTAGTATTGGAGGGCAGCGTGGAGGGTAAAAATCGTAGAGTGAGACCAAGAGATGAATACACTAAACAGGTTCAAATTTATGTAGGTTGCAGTAGCTACTGGGAGATGAAGAAGCTTGCACAGGATAGAGTAGCATGGAGAGTTGCATCAAACCAGTCTCTGGACTGAAGAGCACAACAACAACAACAACATGTTCTCCTTCACTATTTACAATAGTCTTCCACGACTGGGTTTACTTCTCGATTCAAAATGGTTCAAATGACTCTGAGCACTATGGGACTTAACATCTGAGGTCATCAGTCGCCTAGAGCTTAGAACTACTTAAACCTAACTAACCTAAGGACATAACACAATCCATGCCCGAGGCAGGATTCGAACCTGCGACCGTAGTAGTCGCGCGGTTCCGGACTGAGTGCCTAGAACCGCTCAGCCACCGCGGCCGGCTTGCTTTTCGACTCCGCGACCGTAGAAATCTCTTGGTGTTGAGGCGAAGAACTCGTCGACCCATGTTCGGAATGCATTTTCAACCAGAAAGTAAGTTCCTTGAAGGTCGTTAGATAGAGAACGGTAAAGCTGAAAATCTGAGGGAGCAATATAAGGTGAATAGAAAAACCCTGTATAGCGTTTTTTATCATTCTAGCAGAATGAGGGCGGGCATTATCCTGGAGTAGCATGACTTTAGTAGTCTTTGTGCCCGTTGTTCTTGGACTGTGTCTGCAAGACATCTCAGTTGTCGACAGTAAATGTCAGCAGTGTGGCTTCACCTCGGGTAAGCAATCGGTAGCACACCACACCGTCGCTCTTCCACCAAATACATTACATTATCTTTTTTTGGATGCGCGCAAACCTTTATAAGGTGAGCTGCTGGTTTGTTTGGGCTCAACTAATCCTTTCTTTTGCATATGTTAGCATAAAAACACCGTTTCTCGTCATCAGTAACGATACAAGATAGGTGTCATTCACGAGCCAATTGATGACGAGCGAGCAGCGAAGCATACATAGCCACCCGCTGATTTTTGTGATTTTGGCTTGCAGCACGCAGTATCCACACATCCGATTTTTGAAATGTCTCCTTGATCACATTTGCCTGTTCTCAAGTACACTATCTTGGAACATTGTGGATTAATCGGTTTAAAAGATGTTCATCAAACCCCGAAGGTTTTACTGAACGTGAAGCATCACTAATGTCGAAACTAATCACCGCAAAGCAAGAAGACCAGTTTCTTGTCCTACTCTGCCAATGGGATTACCTCCATACACGTCGCAAATGTTTCTGACTGCCTCCGCTGCTCTCACCGATCTAGTGAACTCAAACGGAGGAACATGTCGGAAATGTCCCGATTTCTCCACTTGGCACACCATTTTCTAGCGTCCACAGCTCCAGTCACTATCTCCAAATGACACAACGACAATATGTAAACTCAAATAGGAAGAATGAACTCCAAATAAAAACCGAACTCGATAAATAAACCCACAACAACCGGAATACCAACATGCAAAACAGAAACGCTACACACTTATGCAACAGCTTAATATTTGTGTTGAACTTCAAGTCATAATATTACCAAAAGAGACTTGCAAAAACCGTCAAATTGTTATGAAATGTACTACATGCTTAGATATGGGAATGATTAATTCGGTTTTTCAGAGACTAAGGCATAGGAAAGGCATTGGCCCCTAACGAATGTATCGGTCAACACGATTGCCAAGTGACTGGGGAAGAAAAGCACAGGTGACTCCTGTGTCGTAAGTAGGGTAAATGAACGGTCTCACAAACTTACAGACTGCTCTGGACGTGTTAACGCGCGCCTTTGCACCTGTCCCTGTGTGCTCTGAACGTGCTTACGCGCGCCACCAGTCCTTCTACCTGGTACTCTGAACATGTCTACGCATAGAACACACAGGGACAGGTACAAACACGCGCATTAACACGTTCAGAGTACCAGGTAGAAGGACTGGTGGCGCGTGTAAACACGTTCAGAGCACACAGGGACAGTTACGAAGGAGCGCACGTTAACACGTTCAGAGCACCAGGCAGAAGGACTGGTGGTACGTGTAAACATGTTCAGTACACAAAGGGACAGGTACAAAGATGCGCGCGTTAACACGTCCAGAGTACCAGGTAGAAGGACTGGTGGTGCGCGTAAACACGTTCAGAGCACACAGGGACAGGTACAAAGGAGCGCGTGTTAACACGTCCAGAGTACCAGGTAGAAGGACTGGTGGCGCGCGTAAACACGTTCAGAGTACACAGGGACAGGTACAAAGGAGCGCACGTTACCACGTTCAGAGTACCAGGTAGAAGGACTGGTGGTACGTGTAAACACGTTCAGTACACACAGGGACAGGTACAAAGATGCCCGCGTTAACACGTCCAGAGTACCAGGTAGAAGGACTGATGGCGCGTGTAAACACTTTCAGAGCACATAGCGACAGGGCTGATGAAGGTTGTGGTGGACGGGAAGGTGGCGTCGTTGAGTGACTGTAGGAGGATACAAGACGACTTAGACAAAATTTCTAGTTGGTTAGATAAATGGCATCCTGTTTTAAATGTCGAAAAATGTAAATTAATGTGGCTGAGTGGGAAAAACAATCCTGTAATCTTCGAATACAGTGATAGTGGTGCACTACTTGACGCAGTTATAGCGATTAAACATCTAGGCGTAACGTTGTAAAGCGATTTAAAATGGAACGAGCGCGTGAAGATGGTAGTAGTGAAGGCGAATGATAGATTTTTGTTGGGAGAATCTTAGGACAGTGTAGCTCATGTGTAAAGAAGACGTGGTACAGAAAACTGATATGACTCATTATCGAGTAATGCTCAGTCGTTTGGGATGCACCTCAGGTCGGATTAAAGGAAGACACCGAAGCTTCCAGAGGCGTGCTACTAGATGTGTTACCGGTTGGTTCGATCAATACACAAGTATTACGGAGATGTTTCGTGAACTACAATTGGAATCCCTAGAGCGAAGACTGCATTCTCCTCGCGAGCCGGTATTGAGAAAAGTTAGAGAATCGGTTGACTGAAGAACGATTGTACTGCCGTCAACGTACATTTCGCGCAAGGTCCGCGAAGACAAGAGAAATTGGAGCTCTTACGGAGGCGTGTAGATAGTCGTTATCCCTCGCACCATCTGCGAGTGTAACAGGAAAGGGAGTGACAAACTGTGGTACGAGGTACCCTCGACCATGTACTATATGATGCCTTGCGGAGTATGTATATAGATATACAGGGTGATTCAAAAGTAACTGCACAGACGTCGTGGTGGTAATTTATGCGTCAAAATAAGACTAAAATGTCAAATAAAGTTTTTCTAAAATAGTTTATTTCAGAGTTATGCAGTAGAGTAGGATCAAAAGTGTGATACAAACAACACAAATTAATTCTTCTCGCGAAGCAACGGCACGAAGAGACCCGAAATTCATTTCAAGTACGCACTGTACTTTTAATCCTGGAAATGATCAAAATGATGTCCATGTAGACGAAGACAGCGACGTGCTCGACTTCTTACCACTCTCAGTATGTTGCTGGCTCCGTTCATCAAATTCTACACAGTCGCACAGCTATTTTCAGTTCAGTGCTCTAGCTGTGCTACATTCTCAATTGCAACATCGTACACGAGCTCCTATAGAGGGTCCCAGAGATAGAAGTACAGGGGTTAAGTAAGGTCCAGAGATCTTGCAGGCCAAGCATCTGGTCTTGGACGACCTGTCCACTCACTGGGATAAGCATATTTGAGATTATCTGTTGCCTCCCGACTGAAATGTGCATGGACACTGTCGACAAAGGATCAGTCAACATGCAGGCTGTGATGTTAATTAATTTAAGAGTGTGATTTTGACAATTTACATGAATGCATGCACTGTGTGCAACTACAACATCACTGGAATTACGTGTGGATCACGAGAATCCAGTAGGAGTTCTCTTTCTCCACACGGGAAGCGATGAGATGTTGTATTTTCACACCACCACGCCTCGTCACATAAAACACTGATTTTAGTAACGAATGAGGCCAAGAGCCATTTATTTGTCAATGTATAATATTTAACTACGCATTGTAATTATGTATTTTGACGATTTACAAGGAGAAATGAATCCAGCGCCACTGACGCGCCTAAGAAACTATAGACTAATTCAGCGCGCATGTAAAAACATCGATATTAAAGACAGATTAAAAAAATGCCGGACGATATCATTGTTTTTTTATCTCTTGTATAACACGGACGCACAATTACATAGGCGTCATTATTAGACTTGTAATTCGTTTTTTACCCAACAGATAAATACTGTCATTTTGTTGCATGTGGGACTAGTATGTGTGAAAAACGCAGAAAAACGCAGAGTGATTAATGAATGGACATATCTACGTGATTTCTAAACTTTTCAAACCACTCAAGCACTGTCATTGTTATTGACGTAAGTGTTAACATGTTATATGTACCTTAAGTTCAAGTTCGTAATTATAGTGTCAATTACTCTAAATTTATGTTTTCTTTCGTAGCTGGACAATCTTAATCATTTACTTTCTATGTGCCAAGCTTTTTCACAGGGCCAACCGTGTCCGACGTGTAATTGTGCCGACAGAACAGTCGAGGCCGACGTTAACATACTACTTACATTCCCCCCTTGTAATATTCTTCAAACTCAGTTTTAAGCTGGCCGTTACGTACATTTTCAGTGCGAGTGACGAGTTACTTCTCCAACTGCACGTCGCTCGCACAAAGCCTCACTGTTCCACAATGGTAGTGGCACTTTCTAAATAAGCCACGCAAGTGTATGTTGCTTCCCCTCCTCACTCTGATGCTTAATAATAATAATAATAATAATAATATTTCCTTACATCAGAAGGCGAACACCACACGCCAAAAGCCTGTACTGGACAATGATGTAACGCCTACCGCAGGTGACATTATGCATCATAACTCAGAAATAAGCAGTTTCAGACAGAGCTTTATTTAATATTTTACTCTTATTTTGATCCATACGTCACTTTTGAATCACCTTGTAGATGTAGATTAACATTTCGGCGCAGCCACAAAGATAGGTGAGCCGTGGCGGTTATGCTGGCGTCGCCTTTCGAATTCCTGGCGCCACTAGCTCGATCTGTCGTGTAATGTCATCTGGTTTGAGGCCACTAAGAACTTTGCTCAACGTTGATGGGAACGGGGAGTGTTGTGGAGTGCCGAGATGCGGGGTAGTAACGCAGAGAGGAGGACGGTGTGAGAGGTCCGCCCGGCAAGTAAGACGATAACTTGCGAATGCGTCTTGGGCACGGAGTCCGGCGAGTGGTTGCTGGGCATATTTGAGGGCCGATTTCAATCCGTGGCTGACCTCGATACTGGCCTTGGTTGTTTGTTAACAGAATATCTTGAACTGTGTGAGCCAATGGTATTTCCTGAGCCGGAGCGATTACGTGTTTCTTCTATGCTGTGACCGGAACCCCCTACCCCGCCCACCCCTCACCACGCCCTATCGTCACGCAGTACGGTACCTGCCAAACACCTTCGACACCAGCCGGTGTCGCTTTCGAGATACCTTCTGGCATTAGTTTAATTATATTGGCTTAGTAGGTGCCTTGGAAGTGCTGAGGCTATGTAATTAGGTTGGGCAGCCTAGTTTTCTTTCGCGCGTTTCGCCGTCGTTGTAGAGTCGGTATCTTGCAGTGACGCGGGGATATACCGTTTGGCTAGTGATTGTTGCTTTCAAGTAACTAGCCTTGCTATGTTAATGTTTATTTTACCGGTGTGTACCCAACGAAAAGTGCGTTGGAAGACCGGTCCTCTCATTGTAACCTTTCTTGGCCTTCCTATTTTATTCAATCTGTGTTGTAATTAATTAAGAGCCGGCCGCTGTGGCCGAGTGGTTCTAGGCGCTTCAGTCCGGAACCGTGCTGCTGCTACGGTCGCAGGTTCGAATCCTGCCTCGGGCATGGATGCGTGTGATGTTCTTAGGTTTAAGTAGTTCTAAGTCTAGGGGACTGATGACCTCAGATGTTAAGTCCCATAGTGCTCAGAGCCATTTTGAATTAATTAAATCGTGATTGCCAAACACCGTTTGTTTCAGAACAGTTTAAGCAGTTATGTTTTCGTAACGCTGTTAAGCACCTAACCACCACGCCGTATTATCCCCAGGCATCTTTTGCCGAGAGAATGAATCGTAACCTTAAGTCAGATTTGATAATTTACCGGGTGTTGTGTGATGTCCGTAGGTTAGTTAGGTTTAAGTAGTTCTAAGTTCTAGGGGACTGATGACCGTAGATGTTAAGTCCCATAGCGCTCAGAGCCATTTTGACAATTTACCACCATAGGTCTCCGAATAAGTGCGACACCACCTTGCCTAGGCTCAATTTTGCATTTAAAATTGCGCAGCACGAAGCATCCAAGGCAGTTCCTGCTCCTGTCTTGTTAGCGTATCCCATCGATTCCCCTCTATCGAATTTGTGGGGTATCTACGATCTCCTGCCTTCGTCTGTCACTCCTGAAGATCTTAGGGAAAATTGGAACGGGCCAGGAACAACATTAGGTTAGCCCACTGCAGCCAGGCACTGTGATGTAATAGGAATAGACGCCCATTTCAGGGCAAGGTAGGAGATGAGGTTTCTGTGAAGAACTGTTCCGGTCGAGTGAGGTGTGGTGCGAAGCTCGAGAAGTTCACTCCTCGTGTCAAGGGCCCAAAATCTATCATCAAAATTCAGGGTCTGGTTAACTTGCTTGTCAGGGTGCACCTTAATCAACTCAAGCCCGTTAACTAAAAAAAATGGTTTAAATGGCTCTGAGCACTATGGGACTCAACTGCTGAGGTCATTAGTCCCCTAGAACTTAGAACTACTTAAACCTAACTAACCTAAGGACATCACACACATCCATGCCCGAGGCAGGATTCGAACCTGCGACCGTAGCAGTCGTGCGTTCCCCCGTTAACTAACCTTCCCTTCTTCTTCTGTAGGCTGGACCGGTGTCCACGGGTTTAAAGGGGGAGAGGGGGGAAAGGTGTAAAGGCCGGTTCTCACTAGAGCGCGGCAGCGCGTCGTGCGGCAACGGCAGCGGCAAGCGTTTTCCGCTTTGACGCGGCGGCTCGCGGAATTGGCGTTCCCATCTGGAAGCGGCAGACGCTAGCGGTAGCCAATGACGAACAGCCACTGAGGTACGGGGTGGGACCCACCGAAACGACCGGTGTGTTTGAATAACTATATCTTATACCTACATGAAGGAAAGACGAAGTTGGGTGAAGACATACAAATTTTTCATTTTCTGTACAATGTACTCTTTTACACATTTCATTATTATGTTTTCTCATTTCAATATAAACAGATTTCATGACTACCGTTCACGATTGTTCACTATCTCCTTACACATTGAAACAATGTACGATAAAAGAGATTATTCAGATAGTTAAGCGAGACAAAAATTTAAAGTGTGATACGGTAGCAGGTACAGGAAAACACTAAAAACACAAAGGCTTGGGGGAAGGGTTGAAAGTGGAAGCCACCTGACAGAATTTAGCACAGAGCACAATGTAATCATCGCCAGCACCTTGCTTAAGAATCATGAAAGAATAATACATACTTGGAACAAAGTTTTCGAAACGAGATTTTAAATTATAAGACATTTCCTGGTGCAGACGCAAACCTACAATAATTTATTGGTTACGAGCTGCGGTTTACAACTAAAGAGACAGTAAACGGTAGCAAATTAAGGAAATGGAACTTGAATAAGTCAAGACCCACAGGTTTTCGATAATCTTAAAGTTACCGTAATGCAACGACTGACTGAAACAGAGAAAGGAATCCGCTAGAATACGAATGGATATCTTTGAGAGAAAAAGTGGTGAATGCAGCAGAGTATGTGAACGGGAAGAAGGTACAGTAGAAATCGTTAGATAAAACGTGATATATTAAATTTGACACGAGGGAAATATATAAAAATGCAGCAAATAAAGTAGGCCATGGGAAATAGAAATGTCTAAACATGACATTGACAGAAAGTCCAAAATTGCAATGCGATTTTGCACTTGGAAAACAGGGGAATGAAAATGAGAAAGAACAAAGAAAACTTTGCTCAAAGGAGAAGCAACTGCCAAGGACTCATCTGGCAAGCCAGAACTAAGCAAATAAGAGAAGGCTAGAAAGTGGAAGGAATATGTAGAGAGGAGAGGGGGAGGGGTTGTAGAAACTAACATAAGCACAATGTTAGATTCCTGTGAAATGTCTGAACACGCAAGGCAATACTGATCCTACCACTTAGTTAAGTAGACACACTGAAGAACTGCGAAACTGTGTTTATAGCATTTGCATGTTTAGAGAAAGATTTTGACAATCTTAATTAAAACATTCTTTGAAGCTCTAAAACATAGGGCCACAAGATTATCTACAACTTGTACAGAAACCAAACTGCATTTCTAAGACTTTAATGACTTGCAAGGGAAGCAGTAATTGAGAAGGCAGAAGTAGAGAGGATATAAAATGAAGACTGTGAATAGCAACAAAAGCATTCTGAAAAAGAAACTTTGTTCACATCGAATATAAATTCTAATGATTGGGTACAATTTTACAAAGGTATTTGTGTGGAGTGCAGCCTTGTATGTAAGTGAAACGTGGGCTATGAACAGTTCTGTCAAGAAGACAATGGACGCTTTCAAAACGTGGTGATCAATAAGAATGCTGAAGATTAGATATGAGGATCGTGTAACTAAAGAAGAGGAACGGAATTAGAGCAGGAAGAGGAAGAGGAAATTACGGCACAACTTTGACTACAAGAGGGGTAAGTTGACAGGACATATTATGAGGCGTCAAAGAGTGAGGACAAAGGGGTTGGGTGATAGTATTCTGATAATAATCATCTGTTGAAATGCTATTCTGCTATTTTATCGATTAATGTAAGCAGTGAATTTACTATTCCATGCACTTCTCCACGAAACATTTAAACCAGAACTGAAATCAGCTGAACACCAAATCTTTCAACCACTGTCTGACAACTACTGCATTCTCTTTCAACTTTCTATAACAATCACTGGCTAGCCACACACACATAAAGACATAAGGAGGACATAAATAAACAAACATTAGTTTTCAGCATATAATTCTTTAGATTGGCAACATGCACATAAACAAACCAAACAGGAAGGGACATGAGGTGAACACACTGTAGTTATGACTTCAAATCAGTGTTTTCGGTAAAATGTCTACAGCTAGTGACAGAAGAAAAAAGAGCGAACATGAAAATGTGCTTATGTTCCATAATCTAAGTTTTAGTTCAACCTCCAGCATGCGACCAGGTGAGGGGAAACGCAGATGTCCGCCAAAAACTCGATTCACTGTAAGTAATCAGTTGTTGATGTTGTGGTCTTCAGTCCTGAGACTGGTTTGATGCAGCTCTCCATGCTACTCTATCCTGTGCAAGCTTCTTCATCTCCCAGTACCTACTGCAGCCTACATCCTTCTGAATCTGCTTAGTGTATTTATCTCTTGGTCTCCCTCTACGAGTTTTACCCTCCACGCTGCCCTCCAATACTAAATTGGTGATCCCTCGATGTCTCAGAACATGTCCTACCAACCGATCCCTTCTTCTAGTCAAGTTGTCCCACAAACTTCTCTTCTCCCCAATTCTATTCAATATCTCCTCATTAGTTATGTGATCTACCCATCTAATCTTCAGCATTCTTCTGTAGCACCACATTTCGAAAGCTTCTATTCTCTTCTTGTCTAAACTATTTATCGTCCACGTTTCACTTCCATACATGGCTACACTCCACACTTTCAGAAACGACTTCCTGACATTTAAATCTATACTCGATGTTAACAAATTTTTCTTCTTCAGAAACGCTTTCCTTGCCATTGCCAGTCTACTTTTATATCCTCTCTACTTCGACCATCGTCAGTTATTTTGCTCCCCAAATAGCAAAACTCCTTTACTACCTTAAGTGTCTCGTTTCCTAATCTAATTCCATCAGCATCACCCGACTTACTTCGACTACATTCCATTTTCCTCGATTTGCTTTTGTTGATGTTCATCTTATATCCTCCTTTCAAGACACTGTCCATTCCGTTCAGATTAATCAGTTATTCACGTAAAAATAGATGTGAACTGTTTTATAATCTGCAAGTATCACATATCAAAACAAAACTGAATCATTCTAGATTCCACCGAAGATGCCTTAAAGTAAAAGGCGAAACGCGTCTTGAACCAATAAAGTACACTGGATAAAGAAAAAAACGTTTGTTACTTCCAAAAGAAATAATCAATAGCTGTAGATAATAGGCAAATTACATCTTATGACATACCAGCAAATTAGTCTCGGTTTAACTTCTCATTACACATGCTATTAAATCCTGTTTAAAAAAATTCATCTATCCCTTCCGAAAAAACTGTAGTTTCTTTCATATCTTGGTAGGTAAACAGATTTTGGATATTTATCATGCGACGAAATACACGAGTTTTTACAAGTTATCGTTTGCAAAAAAACACGTTTCGATTTCTTGAACCCTTTACGAAATTTGCAGTTGATACAACCACATGGTTTACGACGAGCAGGACGAAAGTATCGGTCGCGTCGCGAGCGACCCGCGCGCGGTTACCGCACAGCCCGTCCGCGGTCACCGCACAGCCCGTCCACCGACATATCATTCAATATCTCGAGAACGGTGATGGCTATCGTTCTGCTCTCAGCTTTAAAAACAATTTCGGTATGTTGACTAAATTTCATACGCAATAATGTATTACCTAAAATGAACTGTACGCAAAGTCCACGCAATGCGTTTTTACCTCTGCACACTCATTCAAATTTCGTGTAAAGGTTTACGTAAATGCGATACAGCAAGTAACCACGACGAATAACGAAAAGAAATTCGGTCCTTTATCGAGAGAAGATATCAGGCTGTAACATGCCCAAGAATCAAATTTTTCTACCGAATAGTTTCCATGGAATTGGATGATAAGTATTTCATAGCTGCCGCCGCGTCCGCTCCAGCGGTTCGGCGAAAGTTCGTGTGGCCCGGGAGTCCGTACCTGACGTCACGCTCAGCGCGTTCTGTGATTGGCGGCGCGCACCTGGAGCGCGGCACGCGGCAGCGGAAGCGGTTCGACATGGTCAAACCGCGACGCAGAGCCCGCCGCGCCTTGCCGCTGACGCCATTTCCATGGCAACCACGCCGCTGACGCGCCGTTTTGACGCGAGGCAGCCCTAGTGGGAACCGGCCTTAAGGCGAGCGCTTGCGCAAACTTCTCGGGCACGGAGTCCAGCGAGTGGTTGCTGGGCATATTTGTGGGCCGATTTGAATCCGTGGCTAACTTCGAGTGCTGTCTTCGCACGTAGCCTGGCCAGCCATTTCTGGGAGCTGGCACAGTGATGAGAGAGTTGCAGCCAGTTTCGCGGTGGTGAATTCTGGGTCCCCTTTGAAATCGGCATGCTTCAGCTTCGATTCGTGAACTTCAGTGAAGTTTTGGATTTTGAGGTCTTAACTTTTATTTTCTTATTGATACCTCTAGGTCTGTTGCTATCATTACCCCCCCCCCCCCCCCCCCCCGCCACTTATTAATCAAGGGCTACCTATTTTATATTGTCCTATTATTCAGATTTGATACCTTACTCAGTCCGTGTTGTAATTTGCCACAGGCCTACCTGTTTCAGAGGTATTTATGTCAATAAAGTTGTAAGAGGAAATGGCACGTGATGGTATGTGGGCCCTAACCTTGCGCCTTTAATCCTTTCTCCATAATCATAAGTTTCAGTAGGTTGGAGTGACGCCATCATCATTCTGTGTACAAGGAAAAATTAGGCAGCAGGGTTCTCATTCAGCAAGCGTGTTTTAATATTCGTTTGTGAGAAGATCGTGTTGTGCCTCGTGCAAGAAGGAGAAACGGCTACCAGCCCGGTTGGGATTCGACAGTGGAAGGATCGTGGTGTATCGAGACTGCAGTTTATCGATCCTCAGTATTACTGCTTGCTTTGCTTGACATTCCATGAGTTCTATGCGAGTTTGGATTAATGGGCTCAGGGGGACCACACTCAATAGCGTGCAGGATCTGAACAACCGCACGTGACTATCTCCCGAGAGAACAGACGTATTATTCGCTCCGCTGCAGATCAACGTCACATACCTTGAGACAAGAAATGGAACTATTTACAACATGAAAAATATCGAAATGGACAATATGACGATTTCCGGAGCACCACAGACTGTCAGCACGGCACTATTGTTGCGGTTCCCCCTGTCACAGCAGTAGAGAGGTGGGAGCCGATGGTGGTGCGAGCGACAACACTGGACGGAAGAGCGGCAGAATGTAGTCTTTTCTCACTAGTCCCAATTCTGCGTACAGATCCGTGATGGACATGTCCGTGTGTGGAGGTTCAAAGGGGAATGGACGTTTCCGTGTTGTATTCCTCACTGTTATCTGGGCCCAGCGCCTGCCGTGATGGTACGGGTCATAACTGGGTACCTAATGCAATGAACGTCGGTTCGTTTAGGAGATAATTTGGACAGCAAGCGTTACATCCCTGATGTATTAAAGTCGGTGGCTGTGGCCGGTTTTCTACGTTTTAGTGACGTTATTTTTCAGCAAGATAACACAAGATTATTTTTACCAAATAAAAAGCACTACTCAGTCATATGTTTTCAGAAGTTGTTTTTTATTTACACCACCATTATCGCCATCTCATTAATGCCGTCTTCAAGCCCTTATGCACTCCATGTACAGTGAATCAGATATATAGATGCGTACATAAACAGAGCCATCACTACCTGGATTCTGTGAATTTTTTGTGGAGTGTGCACTTCGAAGACTTGACACTGCCAGTGCGCTCAGTTGTTGTCAAGTCCTTGGTACACACTCTTCACAAAAAAATCACGAAATCCAGGTATTGATGGCTCCGGTTATGTATGCATCGATGTTTTTGTTTCACTATACATGGAGCGCATGGGCGATTGAAGATGGGATTACTGAGATGCCGAAACTGGTAGTATAAACAAAACAACAACTTCTGAAAACATACGGTTGCTTCGCAGTGTTTGTTTGATAAATATCCGACCGGACGCAGCCCCATATCCACGACGGATCAACAGAGATATGTTGCCCATTCTGTCCTGAGCTGCTGGCCGCAGTGGCTAGGCGGTTCTAGGCGCTTCAGTTCGGAACCACGCGACTGCTACGGTTGCAGGTTCGAATCCTGCCTTGGGCATGGATGTGTGTGATGTCATTAGGTTAGTTAGGTTTAAGTAGTTCTAAGTTCTAGGAGACTGATGACCTCAGATGTTAAGTCCCATAGTGCTCAGAGCCATTTTTGTCCTGAGCTTCCTGAATGGAGAGGGTGTTCACCTGTTACCCTTGTCAGCTCTTTCCCCGTGTTTCTCACTCACTGGAACATCTGGTCATGGATTGCCGAGAGACTGGCATTCTACCACGTGCAGTCATTCTGACATACAGTCGAAGGACCATAGATCCACACATTCTGGAATATTGTTCAAGTATGTGGGATTCATACCATAAAGGACTAACAGGGGATGTTGAACGTATACAGAGAAGGGCAGCACGAACGGTCACAGGTTTGTTTGGCCTGTCGGAAAGTGTCACAGGGATGCTGAAGAAACTAAACTGGTAGACTCTTGGAGATGTAAACTATACTGGGAAAGTTTTTCTAGTAAAGTTTCAAGAACTGGCTGTAACTGAAGAATCTAGGGAATGTACTACAGCACCCTACGTATCGCTCGCATAGGTATCACGAGGACAAGATTAGAATAATTACATCACCGACAGAGGCATTCAATCTATCTTTCTTCCCGCGGTTCATGTGTGAATGGAACAGGAAGAATCATCAATAACTGGGTCGTACCCTGTGCCAGGCACCTCACGGTGATTTGCAGAGTACAGACGTAGACGTAAATATACATCTGGATCTGTCATCCAAATTAAGTGCACCTCGATGCTCAGCCAGGTTAGAGCCGTTGCAGCTGCTGGTGGTGAGAGATGTGTAGTAAATTCCGCACCATGTACACCCCAAACCACCTACAAACCTAATCACGTTCCTCCTGCTATACTGTACGCGCACGATAATCAAAATCAAGTTATCCGCTGTCCTTCCTGGTGCTGCAGTTTTAATGGCCACCAGTGTAAACTTTCCTGCTTTACTTTTGCGATGTCTCTTGTTATGTGCGACATGATTTAGTATAACATTTGGAGGTATTGCTTACATACGGTATATCGCATTAAAAAACTTTAGGTATTAAAGAGTGAAAGGAAGAAATCGATAAAAAACATTATTTGTTCACTTAGACAGCGAAAAGGCTGCTTGTTTTTTATATTTTTGTTTTTCCGGACCAATATCGAGCCATAGCTCACTGTCGGCGGTCTTGTATTTTAATATTGTGCGTTCATAGAATTTTTCGAGATGTTCTATTAATATACGAGGACGCGCTGAAAAGCAGATTAAATTAATACAAAATCTGCATACACATTTGTGAAAAATTATATGAGGTCACAAAAATAAAATTAACAACCGCTGACGATAAGCGTATATCTCTATAACGGCCCAGAAAAATAAAAATGCAAAAAGCAGTCTTTTTTGTCTGTATATACAAATGATTTCGTTTATCAACTACATGAAGGCGGCAGGTCACCGCCAATACAAAATAGAGGAGCAAGCTAGTTTTAAAGTTGAATAGATCATAGTGGACGGTTTATCAAATGGTTCAAATGGTTCTGAGCACTATGGGACTTAACATCCATGGTCATCAGTCCCCTAGAACTTAGAACTACTTAAACCTAACTAACCTAACGACATCACACAACACCCAGTCATCACGAGGCAGAGAAAATCACTGACCCCGCCGGGAATAAAACCCGGGAATCCGGGCATGGGAAGCGAGAACGCTACCGCACGACCACGAGCTGCGGACTACAGTTCATCACTCATCTAAGAAAATGCAAAAGATTGTAACGAAAGTGAAGTTGTTGGATTCATACATTATGCGAAAGGTTTTAAACAGGTTGCAACGAAATGTATGCACTTGAGAAACAAGGCACTAAATCAGCCTGTGTTAGTGTTATGTCCTCCAGAAGTTGCGAGACACAGCCAGACACAGAGAGGTCGCCACATGGCAAGAGCAGCCTTCAGAAAGGGGCAACACATTGATGGTCAGATGTCATAGAGAGCGCACACCAGGCTCCTATTTTCTGCTTCCGATTTACGTCACCCAAATAGGTCGTCCGCCAAATGCTGTTAGAAGTATCTCCACTACTTAATGCTGCCTGCTACCAATTGACTGATCAAATGGACATTTTGTTCTTTAGGGTTATTAGTTGAAACTGCAATCGTAATTACTGCACTAACGTCGCTTTTACGCCAAGAATGAAATCAGACTCGGAAGTTTTTGGATGGGTGGTGTGTGAAGTAGTTATTGAAATATCTAAATGATTTAGCCTGCCTGGCGCCATCTAATTTCCTTCTACTCCCGCGACTAAGGAAATCAGAGTCTGCAAAACATTCAGAGTGGAATGAAGAGAATTTAGCCGCTGGAGATAGGCAATTGGCACCCTTTCAGAATTCTATACACCTCCCATCCCTCACACGGATCCTCTATGACCTGATTTCTTTCCCCATCTGCTCCTATTCCTTGAACATATCCGCATACTCTACCACTCCCGCCGCCTTGATCCCACTCACCCCCTGATTGCTCCTCTCCTCTCCCATCCCCACCCCCTGCCACATCTTCACTGTTGTGTCCCCCCTACCCTCCATCTCTACACCCTTCATCTCCTTTCCCAAGGTGGCTTCCATCAACTCCCCCTCCCGAATGATGCCCTCTCTCCCTACATTTATCTCTCCTATCAACTCTGATCCTCATCTCCCCTTCCTTTCCTCTGTCCTTTCCTCCATTCCATCCTGTTTTTCCCCTGCCTACCCTCTCTCTGCCTCCCTTCTCCCCCCCCCCCCCCCGAGTAATTTTGCATTCCCCTCCTCTGCCTTTCCCCAATCCTTCTCGTGTCTGCCTCCCCCCCCCTCCCCCCTCCTATGAGTCCTCGTCCTCCGTCGGCTACTTCCCCCCTTGCCCCCCCCACACTTCGTTTTTTCTCTCCTTCCCTCCTTTTCTTTCCCATCATCTGCCCAGGTTCCACTCGTCTGCCCTCGACTGTGGTGTGTCATGTCTGTGCCAACTTTTTAGTGTAGTGTTCAAGTGAGTGTTCAGTGTTGTGCGTCTTTCCAAAGTGTTGCGAACAGAAATCATGCTGTCGCTTGGTGTGATTTTTATATCTTTTGCAAACAGAAACCAGACTGTCACTGTGTTCTTTAATTGTCTGTCTATTATTTTACCTGTCTGTTTCCTGTGTATTTTATTCGCATCACCAGCCCTTTGTTTTATGTTTTAAGTTCCTCAATTTTCCGCCATTTTACCATTTAAGTCACCGATTTTATCGCATGCTTTTATTGTTTATTATCTTCATTTTTTTTAAAACAAATTCTGTAGGATGAAGAGCGGCGTACTAAGCTGCTGCCAGCCCATTCCCTTCGGGGGGGAGGAATCGAAACTCAATAAAGGAAAAAAAAAAGAATTCTATTTCAAGGATGAAATTTACTCTCTGTAAAATGGTTGGGTAGTGAGATTGTACTAAAAGTAGACCACGTCGAGAAATAAGTGCATTTAGCATCTAAGATCCATAGCATTTCATTCCCAGCCGCGAAACTTTGTCTTCTCCGCTTACTGCTTGGAAAACAACGAAGAGTAGTACCTTCCTATTCAGACACATCGGAAACCGAGCTATAAAAAACCTGCTTAGTTTACCAATAGCACTGTCAGACACTTTTTCCTCTTCAGTTTATTTCTTTTGCTCTCCATGTCATCGGATATCATTGTTCTGAACTAAAGAATTAAAATTCTACCCGAAAAGGCCTCAGAAGGCCCAACATTACTGACCGAACGCCGTGTCATCCTGAGCTGGCAGGCGTCACTGGATGCGGATACGTTGTCAGTTTTCGTGACCGGAGGCGCTTCTTCTCACTCACGTTACGTCTCAGTTGGCCTCAGAAAGGCTGAGTGCACCCCATTTGCCAACACCGCTCGATAGGCTCGGACGGTCGCCCATCGCAGTGCTAGCCAACGTGACAACGCTGAACTTCGGCGATCTGTAGGGAACCGGTGTTAGCACTACAGATAGGCCGTTGGCCCTATCATCGTACTAAATAAAAAAAAAATCATAAATGGGTTCCATGAATTCATTTTCAGCTTATACAATTTTCTTACTGATGATATTTCAGCATTATTGTAGTTGATTTTCAGGTCTTCTTACAAAATGGCTGTGTAAAGTTCTTATATTAATCGCTGAACAGTACCTGAAATAGATTGAAATAGTACAATGACATCAGCTAGGTGGCTCAGATACTTTAAAAAAATGGTTCAAATGGCTCTGAGCACTATAGGACTTAACATCTGAGGTCATCAGTCCCCTAGGACTTAGAACTAGTTAAACCTAAATAACCTAAGGACATCACACACAGCCAAGCCCGAGGCAGGATTCGAACCTGCGACCGTAGCGGTCGCGCGGTTCCAGACTGAAGTGCCTAGAACCGCTCGTCCACAGCGGCCGGCAGATACTTCCCTTCATTATCCTAGTTTAAGGGACTGAAAACTTCCTGTAGGTCTAGTCAGAATAATTTTGGTGATATGGAATCTCGTGACCTGACACCTCTCTCAACTTGGCGTTTATTACTACCTTAACGAAAGCTGAAACATAGACATATACGTTCTACGGTATAGTGATTGTAGTATTCCCCAAATACACTTGGTTTCAACATATAAATGTGACGAGAAAAGAAACCTCTACTACAGAAAGCAATTGGTGTTATTGATGTGGCATCCTTATACTCAGCAACTATAAAGCGTCGTCACAGAGCCAAATAGGATTCTGCAAACTACGACAAAACTGGAGGCAACACAGATTACCAACAATGTACAATAATTTGTTAGTAAAAATTACACATTATACAACCTTAGTGTGAGGACGATGCGTTTCAGTGTGGTTATATATTCACTTGAGCTGAGCTGTGTTTGAACATTGGTCTATCCTACATCCAATACTCAGTGATTAATATAACTAGAACGTGCTTCACTTGGGCTCTTCTTGGTAGCGACTGTAGACAAATTGTGATGTTGTCGGGAGGCGCGCAGTTGATAATCTCGACCAAGCGAGGTAGCACACTGGACTTGCAGTCAGAGGACGTCGGTTCAAATTCGTGTCCGGCCATCCAGATTTAGATTTTCCGTGATTTCCCTAAATCGCTCCGAGCAGATGCCGGGATGGTTCCTTTGAAAGGGCACGGCCGATTAGCTTCCCCATCCTTGAAATATTACGGGCTTCTCCATCTCTAATGATATCGATTCCGATGGTCGTTAAACCAAACTCTTGTTCCTTCAGCTGGCCGAAGTGGCCGTGCGGTTAAAGGCACTGCAGTCTGAAACCGCAAGACCGCTACGGTCGCAGGTTCGAATCCTGCCTCGGGAATGGATGTTTGTGATGTCCTTAGGTTAGTTAGGTTTAACTAGTTCTAAGTTCTAGGGGAATAATGACCTCGGAAGTTGAGTCCCATAGTGCTCAGAGCCATTTGAACCATTTTTGTTCCTTCCTTGACACTGCCAAACTAAGTCGTGCCATTCGTCTCTTTAACCTGTCAACGGCGTTGTGCTGTAAATCGCAATGGAACAACATCCATAAATCAAGTATCCAGGAATTGTCCTGAATGCTTTAAAGGAGAGAAACGTGCAAATTCTGCCCCGCACACCTTCTTCCTGAACAAAAATAATAACTTGTGGAGGCCGAGGCCCTGACTTGCTTGAAATACAGAACGCGGATAACTCTATTCTGGAAAGAATCATCAGGAGTAATAGTAAGGGACTTGGTGTTATCGATACTAGCCTACCACAAATTCACATGAAGGGTCAACACTTTGACGACATAACCAACATTCAAACCAATGTGACGCACGAATCGAACCGCTCCCGAAAGGACTCTTTTGACAGTTTCACATGGTTGTTTGAATGCTGTACTCAAGTAGGAGGAGACCATGTAGAACGCCTGAAGCATGAATATCAACAACTTTTCTCTCTTTTTAATTAACCCAGGCTCGAAAGAGGCGGAGAATGTCTAATTTTGCTATTTTCCAAAGCAGTTTAGAGAACAGATGAAGTTTTTCAAATGTGTGTGAAAACTGCTGAGGTCATCGGTCCCTAGACATACACACTACTTAAACTAACTTCTACTAAGAGCAACACACACAACCATGCCCGAGGGAGAACTCGAACCTCCGGCGGGAGTGGCAGCAAAAGATGTTTTTTTTTTTTTCAACTCTGGTTAATTCGTGTGTATTTTTAAAATTGGTCCAAAAGGCATGCTTAAAATTCGGCATTTATTCTTCTATCTTCTGCAAGTTAATGAACGAGAAGAATCCCATTTCGGAATATGAAATGGACTTCACCTTTGTTGCTGGTAGGCCACCGGCTTTGGTCCACAACTTAAGATTACGATATCCCACTCTCATACGTGTACAGCCATTGGTCCGAGCCAGTGACATGATACTACTGCATCGATATTTTCTAGGAGGTTCTTTGGAGCTACAACATCGTTTTCATATTTATTTTTCATTTTCGATACCAGCGAAGACGGTTTGAGATCAGGAGCATTGTAGAGCACAAATCCCTGCCCAAAACCAGCGAGCTTGGAGTGAAGTCGAAGGGCTCCCAAATGAGAATATCAGGAAGGGATTTACAGTTCCGGTGTTTGCCTTACGAACAAGGGAACCTCGCGGAAATGTTGGTCTGAACCTGGGGATTGGATATGTTTTTATTTAGATTCCGGGACTAAGCATCTCAGCGAAAAACACGGGGGCCCAGTGTGTGTTCAAAATGGCTCTAAGCACTATGGGACTTAAGATCTGAGGTTATCAGTCCCCTAGACTTAGAACTATTTATACATAACTAACCTAAGGACATCACACACATCCATGCCCGAGGCAGGACTCGAACCTGCGCCCGGAGAAGCAGCGCGGTTCCGGACTGAAGCGCCTAGAACCGCTCGGTCACAGCGGCCGGCAATGTGTGTGTGCGTGTGTGTGTGTACATGTACCCGTAAGTTTGTATAACAGAACGAACCCGATAACTTTACATTTGTTTCAGTTCACCTCGGCTGAGCCGCTGTCGCAATCATCTCGTGGGCTTCTATATTAATTGTTGTGGTGAACTAATCTTAGTGCTGGCCGCTGTGCCGAGCGATTGTAGGCGCTTCAGTCCAGTACCGCGCTGCTGCTACGGTCGCAGGTTCGAATCCTGCCTCGGGCATGGATGTGTGTTGTGGGGCGGCGGGTGGAATAATTGTTGTTAAACGTTCCTATTATTTATTTATTGCTGTTGTTTGCCGTTCTCAACACTGGCTCCCTAACTACAATATTGGCAACCATCTGAGAAATACACTTATACTACAGCTTATAGCTCTGAGGAATTAGGAGATTGTCTGGGATTCATAATCAAAAACGATTCTCTAAAAATGTTCACTATATTCTAAAAGTCACAGACCAAAAAGAATCCACACAATCCAACTACCAGAGAAGTTCAGAGTCTAATGCGCTGGTGCAACTATAACTGTTCAAACTAAATGTTTAAGTGAATGCTCGCCATAATTTGATAATAATGCTCATCAAACGCCACGCTAAATAATGGTAGAATGTCTGTCCCGTGGTGGCACGTGAAAATACGACATACGCAAACTGAAGATCGATCATTAAAGTCATCCCAGAATTAACACTTCACTCGAAAACGATTTCATGGTTACGCGTATCCCGAGTAACTTATTATGGCATCCGAGGCTGTTTATAGCAATGATACCGATGCGACGCGACTCCCGGCACAGATGGTGCGCTAATCAGCGTCTGGAGGGAACTGGGGCCTTTTTTCCTCGCACAGCGTTCTTATATATAAAGCCGCGGTGCAGACGGCAAAGGGAACGCCTGATCAAATCGGCTCTCCCGACTAGCCGCTGGGCTAGTAATGCACCACTTTAAGTTATTGAATAAATCATTGCTTCCTTTGCTGATGGCCGATGAAGCTCTCAATTTAAATGTGCAATCAGCACACAGGTAAGTAATCATAATAAAATATCTGACGTGGCTAAGTCAAATATTTTGGGCGAGAGAATTAATTTAATTACACTGGATGCAGTAGACGAGCTCTGAACTTGCCCTTTGGAGATACGCTATCGCTATAGTTTTATAGTTATTCAGTTGAAACTTCCCACATCTTTATGATTATAGCGGATCTCCCTTCTACTTAAATTTAAACATCCTAGCCTTATTTATTCGCCTACTTAATCTATCTTGCTTCCTTAATTTTTAAGACAAAAACCAGAAAATCATGAATTTCAACTAAAATTTTAATTTGTGAGACCCAGAATATTGTTTCTACTAAATTATTATGATAAAGGAATCTAAATATAAATTTTTAAGTCTCTAGCTCTTTTCTGTTGCGCCATTGATTTTTACAGAAAAAATCCAAATTTCTAAAATAGTTAAAGTTATTGAACTGATATTCAACACATATTGATTTAGTATTACTCCGGACATGCTAGAAACGTTTCAGGTTATTTACTTGATTTTTAAAGTATTGCGCAACATTTATGACGTCAGAGCTAGTTACAGCGGACTAGGCTGGCACACAATGGAAAGACTGATGTGAATTTTATACGGTGTGAGCAGGCTGCTTCCCGACATCACCCTCTACTTAATTTTTTTTGAAGGTAAATAAAAAAAATTAATTACAAAAAGGGAAGCAAGAGTACAGCTTAACTCCCTATGAAAAATTGAAATTTAAATGTAAACATATAGAAATATTAAAACAAAACTTATTACCTACTTCAATTATTTAAATAACTGGCATGTTCACTGCCTCTTAAACAGCATTATCACTCAAAATTTAAGCAAAACCAATGAAACACTTAGGCATACATACTGCCTTAGACAAACAAACACATAAAAATATGTAAAATTATGAAAATCTTAAATCCATTAAATACATTTTTACATACACAAATTCAAAGAAAATAACACAGTTATTCATGATACATAAACATATAATTATATCTTAACAGTCTTTTCTAAACCTGAAAGAAAATTTCACAAATCATGACAATTTCATTTTTACACACGTGGTTGTAGCCACATTGGTTGGTGTTCTACACTTCCATTCACAAGGGTAGAGGAGGGGAAGTTGCTATGGTGTGCGTCCTTCACGTTCACGTTCACTCTAAATTACATGGGGAAAGGGGAGGGGTCACTGCGAGTTGTGTCCAAGTCACTCCACGCTTTCACGCAGCTACCAGGCTGCCATTATCTGGTTTGTCCTGTAGAACAAACAAAAAGAGTGCCTCAGACTCTGTTCACTTAATATCTATGGGTGGGTCACAATGAAATGGGAATATATACATTTTATCTTTCAATATGTTACTGGAACAAAGTTAACAGAACTTTTTCAAGTTTACTCTCGCGGTTACTTAACTGACATAAAATCGATACACAAATGGCTCAAAATGCCGTTAGTCACGTACTAGAGAAAATTTCAATTTATCATTTCTGGGCCGGAACACTGAACCAATGCTCGGTACATTCTTGATACATATGTATTTTATTTACTTAGCTGACTCATCGTTGATTACCTTATTCTCAGTGATAGTATGAGTATATTTGATAAGTAGTTGTCTTCTCAGCTTCTTTGTATATGTGAGTAACTTGTGGTAATAGTACAGTTCTGTCAAAACACACTACGTTTAGTTGACTACAAAATCCACTTATTTGGTCCTCTGCTGCTGTGTCAGTTCCACATCTGCAATTATGTACTTACTTCATCAAAGTGTATTTATGCTGAGCTATAAATAATGTTACACGTCTGCCATTATGTTACTCAATTATGTTGCTAGTGTATGTACTTATTTAACACTCGCTCTATTAACATTTAACGCATAGGATAGCACATTTATTTCATATCTATAGTGTATTGCAGCTGATCAGTTTGCTCACGTAGCAATCCATTTCTACTCGATCGGACGCTGAAACCACAGGTAGTCTCTCTCGACCTACCACTAAAGTGCATTAAGTAATTATGGACGAGCGTAATGCTAAATTCCTTAAACCAATAGGACACCATGAACTGCTCTGTCTCATCTAACATAAGGGTAACTATGGTCGCATTCACGCCTCCAACTCATAACCTCAATACGTGTAGGTGTGTTCTGTCACATACTACACCAAATAACGGCCAGCCCCAACCTTATAAATATTTCAAATACGTGTCCTTCACGTCTCAACCACAAACACTGTTCAATTCTATTACACTGCCATTCCTTGCTACACAAGGTGAGTTTATTCTTACAACTTTTCTGCATATTTTTCATAACACTAAGCAGTCTCTTTTACTATTAATTAGTTAGCTCTAATGCATACAATAGGTTTCACTGCCACTTCAGATCCTGCTTGTACACGAATTTGTACATCTTTTTAAATTGCTGTTGGTGGACCATTTCCAATAAAACAACAACTTTGTACTTATAATATTACCAGGGTTCTATACATACTTGTTACTCAAATACCTTTGTATCTTAATTACATCATACTTCTCTGTTGTTTATGTCACTGTTAGGTTTGTCACATTAGGTATTTTCTTCACTAATCGGTGTATAGAATGGTTACAGAACTCATGGCTTGATAACCATGACGGAAAATTTTTGTATTGCTGAGAAGGAGTCGAAACTTTGGTGGATAGGAAAGATGAAGAATGAGTGAGACCTGAAAAGGAAAGAAGATCTCACACAGGTGGGACTGCACAGCTGCCACACTGTGAAGAGGCTACAGAACAACCTCCTCCCTACAGAATTCATTAGTTTATTATTGGCTTGATAACCATACCGGAAGATTTTAGTATTTGAGAGTAAGAGCCGAAATTTTGGTGGATAGGAAAAATGAAGAATGAGTGAGACCTGAAAAGGAAAGAAGATCTCACACAGCTGGGACTGCACAGCTGCCACACTGTGTAGAGGTTACAGAACAACCTCCTCCCTACAGAATTCATTCACTAGCTAAGAACTTCTTTAGGTCGATCACGTTCCTGACACCTAATAGCTTTTTACTCTTAGGGTACTCTAGCCTATATGCATTGGCATGTGGTTTCCTGAAAAACACTTGGCCAGGTTTCACCTTTTGTAAGTAGGCTGTTTATGTTTTCTTATTGGCAACGTTACGTAGCGCTCTGTATGAAAATCACTGGCTGTGCTGTGTGCAGTCTGCAGCTATTTTTCATTGTTGTCTGCCATTGCAGTGTTGGGCAGCTGGATGTTAACAGCGCGTAGCGTTGCGCAGTTGGAGGTGAGCCGCCAGCAGTGGTGGATGTCGGGAGAGAAATGGCGGAGTTTTGAAATTTGTAAGACTGGATGCCATGAACTGCTATGTATATTTTGATTTTTCAACACTATTAAGGTAAATACATTGTTTGTTCTCTATTAAAATCTTTCATTTGGTAACTATGCCTATCAGTAGTTAGTGCCTTCCGTAGTTTGAATCTTTTATTTAGCTGGCAGTAGTGGCGCTCGCTGTTGGTTGGTTGGTTGTTTTTGGGGAAGGAGACCAGACAGCGTGGTCATCGGTCTCATCGGATTAGGGAAGGATGGGGAAGGAAGTCGGCCGTGCCCTTTCAGAGGAACCATCCCAGCATTTGCCTGAAGTGATTTAGGAAAATCACGGAAAACCTAAATCAGGATGGCCGGACGTGGGATTGAACCTTCGTCCTCCCGGCGCTCGCTGTATTGCAGTAGTTCGAGTAACGAAGATTTTTGTGAGGTAAGTGATTTGTGACAGGTATAGGTTACTGTTAGTCAGGGCCATTCTTTTGTAGGGATTTTTGAAAGTCAGATTGCGTTGCGCTAAAAATATTGTGTGTCAGTTTAAGCACAGTCATGTTTAATTTTTCTCGACCCTTAGCCGAGGATACCCCACTGGAATCTTCTGATTTTTTTCTTGTAGTTTGTGTAATTAGTGTAGCTATTGTTTATTGCTAGCGCGTAATTGTAGAGAGAATCTCCTTTGTAGTTGCAGTCTTTCATTGTTGTTGTGGCATGCATGTAGATTTGCACCAAGTATTTCGCAGCTGCGCTTGCAATTAACTAGATATTATTTTCAGTGCTATGTTAATCTGTTTTCTTATTTTACTCTTCCAATTGTGCTTTTCTGTGTTATTGTGACAATAATGGCGTGTGGAAAAAGTAACACTAGGCTCCAAAGTAAACTGAGAAATGACAGTGAAGACGAAAGCAGTGTGTTAGCGCCACCGAGTAATGAATTAACTAATGTTCAAAGTAGTAATTTGGTAATTGTGCATAGGGAAATGGAGCGGGCGGCAAATAATGGTGTGGACAGTGAAACAATTAGTGAACAGGGAAGCATTATCGATCGATTGGTCAGCAACAGTTCGCCTCAGGAATCCGAAATGACAGGACACAACCTTGCAAATGCTGTAGATTCAGGTTTTGGGTCCTCACCGTTTTCTCAAATAAGTCAAGACACATTTTCTGCTTGTCAAAATGTGAATGTTGCTGGTGCAACTTCACTGCCGAAAAGCACTGAGGAACATGTTTCAGACACCAGTGCATTGTTATTACAGTTAATGAAACAAATGGGACAAAGGCTACAAAAGTTAGACACAACGCTTGAACAAAATCAGAAACAAATGGGACAAAATCTTCAAAAGTTAGACACGATGGAACAACACCAGAGACAAACACAGCAACAGTTAGACGCAATGGAACAAAATCTTCACACCACGCTTGAACAAACACGTGAAGATTTAACTACTGAGTTACATAAAATCGAATCGAAATGTCAAAAAGTCTGTAATGACGTAAAAACACAAATTTGTGAGCATTTCCAACCTATTTTTTCGCGTCATGAAAATGCATTACAGAATCACGAAGAAGCCATAAAAGAACTGCAAACTATTGTTCACGAAAATCATGAGACCTTGCAAGCTAAAATTGACTCAGTTGCATCTACCGATTCGGTTACGCAACTTGCAAAAACTCAGGAAAACTTAAAGGACACAGTAGATACTCTGAAAATTGGTTCAGAAAGACACATGGAGGAAATTAGTTCATTATCAGAGAAAGTAGTTGAACTTTCGGATCAGCTAAATAATTTATCTACGAAGGTAGATGATAATCTGAATGACACAAAACCGGTAGTCTTTAATGACACAGAAGAGTGCGAACAAATTAGGAAATTCAAACAAAATCAGAATCAAATTAATACGCAACACCAAAGAGAAATCCGGGAAGTACAAGATCAGCTGACACAGGTAATACAAGAATTACGTGTTTCAGAGGACACTCGCGCCCCAATACGGGAAGAGGGACATAGAAATACGGAACAGCCACAAAATAATAAGACAGCGCATTTCGGAAATTATGAAAGAAATTGGCAAGGTGCACCGAATTTTGAGATGGAACCGCCGAAACGACGTAACAATGACCGATATGCGACTCGCCGACATGATGATTTTGACTATAAGCTGTTCATTACTACACGTAAATTTAAAACATTTAAGAATTCTGGCAACGACATTCATCCACAAGCGTGGCTCCATCAATTCTCTCATTGTTTTTCTCCCAACTGGTCATTAGAGCACAGATTAGAATTTATGTGTGGCTATTTAGAGAATGAACCAGCTGTAAGAATGCGATCGGTCATTCACGATTGTCACAGTGAAGGAGAATTTTACTATGCCTTCCTCTCAGCATATTGGTCTCAAGCTACACAAGATCGAGTAAAACATAGCATTATAATGATGAAACATTTCGAACAATCTGAATTTTCCAGTCTTGTGAAATATTTTGAACACATGTTGCACAAGAATCAGTACCTGTCAAACCCATACAGCCCCTCAGAACTCATCCGCATTTGCTTCATCAAATTACCTGAACATATACGACGTATTATTTTGGCAGGGCGTTACAAAGACGACATTGAAGTTTTTCGGGGACTCTTACAAGAATTAGAAATTGACACTGACAATTGCGGAACGCGAAAACAGGAACGCAACAATTACAGGTCACATCCGTCGCAATTCCGCAATGAAAGAAATAACAACTGGACACGACAAGGCTATTCTCACAACACAAATTGTGACCAAAACAGACACCACCCGTATGACAACCGTTGGCAGAGTAGTAATAATTACAGGGAAAGATCACCTCTCCGCGGTAGTGACTATCACAGAGAGAATCAGGGAAACAGACAATTTGGGAACCAAAATAATTATTATCAAGGGCGACACAATAACTTTAGACGCAATGGTCCAGCGCGCAGTTACGATTTAGGGAGAAATTCTCCACCACGTGACCAACAAGAAAGAAACTATGTAATCTACCGACATGACGACAGACGATATGATCGTAACGACAGAGCTGAATTGCATCAGAACTGGCGGGATTCAAACAGACAGGGCCCTCTCGACAAGGTGAATTTGTAGAACTTAGTCTCCAAATCCCAATAACGACGCGCGCCAACAAAGACACAATAGGCAATGACTCATACCGCTGGCAGCCACAAAACGTACTTATGAAACTGACGACGCAGCTGCCATAGCTAGTAATTACGTAAAAATGGAAGACATTAGGGACATATTACTCCAGGAGCACGACGTAAAACATAACAACATTGCATATCCTGTGATTCACATTACAGTAAATGACGTAAAATTTACGGCAGTACTTGACTCTGGCAGTCCCATTTCAGTAATTAGTTAAACAGCCTTTAGCAAATGCAACAAATCGAACGATTGTCCCACACTTCCATTACGTAAGATTAAATTACAAGGTGCGATCTTTGGAAAAAGTGTAGATGTTCGCCAACAAACCAACTTAGAATTCTTTTGTCAAAGCCACAGCTTCTCTATGAACTTTCTTATTGTTCCATTATTGTCGACGGAAATTATATTTGGAGTAGACTTTTTGAATGAATACAAAGCAACCTTAAACTTTCACGATGCTGAAATAAGTTTAGAGAAGGAAGGTAAGTCAATAGCTTTGAAATTTGAAGATTGGCTCTCAAACCATGACGAGGAAATTAATCGGCTTTACCTTCTGTTAGACAACAGTTCGGAATTTTCTACGGAACTAGACACTAACAATCACTCTGCAAGTACTGACAGGGGTGATATCGACGGCATATTTGAAACTAATGAGTTAATTCCGAATAAAATTCAAACAATTGAGAATTGTAATGACACTGATAGGCAGGACCTTTTTGAGATTTTACAAGCACATTCCACAGTTTTTACTCACAAAACAGAACAATCAAGGGATTTCAATACCAATTTCGTGTTCGTGAGCATACTAAATTCTGTGTTAGACCATATGTAATTCCAGCACATTATAGGGACCGTGTTAGAACAGAAATACAATCTATGCTTGACGAGGGCATTATTGAGCCTGCAGTAAGCTCATACAACAATCCATTACATGTTGTTGAAAAGAAAAATGGATCGATCAGGCTTGTCTTAGATTCGAGACAAATCAATACTATCATTATTCCTGAAACAGACAGGCTGCAAACGTTGGAAGAACTTCCTCAAAATTTTAAAGGTGTAAAAGTGTTGTCTTCCATTGATCTCAGATCCAGCTTTTATCAGATCGAACTTCATCCAGAATGTAGAAAATACACAGCTTTCCTTTGTTTCGGCGTTTGTTATCAGTTTCAGAAACTTCCTTTTGGTTTGAACATTTCTTCGGCGGCATTCATTCGCGGGCTAAATTCCATATTACCTGAGTTCTTAAAACGTCACATCACCTTATATGTGGACGATATTCTGATAGCAGAAGTCTCATGGGAACAACATAATCGCATCCTCAACAGCGTGTTACATATTTTTGCAGAATCTGGAATTACAGTTAACTTGGAAAAATCTGAGTTCGGTAGGACAAAGGTGAAGTTTTTGGGACATATTATTTCTTCTGAAGGCATTCAGCCGGATCCTGAAAAGTTAGAAGCAATCAGAGCCATTCCAGTTCCATCCACAAAAAACAAGTCCGCAGTTTTCTAGGTGTCGTAAATTTTTACCGTCGTTTTCTGAATATGCAAATTCTTGTTACACCAAAACTTTGTTCTCTCACTGGAAAAAATACTATTTGGAACTGGGACGAACAAGCACAGTTGGAATTCAATTCTTTGAAAGAATCGCTACTTAACGCGCCAATACTAGCTCATCCAGATCCATCACAAGATTTCTGCCTTAGTACGGAGTCTTCTAAAGTCGGTCTTGGTGCCCATTTGTTTCAAGAAGCCATAGAAAATGACACTACCGTTCAGAAAACCATTGCTTTTGCTAGCCGAGTGCTAACAAAATCTGAAAAAAATTATTCCGTTACTAAATAAGAAGCTTTAGCTATCGTTTGGGCATTTAACAAATTCCGTTTCTTTCTTACCGGTAAGCACGTAAAAGTATACAGTGATCATCGTGCATTACAATTTCTTATGTCTTCAAAATTAAATCATGACAGGTTAAAACGTTGGGCATTATTTCTGCAAGAATTCCACTTCACAATAGTCTACATTCCCGGCAAGGAAAACATTGTTGCGGACGCACTGTCACGCGCGCCGGCTGGGCTTGAGAAAAGTAACACAGAAGGCAACCTCGAGAAAATTTTCAGTATTCTTTACATTCAGAAAGTCGCCTTTGAAAACTTCATCACCACATCTTTAAAGGACATTGCTCATGAACAAGATAAAGATCCGATTTGGAAAGACATCAAAAGTAAATGGCATGAAAAGACACACACTCAGATTTGTCATTATTACATGGTTAGAAACAACATACTTTTCAAACGCTGCACTGTTGATGACAAGCTATGGGTACTTTGCATTCCAGACGATTTTGTTAATAAGCTCATTTGGTACATTCATTTCAGCTACGCACATTTTGGTCCACGAAAATGTTATCATATTCTTCGAACGACTTGTTATTTTAACAATATGGAAAAGAGACTTCGAAGAGTCTTGTCTATTTGTAAACTTTGTCAAAAGGCGAAACCATCTACTATCTCACATCGTGCTCCGCTGTTTCTTATTATTCCTTCTAAATTAAAAGAATTTGCTGCTGTTGATCTCTTGGGACCGCTTGTCAGAACATCTAATGGATTTTCGTACGTTCTAGTCGCTGTTGAACTTACTTCAAAATTTGTTTCTTTCACACCGTTACGTAAAGCCACTGGACGGCCTGTATCCAACGCCTTTGTTAAAAATTTCTTACATGAAGTTGGACATGTTAGTAAAGTAATTTCAGATAACGGACCGCAATTCAGATCTGCTGTTTGGTCACGCATGCTTCGGAATCATAAAATCAAACCTGTTTTTATTTCATTGCACTCACCACATTGTAACCCGTCTGAACGGATTATGAAAGAAATCAATAAGCTTTGCAGACTTTATTGTCACAGAAAGCATCAGCATTGGGACAGATATTTACACTTATTTCAAAATGTGCTGAATGAAATGCCTCATGATTCCACTGCTTTACCACCTACTCTTGTACTGAAGAATGAAGAACCACCGAACAGAATCAGAGAGCTTGTACCTTTCCCAAATCCACGTAAACTTCGACACAAGGACATAATTGATCCGGCTCTTAAAAATATAAAATCTGCAGCACACGAAAGGAGAAAACTACATGGTAAAGCAAATGCAAAGAAATTATGTATTGGTCAGAAAGTTCTCATTAAAGCTCATTCATTGTCACATAAGAAGAAACACTTGAGTCACAAATTCTTTCTAGTTTACAATGGACCTTACAGAATCCGACGTATACCACATGATAATTGCGTTGAAGTTGAAACTCTGCGTACTAGGAAGAGTAAAGGTTTACACCACATTTCACATGTAAAACCGTTTATTGAAAGATAAAAAATCTACTTTTTAACTTTGTCTTCGCCATAAAACTTTTCACTTCACATTTCTAGTATGCATTGTCAGACTTAGAAACTGTTACCATGCAACAATGTTTGAAGTTAAATATCCAATCAAGGACCAAGAGAACTTATTTAAACAGAAATTACGAATGCATTGTTATAGTGAACAGACGTCACAGTGTCATTGTGTGTGTACATTCTTGCTTGTTAATTGCACGATTACGTAACGACTATAAGGCTTACATACTTAGAACATATACTGGTACTGCTAATGAGATTTTAATGCAACATTTTGGTTTACTTGAAAATACATTCTGGATTTAAAGTACTTTCTGTGAGATACCAGATGACACAGTGGTTAGTTTATGTCACAGCTACACGATTTTATCACGACGCTACTAATGAGTGACAATTTACAATGTTGCTTTTGCGGTGTTTCTGTTTTATACCTGCACAGTTTTTCTGTGTTATTTTGGAAAGTAAAACATGTTTTAGTAGTAACTTTTGTGGTATAGCTGCAATGAGACTGCCTTTTCCGTAGCACAACAATACGTTACAGCACAGTACTTTCTTCATCACGGCAATAAGCGTAATAACTAAGATATCTATACGCAAAGCATTTCACTTTTGTTTATCATGAGGTAAGTACATTGGCTTCTGCAGAACTTAGCTTTCGGAGGACAATAACTACGATACTTACACAGAGATTATCTTACAACAAAACGCACATTTAGCGCTACAGGACACGTATTTGAGTCATTAATTTTGCACTTAAATGATTTATTTTTAAAGATATTTGAAGTACAATGATACAAAGGTTTTCCGTGATACATTTCATTCCACTGCTGTAATCTGTAACACCTGAGGGTATAATTACATTAATCCTCAGGGGGGCACACGCTTACTTTGTGTACCATGTGTTTGGCAAGCACAAGGAGCCCTAGCTAATATGGTATTTGCTTATACAACTTTACACATCGGTACCATATTTCTCTAACACACAAATTACACAGCTATCTGATCATTTAACTGAGAGATAAACATTTTTTTACTACATCAGTGACACATGTTTACGCAATTACACAGTTGGGTAACTTCACACTTATGAAATTGTATTTTGTCTGTACTTTGTGAACTGTTCATATTGTTTTGGAACCATTGTGATACTATGAGAGCTTTGAATGATGTATTTGGTAAGGGAGCATGATTTTAAAGTACGTTTGAGGTGGATGACACTATTGAAATGAGCAGAGAATTTTTTTTAGGTTTTGACATTATGGCAGAAAGCTACGACGTTTTTGAGATTTGACTGAGGTGTTATGATGTTATTTTTACGATGACGATGTGCATTATGCTGTTGAAGTATGTTTATGATCAATAAGATGATGCTACCGTATATGAGGAATTTGATTATGCTACGTATTTATTATGATGAAATATTGAAGAAGTGTCGACGAATACGTATATGAATAATGAGATATGACACGCTCATTACTTGGAAACATGATTACTCGTACTTTGTGCTACTTACTGAAATGCTTATAAATTAATGGGAAATATTCGTACACCTGCACACCTGATTATGACAAGTGTCTTTCTACGAGAATTGAGAGAATTTCTACCAACGTATGAAATGTCACATGACTATTGAATGATATTTTTATGCTTTGTACATAGTTGCTTATTTCATTTGATATGTTTTCCAGCTGTGTTGCAGCATTGGTTTTATAAAATAAAATTAAATGCATTTGCTAATGTGAACACTTTCTGTCAACAGATCTATTAAATAATTATTTTATGATCCACATTCTTCGAAAAAGGAGCTCTTGGAATGGAAAGAACAATAAGAAGGGACTAATAACAGTAACTGCATATATAATTTACTTTTCAAGTACTTGGTAATTTTTCGTAGGATTAGCTTTTTGGTGCACCACTTTAATTACATAGACATTAAGATGTGAATATACATTTCCCTTATCTACGTTGTAGTCTTTAGTGTACTATTTTTTCTGCTTGTGGGTTTGTCATGTTTAGATATAAGTTATTACATTTACTGCTGCTAGCTTTGCCAATTTGCATTTTTTTGTCATTGCTGTTTGCGTTAATTGTTCTGTGCTGCTGCATTGCCTCGTCCCTTAGTTTAGCATCTGAGCTCAGTAGGTTTAAGTTAGCTTAAGGGGGGGTAGACTATATAAGAGAATGTGTTGCGATGAACTGGAAAAAATGCATTGAGAAGTCATACGAAAAAAGTACAGAAAGCAGGTATAGATAGGACTTTTTGGAAATAATGAAGAACGAAGGAAGCCGGCCGAAGTGGCCGTGCGGTTAAAGGCGCTGCAGTCTGGAACCGCAAGACCGCTACGGTCGCAGGTTCGAATCCTGCCTTGGGCATAGATGTTTGTGATGTCCTTAGGTTAGTTAGGTTTAACTAGTTCTAAGTTCTAGGGGACTAATGACCTCAGCAGTTGAGTCCCATAGTGCTCAGAGCCATTTGAACCATTTTTTTTTTTTTTTTTTTGAAGAACGAAGGGAGATCTCCGAGAAGTAAAGAAAGTTTTGTTTGCAAAATACTGCAGTAAGAGAAACCTTGTCCTTTCCTTGTGTTATCCCACTATGTGTTTGTGTTCCCTTGTGTATTTGTGTTTTTCCTGTCTTTATGTGTTTAGCTGATGTTATTATGTTGTAGAATTTTTCTAATACTATGTTATTTACTTTGTAAAGATGTTTAAACATTATTTGTTCTGTTTTGTTTTAATGCTCATGTGTGAAGTTGATGTTTCGAAAGTTATTCTGATCTTTTATGTATGTACTCATGTCATAATTCCTGTAACACTGATGTATATGTTATTTCTATTCTTCTGTAAAGCCTGTGATACTACAAATGTTATCTGTATTGTTATGTTCTTTAATGATGTATTTTGTACCTTTGTAATTGTCTTCTTATGTTATAAAATTGTAATTGACACCAGTTCATCATATTATTAACTTGTAAGTTCCATTTCACTGCACACGTTTCTGTTGGTCATAGGATATGGACAATATGTGAGAAGTAGGGACTGTTAGTGTTTGCACGTGTGTTAATAATTCAGCAAGGGACTGGGTAACAGCATTGCTGATTCTAAGGACAATTCAAAAAACTTTGTGAGTGCACAAGTGGTGGTTATGGGCTTGCTATATTATCCGCAAGACTCTTCAATGGTGATTGTGCACCTGCACAGTCACAACAGATGGCTGCTGGCCATCTCTACAAGGACTACAGAGGGTCTGCATCTTTGATGACCCACCAATACCATTATTTCTACAAGGACTGCAGTGGGTCTGCACCTCTTGTGGCCCACCAATACCGTAATCTCTACCAGGACTACAGTGGGTCTGCTCTGTGATGACCTACCTACCAATATTCTTCAAAACGTCGAATGACTCTGCTGTGGGTTTGCTCTGTTGTGGCCCATTACCTGCCTGCATGTCGAGAGTCAGCACTGTCTTTTCGTTGGAAGGACAACATAACTTCTTCAAGACTGCATGGAAATCCACTACTTCTTTGTTCCTTTTGCTTTTACTGCTCAGACCTCGAGAAAAAAAAACACTGCAATTTTACTGCGATGAATGATCAGGACTGTCTTTATGTGCTGTGAGAAAATTTCAGCTTTTGACCAACACTGTATCAATAAGTGTGTGCATTTGATATCTTTGTTATTGTAATTATGAAAAATTTTATCAAATCATTATTGGCCATTGCCCAAAACAATTTGTAAAATTTTTTGTGTGGAGCATGGGGGCTATGTAAGTAGGCTGTTTATGTTTTCTTATTGGCAACGTTACGTAGCGCTCTGTATGAAAATCACTTGCTGTGCTGTGTGCAGTCTGCGGCTAGTTTTCATTGTTGTCTGCCATTGTAGTGTTGGGCAGCTGGATGTTAACAGCGCGTAGCGTTGCGCAGTTGGAGGTGAGCCGCCAGCAGTGGTGGATGTGGGGAGAGAAATGGCGGAGTTTTGAAATTTGTAAGACTGAATGCCATGAACTGCTATGTATATTATGGTTTTTAAACACTACTAAGGTAAATACATTGTTTGTTCTCTATTAATATCTTTCATTTGCTAACTATGCTTATCAGTAGTTAGTGCCTTCCGTAGTTTGAATCTTTTATTTAGCTGGCAGTAGTGGCGCTCGCTGTATTGCAGTAGTTCGAGTAACGAAGATTTTTGTGAGGTAAGTGATTTGTGAAAGGTATAGGTTAATGTTAGTCAGGGCCATTCTTTTGTAGGGATTTTTGAAAGTCAGATTGCGTTTCGCTAAAAATATTGTGTGTCAGTTTAAGCACAGTCATGTTTAATTTTTCTAAGGGGACGTTTCACTTTAACTGACATTCATGACCTTTGACCATGCCAGGTCGATTTGAAAATACCTTATGATGCCTTTTTAAAACCTGTCTCAGTTCTTCCTTCTGATTAGCTGAAATTTTATCGATTTCCTGCAATTTAGCTTCTATCTTGTCCAAAATAATTGCTGCTTCTTCTTCTTGTGTGTTTAGCTTAACTTTTACTAAGATTAACACCTTCGTCCCATTATCTCCTATTTTTCAGAACTCGTATAGGCAGCTCCCAAGTTTCATCATTAGTTACTATATGTTTATCAATAAAAGGTACCGTAATTACTCCAGTTATCGGCAAGATCATTTTTAACTGGCTTCTTTCAAAGTCAACAACACTCTGATATTTCGACAAGTAATCTATGCCAATTAAAACCTCAATACTGAGATTATTTACAATTAAGCATGGATGATCAATTAAATTACCATTAATGTTAAAGGGCAGCAAAGCTTCTTGTTTTACCGTTTTTGACACCTTGCCAGTAGCACCAATTATTCTTAGTCGTGATACCCTCATTACTGTAAGCTTGTCTTTACCAGGTAATGCATCAAAGAAGGACTGAGATATCGCACTCACCTCACTTCCACTGTCTAAGAGACAACATACATTGATACCCAACATATTCACTATTATTATAGGGTGGCTTATTCTAATTTGTACAGGTGGTTCCTCAAACTCATCCAATAGTTCCTTTTGGATTTGTCTCCAACTAAAGTGATCGACATCTGTCTTCATTACATATAGGTCAAGGTGTGTAGGGGTTTCCTGAATTACATTTTCAGCTGCCTTTTCCAGTCGGTCTATTAATTTCAAATCGAAACACCGCACGACTTCATTACATTTAGTTTGCTGAACATGACCCAAATTACTGTAGTCTGAGCGATTCTGCGCCTCCAGACTGGGCATAACACTAGTTACAGCTAAACCACTTTCACTGTTATCGTCGGGTTCCTTCTCAAGTGACAACTGGTCACAGCTACTGGGTTCATCGACCCCCAACAGGCTATCCTCTACATTCTCACTTACCTCCTGTCCTAAATCTATAAGTACAGTATCAACATCCTGCACAGGCACTTTAGATAAGACCACATCATCCTCATCGTAAATATAAGCATGAATTTCTTCTACTTCTTCACCTGACAATTCAATATTTTGTAGCTCTTCCCTACCGTTACACTGCTGCGTCTTCTCTTTCTCTTTCCACTTAGAAAGCGTTTCTAACACGGTATCTATCAAATACTGTGAGTGATCTAATATTTCTGCTGTATCCTTAGATGCTACCGACCCCTCATCCTCATGTTCAGTCTGAGTATTCTGATCTGTCTTACCAAATACTGTTAACTACTGGCTTAGGAAAAATAATCGCCTGGTGAGCGCCAGTGTCCTCATAGACGGAAACTAGTTTTCCTGCCTCGGCCTACTACTGTTTCCTTTATTTCCATTATAGTTAATTGGCACATCATTGCTTTCCGCACTGTTGTTTACCTGCATAATTTTGTTTGGAACAAAATTACTATCATTTGGATGCCATTGTTGGTTCTGATAATTATTTCTCCAATTCCTACCTCTCTTAGGATGGCGAACACCTACTGTTCTGATGTTTACATTGCCATTCTGCTCGTTCTTAAAATTACTACCAGTGTTATTAGCATTTCTATTATTACGTGCTTGCTCCTCATTGGCAGCCACACGCTCTACACGTTCCAAATATCCAATGAAACGATCCAGATTGTCTCTAGGGGCAGATATAATTCTAGTTTGCCAATACCATGCCAGTTTGGCTTCAAGACCTAGTATTACCTGGCAAACTCTTTAATAGATTCCTTGCCTGCATTGAAGTGTTTTCCACTCCAAAATTCTCTCAACACTTCATTTTGCTTATTACTAGACCAATACTCATTAATGAAAGCTGTTTTAAATTCCGCTAATGTTTTACACTTCAACATATGATCAGCTTACCAACGCATGGCGTCACCTGCTAAATGGCTTCTAATAAATGAGATTTTCTCTCGTTCAGACCAATTTGGTGGAATCACATCTTCAAAATCGTTCCAGAAGTCTAGCGGGTGGATATTTTTATCTGGATCGAACCGCAAGAACTGCCGACACTCGATAAAAGCGGCGTTTGCAGCTACAATTTGTTGCATACTATCATTACCAGAAGTTACTGAAGCTACTTTACTCTCAATGTTAGCCATGTTATTACTAATATTTTCTACTCTCATTTCAACATTATCTACTCTTTGCACAATATGAGTAGTATTAGTTTTGATTGCGTCTACTTCTGCTTGACATATTTTTACTTTTATATTAACATCCTTAAACCTATCTGAGCACAGTTCAGATTCCGCCTCGATCTTTTCTGTTAACTTGTGCTCCAGCTTCGTATCTTCCATTTGGAAGGCTTTGCGAACCTCAGCAACTTCGGATTTTACTGTTTTATACATTTTAGAAAATTGTTGAGCAACCTTTTTCTTAATATCCACATGATTGTAATCAATTTTATAATTCAAACTGTCCAGATCCTCTTTCAACTTATTGCAACCAGCCTTGAAGGTATTGTCCATTACCTCCAATCGTTTATTAAAATTGGTTTGGCTGGCCACAATCCTGTTATTTACCTCAATTATATCAGATTTTAACTCAGCTGTCATTCTAGCATTACTGGCTGACATTTTTGCATTACTGCTTTTGACCTCAGTTATTTCAGACCTTAATTCAGTATTACTGGTAGCTATTTCTTGTAATATAACATTTAAATGAATAGCCCCAGTATCTTTGGGTTGCTCACTAGCTGGTTTTTTATCATACTCAGGTGACGAAGAACTAGCTCCAATACCAGAATCATCAAAACGAAATGAAACATCTGATTGATGAGTCATATCTAAATTATCCTTTTTAAACTCTACCACCTCTGATGACTGTTTCGTTTTTAACTCTTCAGATAAACTATCATCCAATAAATTAACAATTTCTGATTTCTGCTTTACTACAGGGGTCTCTATTATTGAATCATTGCCCCTTTTCACACTACTGTCAGGAGACAATACTTCATATTTCACTTTAATATTACTATTTTCATGCATATTCACACCTGAACCGTTGTCTGGATTTACAGTTCCCTCAACAGGCATAGGTTCTGATTTAAGTTTAACCTCAGTTTCTTCTGGCAGTTCCATTGCTGACAGTCTTTTAGTGCAGGTTAGTAAAATTTTTAACAGCTTTTCACTTAGTTCCTTCTGCACGACGTATGGCGTTGCCGGCACGGCATACCAGGATTACTGATGCGACGCGGCACGTTGAACTGCAGATGGCACTCCGACGGCTGCTGTGTGTTTGCGTGGCCCACAAATGCAGGCACGGCTCTGGTTGCTCCGGCGGACGACTGCGGTGGGGCGAAACTGGCTTCTTGCGATGCCGGCAGCGCCGCTAGACTCAGTGCCAGCTCGGTCAATCCAGATGCGTTGTTAATCCAGTTGCGTCGTCCACATGCACACGTAACACTATCACTGTTCTATTACTCAGTTGCGTGTCGCATTTCACTCCCGAATCCGAATATTTAAAAATCACTTTAGCTTTTACTCAGTTTCTTTCCCGGCTAATGCACCATATGCGGGGCGGCGGGTGGAATAATTGTTGTTAAATGTCCCTATTATTTATTTATTGCTGTTGTTTGCCATTCTCAACACTGGCTCTCTAACTATAATATTGGCAACCAGAAAGTGATCAGCAAAACGTGAAGCCTGTAATTAGTATTCCTAGTGCCCACTTCATATGAGAAATACACTTATAGCTACAGCTTATAGCTCTGAGGAATTAGGAGATTGTCTGGGGTTCATAATCAAAAACGATTCTCTAAAAATGTTCACTATATTCTGAAAGTCACAGACCAAAAAGAATCCACACAATCCACCTACCAGAGAAGTTCAGAGTCTAATGCGCTGATGCAACTATAACTGTTCAAACTAAATGTTTAAGTGAATGCTCGCCATAATTTGATGATAATGCTCATCAAACGCCACGCTAAATAATGGTAGAATGTCTGTCCCGCGGTGGCACGTGAAAATACGACATACGCAAACTGAAGATCGATCATTAAAGTCATCCCAGAATTAACACTTCACTCGAAAACGATTTCATGGTTACGCGTATCCCGAGTAACTTATTATGGCATCCGAGGCTGTTTATAGCAATGATACCGATGCGACGCGACTCCCGGCACAGATGGTGCGCTAATCAGCGTCTGGAGGGAACTGGGGCCTTTTTTCCTCGCACAGCGTTCTTATATATAAAGCCGCGGTGCAGACGGCAAAGGGAACGCCTGATCAAATCGGCTCTCCCGACTAGCCGCTGGGCTAGTAATGCACCACTTTAAGTTATTGAATAAATCATTGCTTCCTTTGCTGATGGCCGATGAAGCTCTCAATTTAAATGTGCAATCAGCACACAGGTAAGTAATCATAATAAAATATCTGACGTGGCTAAGTCAAATATTTTGGGCGAGAGAATTAATTTAATTACACTGGATGCAGTAGACGAGCTCTGAACTTGCCCTTTGGAGATACGCTATCGCTATAGTTTTATAGTTATTCAGTTGAAACTTCCCACATCTTTATGATTATAGCGGATCTCCCTTCTACTTAAATTTAAACATCCTAGCCTTATTTATTCGCCTACTTAATCTATCTTGCTTCCTTAATTTTTAAGACAAAAACCAGAAAATCATGAATTTCAACTAAAATTTTAATTTGTGAGATGCTGAATACTGTTTCGACTAAATTATTATGATAAAGGAATCTAAATATAAATTTTTAAGTTTCTAGCTCTTTTCTGTTGCGCCATTGATTTTTACAGAAAAACATCCAAATTTCTAAAATAGTTAAAGTTATTGAACTGATATTCAACACATATTGATTTAGTATTACTCCTGACATGCTAGAAACGTTTCAGGTTATTTACTTGATTTTTAAAGTATTGCGCAACATTTATGACGTCAGAGCTAGTTACAGTGGACTAGGCTGGCACACAATGGAAAGACTGATGTGAATTTTATACGGCGTGAGCAGGCTGCTTCCCTACAGTGTGATGTCCTTAGGTTAGTTAGGTTTAAGAAGTTCTAAGTCTAGGGGACTGGTGACCTCAGATGTTACGTCCCATAGTGCTTAGAGCCATTTGAACAATAAGAACTAATCTTAGTATTTTTGTTGCGGGGCCTCTGATTCGTGTTGTTGTTTTCTGCAACATTTCCTTCTGGTCGTATTCTTGCTGCCACATTCGCTTCCCAAATTACCGAGTTAATGGATTTGTGGATCTTAATGAGCGTTTGTGAAACTCTTGAGCAGTCTGCTTGAAGCGTTAAAGTACCTTGAGTTCTCCTTGGGCGTCATGTAGGAAAGTGATGCAGATATTGTGCTGGAAGATTTGCAGGTACGAGAGATTATCTTTTACAGTTTTTGGTTCTGTAGATGCTCCCTTACTCCGTTGCTGCACTCTGTGCTGCCGCTGCCCACAACTGGTCCGATGAATACTCTGTTTATGTTGAGAACACAGTTGATTGGGAGTTCTGATTTCTCATTCCGGTAGGGCTCGTATCCACTCCGCGGACTTGTTGCGAATTTCATGAATTTACCATCTGCTGGTGAGCTTGTGACGGAAGTGTTTAGTCTCATGTCGCAAACCGAAGGCACATAAATTGATTGCTGCAGTATTAATGCGGGTTCCCTAGGAAAAGGCACAAGGTCTGTTAAGTTTTGAACGTGAGACGAGAATTTCTCCGCTGTTGGTGTGATGCTGAAGTAGCTGGCGGCAGAACTGCGGCCAGTGCGCACACAAAACATCAGAGATGCGAAGTGTGTTTCCAAAAGGCACGAGGAACCTGGAGATGCGCTGAGGGAAGCTAGAGCGGGCCACAGAATATCACACTTGAGTAAGCATATTACAGCTTCCGTCGGTTTCCCGTACACAGCATGGGAAAACAGCTGGCTCCTAGACCGGAAAAATTCTCAGCTAATGACGAAGAGTGCCTTGTACAGTGCCAACCCTAGTGAAATTACAGCTATACTACAGCCACCTTTTGAGAAAATTCTTCATTATTTCCCTGGTATTTCGAAGGGAACGGAGAAATTCTCGATTGTCAGTGTGGCAAACCCTACAAGTCCTCCCCTCCACGGGGTAGAGTTCGAGAGTGGGACAGAGCTTAAGAGACACGTTGAGAGGTAGCAGCTTGTTCCATCTCATTATAATTAGCTTCTTCCGTCGCATTATATTGAATATTATAGATGATTGTGATACTTTCATCATTTTTCCAAATTTAAGAAATGTTATAACTCGAGTGAAGAAATGGACTACCTGTTTATTTACGCTACTGGCCATTAAAATTGCTACACCAAGAAGGAATGCAGATGATAAACGGGTATTCATTGGACAAATATATTATACTACATCTGACATGTGATTACATTTTCAAGCATTTTGGGTGCATAGATCCTGAGAAATCAGTACCCAGAACAACCACGTCTGGCCGTAATAACGGCCTTGATACGCCTGGGCATTGAGTCAAACAGAGCTTGGATGGCGTGTACAAGGTACAGCTGCCCATGCCGCTTCAATATGATACCACAGTTCATCAAGAGTAGTGACTGGCGTATTGTGACGAGCCAGTTGCTCGGCCACCATTGACCAGACGTTTTCAGTTGGTGAGAGATCTGGAGAATGTGCTGGCCAGGGCAGCAGTCGAACACTTTCTGTATCCATAAAGGCCCGTACAGGACCTGCAACATGCGGTCGTGCATTGTGCTGCTGAAATGTAGGGTTTCGCAGGGATCGAATGAAAGGTAGAGCCACGAATCGTACCACATCTGAAATGTAACGTCCGCTGTTAAAAGTGCCGTCAGTGCGAACAGGAGGTGACCGAGACGTGTAACCAATGGCACCCCATACCATCACGCCAGGTGATACGCCAGTATGGCGATGACGAATACACGCTTCCAATGTGCGTTCACCACGATGTCGCCAAACACTGATGCAAACATTTTGATGCTGTAAACAGAACCTGGATTCATCCGAAAAAATGTCGTTTTGCCATTCGTGCACCCAGGTTCGTCGTTGAGAACACCATCGCAGGCGCTCCTGTCTGTGATGCAGAGTCAAGGATAACTGCAGCCATAGTCTCCGAGCTGATAGTCCATGTTGCTGCAAACGTCGTCGAACCTTTCGTGCAGATGGTTGTTGTCTTGCAAACGTCCCCATCTGTTGACTCAGGGATTGAGACGCGGCTGCACGATCCGTTACAGACATGGGGATAAGATGATTGTCATCTCGACTGCTAGTGATACGAGGCCGTTGGGATCCAGCACGGCGTTCCGTATTATCCTACTGAACCGACCGATTCCATATTCTGCTAACAGCCATTGGACCTCGACCAATTCGAGCAGCAATGTCGCGATACGATACACCGCAATCGCGATAGGCTAGAATCCGACCTTTATCAAAGTCGGAAACGTGATGGTACGCATTTTTCCTCCTTACACGAGGCATCACAACAACGATTCACCAGGCAACGCCGGTCAACTGCTGCTTGTGTATGAGAAATCGGTTGGAAACTTTCCTCATGTCAGCACGTTGTAGGTGTCGTCACCGGCGCCAACCTCGTGTGAATGCTCTGAAAAGCTAATCATTTGCGTATCACCGCATCTTCGTCCTGTCGGTTAAATTTTTTTCTGTGGCACCTCATCTTCGTGGTGGAGCAATTTTAATGGCCAGTAGTATATGTAGGATATGGTGAAAAGTTGCGTGCAGTGCTGTGAACCAACGCGAATCACCACGAATTAACGCAGCATGAGTCTAGTAAGACATTTTCACCATGATCAAGATCGCCGCTTTTTGGGCTGCTGATCACCACAACTCCTCGTGAACAGCACACAAAGTCACGTATGCTGCTCTTTGCACTATTAAATTCTACAGCAGCCCACATATTTTGCTGACATTGTACCAAATGACTTCTTTCTCTTTCCTTGGATAAAGAAATCATTATATGGCAGGCGTTTCCAGGAGATGAGGTGAACTTCGAGATGGACTGCCAAAACGAAGACTTCCACATTCAAGATCCTCGCCAAGTGAGTCTTCACTGCGAGTAATGTGTCGCATTCAAGGGTGATTAGATAGAGAAAGAATAACAACGTAAACAAGTTTCACGACAACGAACAGCAGCTCAAGCAAATGAGCAGTTTACAAAAAACATCGTCGCAAAGAGCAGGCAACTTACAGTCTTAACAGTCGAATGCCTCTGCAATGAAACTTCCTGGCAGATTAAATCTGTGTGCCGGACCGAGATTGGAAATCGGGACCTTTGCCTTTCGCGGGCAAGTGCTCTACCGACTGAGCTACCCAAGCACGACTCACGCCCGGTATTCACAGCTTTGCTTCTGCCAGTACCTCGTCTCCTACCTTCCAAACTTTACAGAAGCTCTCCCGCGAACCTTGCGGAACTAGCACTCCAGAAAGAAAGGATATTGCGGAGACATGGCTTAGCCACAGCCTGGGGGTTGTTTCCAGAGTAAGATTTTCACTCTGCGGCAGAGTGTGCGCTGATTCGAAACTTCCTGGCAGATTAAAACTGTGTGCCGGACCGAGATTCGAACTCGGTACCTTTGCCTTTCGCGGGCAAACACATATCAGCGCACACTCATTCTGGAATCATCCCCCAGGCTGTGGCTAAGCCATGTCTCCGCAATATCCTTTCTTTCAGGAGTGCTAGTTCTGCAAGGTTCGCAGGAGAGCTTCTGTAAAGTTTGGAAGGTAGGAGACGAGGTACTGGCAGAAGTAAAGCTGCGAGGACGGGGCGTGAGTCGTGCTTGGGTAGCTCGGTTGGTAGCCGGCACGATAGCTCAGCGTATTCGGCCAGAGAGCCGGTTAGCCTCTGTAATTAAAAACTGCGTGGAAGGATCAACCACCGAACTTGAACAGGATGTCTTGCGACTTCCGCAACGACCAAACACAACGATCAATAACGAAAAAAAAAAAGTTTGCAGAGCACTTGCCCGCGAAAGGCAAAGGTCCCGAGTTCGAATCTCGAGCCGGCACACAGTTTTAATCTGCCAGTAAGTTTCATATCAGCGCAGACTCCGCTGCAGAGTGAAAATCTCATTCTACCTCTGCAATATTACACAAAATGGCTGAGCAACGATGCTACAGCTAAACAAAGTATATTTTATTTGTTTTGGGGGGGGGGGGGGTGGAAGAGTCATTATGGCGTAGGCGAAATATGGCGTCGTATGTTTTATTGGCGTCCTTGAGCAGCGTCTAACAGTCGCTGCATTATTCTCGGCGGGGCGCCTTCTCCGGCAGCCGCGACCAGTGACGCATTTCCGCTGGCGGCGCCCGTGGTCTCCAGCTCCGGGAGCTCGGGTCACACCGAAGCTGCAGAGGTGCTGGCTGTTGCTGACCGCGGCCGATTTATCGCCTCGGGCAGCAGCTGCGCTCTTCCCACACGGCCTGCTGGACCTCTGCCCAGACACCCCTCCTCTACTCTCTCCCTTCCTCACTCCCTCCTCTCTCCCTCTACCAGAATATATAGGCCCTCCTCCTATAGCTAATTGTCTTTTCCATTTCAGGACTGCAGTGGATATCTAAACCGCTCGATAAAGGCATTTTGGGGTCATCACTCTTCTGACTATATGATGCGACCTATCACCTTCGCCCCCCACCACCCTCCTCAATGACATGTGAAGTAGATTACGTGGAATACAGACGTCTAAAAATGAGAGTGACAGAAAATGTAAAGTGGTTAAGGAGGACTGGCTAGATGATAGACGCACGGCTTCAGGAGCATGTAAGGCAAGGAAAAGATATATGCCACCTACAATAAAATTAAAGAAATACGGGGTGTATCGAAAAGAATCGTCCGATTTGGCACGTCTATGTTTCTGAAACTAATAAACATATATAATGAATTTTGTTTTTTGATGAACTGGAATCTCTAAAACATTTTCTTTAATATCTTTTCGTAGGTGTTCAACATGCCCCCCCCCTCCCTTGAAATCCACGGCATAAGTCAATGCCATATTCAGATTGTTTCCACACAGCAGCAAGCATGTCTTGAGTTACAGCTTCGACAGCTGGTGTTATGCTATGTTTCAGTTGAAACTTCCTGGCAGATTAAAACTGTGTGCCGGACCGCAGGAGATCTTCTTTAAAGTTTGGATCGTAGAAGACGGGGTACTGGCAGAAGTAAAGCTGTGTGCGGACGGGGCGTGAGTCGTGCTTGGGTAGCTCAGATGGTAGAGCACTTGCCCGCGAAATGCAAAGGTCCCGAGTTCGAGTCTCAGTCCGGCTCACAGTTTTAATCTGCCAGGAAGTTTCATATCAGCGGACACTCCGCTGCAGAGTGAAAATCTCATTCTATGTTTCAGTTCAGTTATAGGTAACGGAGGCACATAAACAGTCTTTTACAATCCAACACCAAAAAATAATCACATACCGTCAGGTACGGCGACCTTGGAGGCCAATGACGTAAAGCTGAATCTTTTGGTCCAGTGCGACAGATCCATCGCTCAGTTATACTTTAATTTAAAAATCCTCGCACTTCCATGTGCCAGTGTGGCGGTGCCCCGTCCTGTTGGTAAATGAAGTCGTTCGAATTAGTCTCCAACTGTGGGAAAAGAAATTTTTCAAGCATATCGAGATATGTGCTTCCTGTAAGAGTGTTTTCGGCAAACAAAAATAGACCATACACCTTTTCCCGTTAAACTGCACAAAACACATTACATTTTGGAGAGTCTATCGCACATCGTACAACTTTATGTGGTTGTTCCGTATCCCACATTCTCACATTATGACGGTTCACCTTTTCATTTAAATGGAATATTGCCTCGTCACTAAACACTAAGCGTGAAAGAAAACTGACACTCTATCTTGCCAAGAACGAAATTACAGAACTCCACACGTTGTTGTTTGTCACTTTCACGAAGAGCTTGCGGCAGCTGAATTTGTATGGTTTCATGTGTAAACGTCGACGCAACACACGCCAGACGGGCATCGGGAACATGTTGAGCTGTCGAGCTGCCCGGAGAGCGGATTTCTGCGGACTCCATGTGAAACTATGGCGGATTCATTCGACGTCTGTCTCACACACTCGGGGACGGCCCGGTGATTTGCATTCACACAAACAACCTGTTTCTAGGAATTGTTCACGCCATCGTATAATGCTCTGTACTGTAGGAAGATGCACACCATACCTAGTACGAAAATCACGATGAAATACTGACCTGCACTGTGCAAAACGAAAAACACGAAACGCTTTCTGTTCTCCCGACACCATTTTTACTAGAACTGAATTGGATGCACATTGTTGCTACCTAACGGGAACCATGTAAAACTCGAGAGTTTGCTCTTTCCAACAGCACGTTGGTCACGCACGTATCTCAAATAACATAATAGTTATGATTTTTTTTTTAATCGGATGATTCTTTTTGATACACCCTGTATTTGAAGAAACGAAAAGCAGCTGTATGAAGATGAGGGTCTGAGATTAGAAACCAAAAGTAAAGAAAGAAGGGAAAGTTAAAGGTGGAGCGAATATACACACTGTCCAACCGTATTAATGTGACCACCTGTCTCAAGCCTGAATAACCACCTTTTGGAGAGCGGACCGCTGCGAGATGTGCAAGAAGACAGTCACTCAGCCGGCCGGTGTGGCCGTGCGGTTCTAGGAGCTTCAGTCTGGAACTGCGTGACCACTACGGTCGCAGATTCGAATCCTGCCTCGGGTATGGATATGTGTGATGTCCTTAGGTTAGTTAGGTTTAAGTAGTTCTAAGTTCTAGGGGACTGATGACCACAGATGTTAAGTTCCATAGTGCTCAGAGCCATTTGAACCATTTTTTACAGTCACTGAGGTTCTGGAAGTTACCGAGAGGTATGTGGAACCATTTCGACTCTAGTGCCGTGGCCAGCTGCACTAGGTTACTCTGTTGAGGATTTATGGAGCGAACAGCCCTGTAGAGGAGGCCCCACAGATTCTCGATCGGAATTAAATCCTGGTAGTTTCGTGGCCAAGGGAGATCCTGGTGCTCTTCGAGGCACGCTTATATACTTCGAGCTGTATTAACACGTTGCCTTGCCCTGTGGTAGATGTTGGCGTGCCGGGGAAAGCAAACTACATGTAGGGCTGTACTTGGCTCCCAAGGAGACATGCATACTCGTCTTGCCGGCCGGAGTGGCCGAGCGGTTCTAGGCACTTCAGTCTGGAACCGCGCGGCCGCTACGGTCGCAGGTTCTAATCCTGCCTCGGGCATGGATGTGTGTGATGTCCTTAGGTTAGTTAGGTTTAAGTAGTTCTAAGTTCTAGGGGTCTGATGACCTCAGAAGTTAAGTCCCATAGTGCTCAGAGCCATTTTAACCATACTCGTCTTGATCCATTGTGCTTTCCAGAATGACGGGATGACTCACGAAATGCCACGAAAACATTCACGAGACCGTAACGTTCTCTCTTGGTTGCAGGGTGTTTGCTTTCAGACGTTTCACGCCATAAACGTTACGGCCATCCGTCCGATGGAGCATAAAACGTGATTATCCGAAAAGTCCCCCTGTCTTTACTCAGTGGATATCTAATAGCGGTACTGGAGTGCAAATTCCAACCTTTGTTACCGGTGAACGTCAGCATTCTTGCATGAACCAGACACCTAGTGTGGAGGCCAACACGAAGCAATGTTCGAAGTACGGTCGTTGACGAAACACTGCTGGTAGTCCCTCGGTTCGTCTGGGTGGTCAGTTGTTGGACGTTGCATGTCTGTTCGCCAGTACACCTCTCCACCGCCGTCGTTCGGCCCTGTCATCTAGGACCAATGGTCCACCAAAGTTGCCTCGGCGCCGGTTATGAATAGCGCCAGTTTGCCACGCACTGTTACACTTTAACCACGGCAGCACGCGAACAGTTTGCAAACTTCGCCATTTCGGAAAAGCTTCCACACTTGGAAGACCAATTACAACGCCCATTTTGATGTCAGATAAATCACTCCGTTTCCGCATTACGACAACTGCACTGTTTTCCGCGTCCCCCAATGAAACCCTTTGTGTACCGTCTACTGGTAGTGCTGTTACCTACTGTTTGTGACTGGTTATTGTACGTTGATGTAGACCATAGGCGGGGTCACATTAATGTGACTGGACCGTATAGAAAGGCCACTGGAACAGACGACAATCCCTCAGAATTATTCAAATCCTTGTCAGAGCCAGCCCGGACAAAATCATTCCGCCTGGTGTGCAAGGTATAAGGGACAGGAAAAATATTCTCAGACTTCAATAAAATATTATACTATAATTTCTTTTATGTAAAAGGTAGGTGCACACAGGTGTGAACACTACTGAACCACCAGTCACGGTTGTAAACTGCTGACGCGGATTATTTACAGATGAACGGTATAACCGGTACAAGCTGACCTCGATGATGATCAGTTTGAGTTCCAGAGAAAGATAGGAACACGTGAGACACTACTGAGTATACTACTAGTCTCAGAAGATAGGACGAAGAAAGGCAAACCTATGTTTGTAGCATTTGTATATTTACGGAAAGTTTTTGATAATTTAGATTGGAATACACTATTTGGAACTTTGAAAATGGCAGGAATAAAAATATTCGGAGCAAGAGATTATTTGCGAAGCGTGCACTAAACGGACTGTAGTTCTTAGAGTCACAGAGCATGAAAGGGAAGCAGTATTTGAAAAGGAAAGCAGACATATTTGTAGGCTATTCCGAATGTTATTTAATGTGTACATTGAGCAAACAGTAAAGGAAACCAAGTAGAAATTTGGAAACAATACTAAATCTCAGGGATAAGAAATAAAAACTTTGAGTTTTACCAATGACATTTTGATTCTGTCAGAGACAGCAAAGGTCTTGAAAGAGCTGTTGTGCGGAAAGCATACTCTCTTGAAAAAGATTATAACATGAGGGAAATGGAATGCTGTGTAATTAAATCAAGCGATGCTGATGGAATTAGATCGACAAATGAGAGGATAAAAAGTAATATGTGAGTTTTGCTATTTGGGCAGCAAAATAACTGATGATTGCCACAATAGGGAGGATATAAAATGCAGGCTTGAAATAGTTATAAAACCATTTCTTGAAGAGAGAAATGTAAATTGAAGTATGAGGGGGTCTTTTCTGAGGGTATTCGTCTGGAATGTAGCCTTGTAAGGATGTGAATCGTAGACAACAGTGTGTAACGGAACTGAAATGATGGTGGGCTGACAGTAATTTGGAGCCCGCGCGTCGGAAACGGGCGTGCTGGTGTGAGACTGCCAGGGAGTGCACCCTGATGCCATCTATTGGCGAAACTGGGGATTAGCGCTGTCTCAGACAATGCGCTAAGCTATCGGAGTCAAATGTATTCTTTTTCTTGGTAATTATAAGCTATTACTGTACGATTTAATGTTATAAGGCGCTAGTAGTAAATTATTATGACTGGTATGAACTCCAGGGTAATAAATATAAATATTCTTAAATACTAAATGATTTCGATGAAAAGGTGGTAGGGGAACGCCCCCACTCTTGGTGATACGAGCGTAGCTAGAGGTAGCTGGAGACACAGGGACTGAACAATGGAATGGCCTGGGGAGTGTTGACGTGAGCGGACGTGCATAACTGTGCTCACGCAAAAGTGACTGTGCAACAACGAAAAGGAGAATATCGTCGCCGTTTGTGGAGTAGAACGCGACGAATGGTGGTCGAAGCCGTCTCTATGCCACTGGGGCTGATTGTAAGAGTTCCCGCGCCCAGATTTTATGGCGGACGCGCAGTAGCTTATACGAGTGCTACAGCTCGTAGTTCCAGCCGCCATTAAGGGCACGAGGCGTGAAGAGGAAGAGCTGCGTTAGCCACATGCATCTCACCACCAGCACCGACACGTCTACCCAAGGCAAGACTGCTTGAAATTGTTAAGTCGAACTTTGTATACATGTAAAAGGAGAATACCAGTTTTCTTTTGTGCAAGTGCAGAGGACAGAATATAGTAATGAGTAAAATTACGACGCATGTTGTTCATTGTAAAGTGTAGTAACCTGAAACATAGTGTAGTGAAATCAGACTGAGGCCACCATCGCCTCTTTCATTTACAATTCTTTTGGTTGTAGAATACTTTAGCGTTTAAGAATGTAGAAAAGAGCAATGGTCACACCAGAATGAGTCGCCTATTTACAGTTACTTAAATTTTTCTGAGTAACCTTTCAAGTAAAGTCACTTAACTAATTCTATAGCAATTGTCCAAAGAGTAATATCCCAAAATCATTAAATAAGTTGAAGGGTAGAAGTTTGTTAACCTAAGTTGCTTAAATTGTCTTGGTGGTAATTACCAAGCCAACTCACAGAAATTGAGAGAGTATTTGCTTTGTAGAATCACCTAGAATGATCAGAAATAGTAATATTCAGAATTAAGTTTAAAATTCAACTCAAGCCGTTTCATTTTGAAACGAGCCAAAAAATTGATTTATTCTTTTGCTCCTTCAGAGCTGGCGACCGTAGTTATAAGTATTTTCAGGAGGATTCGACGGTAAGTCTGCTGCTCTCGTCGTGCTGATAGGATTATCTACTGCTGCTAGCAGTGGTGATTGGATACATAAGCTCACTACCAAGTTAAGTGGGTCAGGTAGGCAGTGTTACCGTGTGAACTGTAGGGCACTGTAGGCCGTGGATCGAACCCGTTCAATCATCACAGCTCTTTGAGAAATAGTCCGGTTAGGAGTGTACTAATCCAATAGGTAAATACTGGCGAGTAACGGTCAAAAATGTATACGCAAGTGAATTTAGCAAGGTCCATGTAGCACCTAGTTAATGTGGTGTAATGGCGAGGGTAGGAGTGGAGTAAAAGTGAGCTGAGCTTGTGGCAGCTGTGCTGTCTTCAAAGATTAATAACGCCAGAATTCACTACTAACTCTTACCATTAGGGCTGAGCTATTTACGGTTAAAATACGTAGCAGTAAGCGCAAAGGCGTGACAGCTACAAGTCCGTATTGGCTTTATACATACGGAAGTAGGAAGCGGGTCATTCTGTCAGTGGAGGGGTTAAAACAACGGAGTCACTTGAGAACATACCCCATTTACTGATGGAAAGATTCGGCGGTTCGGTCGCAAGTGGTTCTGACAAGAAAAGAATAGAAGTTTTTGAAAGGTGGTGTTGTGGCAGAATGTTGAAGATTAGATGAGTGGATCGAATAAATATTGAGGAGGTACTATATCGAATTGGGCAAAATGAAATTTATGGCGCAATTTAAGAAGATGTTGGTTGATAGGATACATTCTGAGGCACCGAGGAATAGTAAATCTTATAATGGACAGAAGTGTGAGGTGGTAAAAATTTTAGAGTGAGACTTTGTTTACTACAGTAGCCAGGTTTACAGACATAGGACGCAGTAGTCATTCAGAACTGAGGAGGTTGGCAAAGGACAGGAATTCTTGGCAGGCGCATAAGACCATTCAGAAGACTGAGAATCATTTCTAATCAAACGTGTTTCACCTAATAACGTATGGCGTCAATGGTTTTCATTTTTCTATCCTGCGACGTATCCTTCTGTTATTCTGTAGGCACTAGATGCACCCAGTACAGCTTTCCAATTCTTGCGTCATATTTATACATTTCACCACTCATAACGTTTTCCTTTGCGTACTACACGTGGTCTCGCTCAGTTGCTCAGGCTAGGGATGATGCGGCTCTGTTACATATCGCTGTACATGAGATGTATTCTCAGTTGCGAATACGAACAACCATCAGCTGTATAAGGCAGTGACTGACTGGAATTTCCTACTGTACGCTAGTGGTCGCCTTAGCAGCTTTGGCTATTCCTGCACGATACACAGCCAGACCCAAACTTTCATATGTCATCGTCCGTGCGTCATAGTCTGTACTCGTACACGCATTATGTAATTACTGTACAGGAGATGACATTTTAATTGAAAATCGCTGCCCGGTATCTGCGCATAAGTACGATACTTCAGTGCCTGTGTTGTTAAGAAGAAAGACCAATGTTCCATCGGACATGCATGCATTGCATAGTTCTTAAAAAAAAAAAAAAAAAAAAAAAAAAAAAAAAAAAAAAAAAGGTCACTGCAATAGCGTATATATCAGCGTACCTCATACCCACACGCTGCCAATTTGAAAAGCAGCACCCCACATTTTCTCGAAGAAAAAGGGTCCGATCACAATTGGTGTGGTAAATCCACACCACATCGTGGCTTTCTCGTCATGCAACACGGTTTCCACGATAGTGATCGGAGTTTCAGTACCCCAATTACGCAGTTGTGGGTGTTGACAGGCCCTCGGAGTGTGAGATGGGCTTCGTCGGTCCACAACACGCTAGTCAGTCGATCATCTTATCCCATTTTTTGAAATGCACCCACTGAAAATGCTCTCCGCGTCATAAAATCGGTGGCTAACAATTCATGATGCCGCTGGAGTTGGTAAGGGTAGCATTGGAGGAGACAATTTAGTGCTCTCCAAACTGTAGTCCGTGGAATGCTGGCGCGACATGTGATTTCTCGAGCGCTGACTTTACCATGAGGAGATGAAACCACTAGTCTCCATTTCTTCCTGTACTGTCCGAGCAGCAGCAGCGCTTTTGTCTGGTTGCCCACTGCACAGCCTATCGTCTAAACAACAACTTCGTAATCATTTTCTTCCCTGGGGTACTTGTCACAGAACCTTGACCGGTTAGAATGCCCTTCCTAAGCCGTCAGGATTCCCCATTGTGACAGTAATGCTTCACTAACAGTGCCTCTTCTGGTAAAGTCAACATGCCGCGATTGTTGGTACATCTGACCCCCTCTCTCACTACAGCTCATTTTATACTCGATTGTCATGCGGTGGCAATGACGTGTTGCTGTCCATCACCATCTGTTGGCCGGTTTTTGCACTCGTTTTTGTTTTCAGTAAAACTCCGTGTCATTTCTAGCATGTTTTACCTATTTACCTAATATTACTCCGTGAATTAATTCATTTTCAAATGTCAACGGACTTTTGTGCCACCTTGTACATGATACACATAATGTACTTTTTTGTGTCATCAGTTTTCTGACACGTTTGATGCAGCCCGCCACGGATTCTTCTCCTGTGCCAACCTCTTCGTCTCAGAGTAGCACTTGCAACCTACGTCCTCAATTATGTGCTGGATGCATTTTAATCTCTCTCTTCCTGTACAGCTTTTACCCTCTGCAGCTCCGTCTACTAGTGAGGAAGTTATTCCCTGTTGTCTTAACGCATGTCCTATCATCCTGTCCCTTGTCAGTGTTTTCGATATGTTCCTTTCCTCACCGATTCTGCGCAGAACCTCCCCATTCCTTACCTTATAAATCCACCAATTTTCAACATTCGTCTCTAACAACACATCTCAAATGCTTCGATTCTCTTCTGTTCCGGTTGTGTAGTACACGAAAAACGGAAAAACGAAAGTTATTCGACATATTGCAAATTTGTTCGCGAATGAATTCAGTACGTAATAAGTATGAATAACAATACCTTCAGTCACAATTTTTTCGTGTTTTGTTGAATCACACTGTGAATTTCGTACTCTGTGGGCCCTTGAACGGATGCAAACTTTTTTTACTCCATGAATTACGTCTGCTCTTGAATGCGTGACGTAAGTTTCGCATCATCTCACTCAAGAGCAGATGTAAATAACGTATTAAAACGAATTGCACGTGATGATGGACGTACAGGGTCCAAAATGCATCGTGCGATTCAATAAAACACTAAGAAATTGCAAATGATTAGGTTATTATTCATTCAGACTTCCTGTGATTTTCGTCATTTCCTTGGTTCGGTTACTCTTAACACTTTGCAGTCCGGCGACACCGGAGTGGTGTCGTGCGCGAAATAGCGGTCAACGGCCGGCGACACCACACTGGTGTCGTGAGCATAGTATCGCGCAGTGGCCGGTGACAGCACTTTAGTATCTTTTTCATTCTGTTGGTGTTTGGTTAGGCAACAAAAAGTTACACACGTCAACAAGTTTATTTTTATAAGTGCTTGTGCACTTTCATCATGGCAGACGAAAGAGACGATACGATACGATTATTTGCGTTGAATGAGCGGACGTCTTGTCTGACGTTCCGGACGATTTGGTCTATTGAGAAAAAGACATTGGATATCAAAAAAATGAAAGTGAAGCAGAATCGTCGGAAGATAGTGAAATACGTCCAAGAGGAATTCGGTGAACGCTATGGTTGCCAACTGATTCGGATGAATCAGACGAAGAAGACAGACTATGATTTACTGAGGACCAAAAATAAATTTGAAGAGTTTCCGGGTCCTCACTTATTTCCCAAAGATACACAGAACGTCGTGGATATCGTATAATTGTATATTGGGAACGATATATCTGAATATATTAGCAACGAAACCAACAAGTATTACAGTCAAAATGGCAACAGAAGGAAACTGGATAAAAAAATGCCAAATTTGTCGACGTTACGGGACCCGAACTTTGAAAATGGTGTGGGCTTGCTATCCTTATGGGAATTGTAAACAAAACAAGGATCGATGATTACTGGCCAACGAATCCATTAATAGACACACCGATATTTCGCAAAACGATGTCCCGCAACCGATTCAGACAAGTATAATTTTTACATTTTTCTGACAACAACAATAAACCGGATAATGTCGACCGGCTTTTCAAAGTGTAATTCGTAATTGATTATTTTTCCAAAAAGTTTAGAGAAAAGTTTACTCTAAGTGAAAACCTCCCAACTGATGAAGGAATGATACCGTGGCGTGGACAGCTAAATTTTAAATATGGCATACTCATTCGGATGCTGTGTGAGTCGAGTATTCAAGATGTATTCCGGCGCTGGACTACCTTTAGCAAAACAGTGATGGAACTATTGACACCTTCTTATGTGAAGAGGCCTCACCTCTGCATGGACAGTTATTATAACAGTGTAGAACTTGCAGAGAAGTTACTTGAAAAGAAAATTCGTGTTTGTGGAACGATACGGCAAAATAGAGAATTTCCGGAAAAATCAAAGCGCGCAAAAGTCAATGTGTTTGAAGCTTGTGATCGACGGAAAGATGACAAGCGGCCGGCGACAAGCCAAGTAATCCGAATTAGCGCTGCTCGCCGCGTCGGAGGTTCGAGTCCTCCCTTGGGCATGGGTGTTTGTGTCGTCCTTAGCGTAAGTTAGGTTAAGTTAGATTAAATAGTGTGTAAGCTTAGGGACCGATGGCCTCAGCCGTCTGGTCCCATAAGAACTTACCGAAAATTTCCAATTTTCCAAATTAGCGCTGCCGGCGCCAAGCGAATTAATTTGCACGAGACATGCGGACGGCAAAGTGTTAAAAGGCGACCGTTGACTCCTTTTCATCGTCAAAGACACGAGAATGCTAGTAGCATCAGCCCTAGATTACCAGACCCTCGTGTACTTTACGATTGCAGCAGGGTATAAAACAAGACATTTTGTATTCAATTTGGTGTGTAACGTACAACTGAACATAGAATAATTGTAATTGACTAACACATAACCTATAAATTATGACTTCCTTTGAATAAAATGTGGAGTATATAACACAGCAACTCTATTTACGTAGCTTGTGCAATCAAATACCAAGTTTGGTTTATTACAGTCTATGCCTGAACAGAGCAAATAGTTCTGTCACTGAAAAGCCACGTATAATACTACTGTCCGCCACTGTTATACCATAACATTAAAGTTGGAGTCGGGTCGTGAAATAAAACTATGTTATTAAAGCAATTATGGTATAAAGCAACAGAGCAGTGTTACCCTCTGAGACGAATTTTATGTTGACCGTGTTGTACCTTACGGAGGTGGCTTATCGGAAGTGAAAGTCAGAATTACGTAAATATTTAAACAGTAACAAACAATATTTTACCTAGCTACACTGTTCAGAGAATAAAGAAAGTGGTCGCCAGCCCAATTAGGCAAGAGAATGATTGACATTCTTGTTCAGGAAAATAGGTATGAGTAACTTGAACGGACAAACACAATCTATACTTTGCCACACGCCAGTGCAATGAACTCTGGCACCTGAATACAGTATGTTCACGTTAAGGTTGGAGCTAACAGATCAGAACAAACTATTTGCATAAATATAACAGACAACAAAACTCACTGTTATCTTGAGGACTTAGTCAAACTGAATGGTCTCAATAACGTTACTATTAATATTCACTGTAGAACCGTAAATTGGACATAGGTTTAGTATTACTTTTCAAACAAATTCCTATCTGACATGAAATATTAATATGGTTCACAGCAAATTTAGTTACTGCATATAGATTAACTATCTCACTACCAAACACCTTTCTACTTAGAATGTAAATTAAATAGAGTTCACTAACAAATTACTTCTCACTGTCCTTTAATAAAGAAGTTACTGTTTACATAGATAGTGGTTTTTCTGTTACTCTTTACCTAGCATAAGCACAAGCTGTTGATCCTGTTACAACATTAATATGAACTTTTAGTACATAAGAGAAACCCAAGATTGTACAGAATTTGACTTGAATAGCAACAGTAATTGAAACTGTCCATAATTAAGTAACTTTGTGCAGTTGAACTACTTTCAGTGGAAGGAGGCCACTGTAGCAGAGCAAATTAAACACAGTTTCAATACACTAGAGAAACAAGTACTTAGTAAGCATGAACATATAACTCTCAACAGTTGCAGTTCTGAACTTTTACTGCAGTGAAACACAAATTTGAGATGTTTGTAAGATCATTTCAACAAACAATATTAATTTTAGCACACTCTATTGCCATATTAATTTTAATATGCCTTAAATAAAGGATACTCGCAAACACTTTAGCTTGGGAGGGACCCTAAGTGGATATGTGAGTAAGGATAAATCACGGTAGGTACAAGAGTTCAGTCAAATTTTTCCTTATATTTGGGTACATTATAACATCCTATGAGCTGATCGTTCACTGTACATTACTGTGATTGCGCAATGTGGTGGCGATTGCATGTTGGTAGGTGGATTTGCAAGTAGAATTGCTGGACTCTGTCATTTCTTGGTGGCGATGATAGATACCAATTCCAGAATAGTTCCAGCTCTTTATCCATCCATCCGAGGCATTGGAAAGCGTCAGGAAAAGCCTCTCTCGGAACAAGCACAATACAGAACTTTTACATGAGCAGTTGACAGTTTGGTAGCTCGTCCCCGACTGACTCTTTGCTCCACCTTTCTATCCATGCCAACCACAATTTGTGCGCACTAGACATCTCCGTTCCCGAGGGGAACCACAACACCTATTATGTACAAAATAATTAAGAACCCTAAATGAAGGTCAGCAGTTTACATAACAGCAAACAAACATTTTAAATAAAACAGAACATTTGCATATATTGGTAGTTCTACAGAAAATTATTTAAATAAAATTATGTATTTTTAAAGATAACCAAAGAGATTATATGAGGAAGACAAAAGATCATTTGCTCATTGTGGTGTGCGTACTGCTAGACCTTCAGTACACACACCATCAGATTATTTGACTTGTCGCTCTAAAGAAGTAGCCTAGTGTCAACAATATGTCTCGTGGTCTTATCGTGGCGTGTTTATCTTCTGCCGTTAGGTCAGACAATAGAAATGCCACTTGCACGCTTAGAGTAGCAGATTGACGGTGACCAACTTTAAACAGAACTTGATTAATTTTCACACACATTTATTAAAATAATAACAAGCATAGAAATTACTTAACTTGATTCCGGATGCTATTTACAATAGACAATCTGACGTTCCTTTGGTATTGGTACGTTAATCTTATTCTCACATATATCTCTGATACTTGACAAAAGTGTCTATACATTTATCTTCATGGCTATGTACAGGAATATGGTAATCTTTTTGGGCGCAGACTGAAACGTGACTATAGACTGATACAGACAAATGCAGACTGACCGATCAGAGGTCTGTACACTCCTTATAATACCTCGCGCGTCATGTATCACTGCGCGAGTGTGATCTGCGAGAAGAAAAGGTTCTACATTAGCAGCAATCTCATTGGCTGCGTTACATATTAATACGCGGATCGGCGGAAGCAGAATTTGGTCCGTCTCTATGGCAGAGCCATCTCGTAGTGCGGAGACGGACGAGCGCTGCGCCTGCGCTGTTGTGCTTAGTGGGGCGCGCTCTAGTGGGAAAGTTGTGTACGCGCTGACTACGCGGAACTATGTACACAACACTCATATTGTGCATATGACAGAGATTATACTTCATTATAGTATCGAATTAATCGTACACTCATTACAGAAGGTCAACCATGGGATGTTGAATAAAACAGAAAGCTAAATGAATCAACAAAAGGTATGTAGTGTCCAAGCTATGGTGTTACAAGTAGTACAGTTTACAATGGTTTGGTAGCGAATGTAACATTTTCCCCTTTTAGTGTTATAGTGTTAAAAACGAGAGGCAGTATGGTTCCCGGTTCTCTTTAATACTTTGAGTGGACAGAGGACGGCCGCTGGCCGGTGTAGAGGTGGCGCCAGCGCAGGTATCGATCACTAATAGCAGACGGGCGCCTTGCTGGCCATAAATTCGCCGCTGGACACACGTCCCCGGCGCCCGGACACCAGCGCCGCCGCCAGCTCTCTGGCCGACCGCCATCACTCAGCCTCACGCACACACACACACACAGATCTCTCCCACACCTCCCCTGAAATGGACTCGGCCCTTCACGTCACTCTTGCGTCTCCCACGTCCGTTTCATAGCACTGCTTTTCGTTCGGACCACTTCTATTTCTTGTGACACGTAAGATGGAAGGCCAATGCATCAATCAGACCCACAAATACCGCATTTCGCTCTGACTTCACAGGTCGGCAGCCTTTCCGCTTGTCGCGAGCTGCTCAAGCAGCGACGGCCACCTACTGAGGAAGCCAATCGGTGCTTCTAGGAAATGATGTGAATCCGCTTTTTTTTCGGTTGAACGCGTTTCCGAAAATTCTATGTCGTTCTATGATAGAAAGATGTTTATGTTATGTTATGTTGACTGGGGACCTAGAAACGATGGACAGGCTCCGACCCCGCCGCAGCCACAGTGGTCCGCAACCGCACGACGACTATCGCAGTCCACTTCACTCCCCCGCCGCCCCACACCGAACACACGGTTATTGTGCGGTTCGGCCCCCGGTGGACCCCCCCCCCCCCCCCCCCCCCCCAGGGAACCTCTCAGACCAGACGAGTGTAACCTCTATGTTTGCATAGTAGAGTAATGATGGTGTACGTATGTGGAGAACTTGTTTGCGCAGCAATCGCCGACATAGTGTAGCTGAGACGGAATAAGGAGAACCAGCCCGCATTCGTCGAGGCAGATGGAAAACCGCCTAAAAACCATCCACAGACTGGCCGGCTCACCGGACCTCGACCAGACGCTCCTTCCCGCCCGGAAAAACGTACGTTGGACCGCACGGCCAACCGGGCGGGCAGAAAGATGTTTACTAACATTAATGTGTAAGCAGATCCTGAGCAACAAAGGGCAGTGCTAGGTCCTTGCCTAGACACGGACGAGGCTCGGCTCAAATAAGTTTAAAATTAGGTGTCGTGTCTTTGTTTACGTCAACATCCGCATACTCCACAAAATACTGTAGTTGTCGGAGCATGGCAAAGAGTATTTCGTACCAGTTTTCTGTCGTATTTCGTTGGCATACTGTGTGTGCCATAACCTCCCTTATTTTATTCTAATGGTCCTCAAACGAAATACGTGATGGCAGCAGCTTAATACTCTCAAAGTCTTCTTCGAATACAGGTTCTTTAAATTTACCCAACAGTATTTCACGACATCGTCTTTATTCCAAGAATTACCATTCAAGTTCTCTGAGTATTTTTGCTACACTTTCGTATGGGCGTCTCTGATTTCGTTCGATGTCTACTGTCAAGCCTACTTCACAGGGATTTCGGATGCAGCGTTAAAGTATTGTAGACAGATGTGAAAATTACCGAACTATCAGTTTAATAAGTCACAGCTGCAAAATGCTAACGCGAATTCTTTACAGACGAATGGAAAAACTGGTAGAAGCCGACCTCGGGGAAGATCAGTTTGGATTCCGTAGAAATATTGTAACACGTGAGGCAATACTGACCTTACGACTTATCTTAGAAGAAAGATTAAGGAAAGGCAAACCTACATTCCTAGCATTTGTAGACTTAGAGAAAGCTTTTGACAATGTTGATTGGAATACTCTCTTTTAAATTCTAAAGGTGGCAGGGGTAAAATACAGGGAGCGAAAGGCTATTTACAATTTGTACAGAAACCAGATGGCAGTTATAAGAGTGGAGGTGCACGAAAGGGAAGCAGTGATTGGGAAGGGAGTGAGACAGGGTTGTAGACTACCCCCGATGTTATTCAATCTGTATATTGAGGAAGCAGTAAAGCAAACAAAAGAAAAATTCGGAGTAGGTATTAAAATCCATGCACAAGAAATAAAAACTTTGAGGTTCGCCGATGACATCGTAATTCTGTCAGAGACAGCAAAGGACTTGGAAGAGCAGTTGAACGGAATGGACAGTGTCATGAAAGGAGGATATAAGATGAACATGAACAAAAGCAAAACGAGGATAATAGAATGTAATCGAGTTAACTCGGGCGATGCTGAGGGAATTAGATTAGGAAATGACACACTTAAAGTAGTAAAGGAGTTTTGCTATTTGGGGAGCAAAATAACTGATCATGGTCGAAGAAGAGAGGATATAAAATGTAGACTGGCAATGGCAAAGAAAGCGTTTCTGAAGAAGAGAAATTTGTTAACATCGAGTATAGATTTAAGTGTCAGGAAGTCGTTTCTGAAAGTATTTGTGTGGAGTGTAGTCATGTATGGAAGTGAAACATGGACGATAAATAGTTTCGACAAGAAGAGAATAGAAGCTTTCGAAACGTGGTGCTACAGAAGAATGCTGAAGATTAGATGGGTAGATCACATAACTACTGGGGGGATATTGAATAGAATTGGGGAAAAGAGAAAGTTGTGGCACAACTTGACTCGAAGAAGGGATCGGTTGGTAGGACATGTTCTGAGGCATCAAGGAATCACCAATTTTGTATTGGAGGGCAGCGTGGAAGGTAAACATCGTAGAGGGTGACCAAGAGATGAATACACTAAGCAGATTCAGAAGGATGTAGGTTGCAGTAGTTACTCAGAGATGAAGAAACTTGCACAGAATAGAGTAGCATGGAGAGCTGCATCAAACCAGTCTCTGGACTGAGGACCACAACAACAACAGCGTCTTGTATGCGATTCCCTTTATAGATGTACAACATTTTCCAAGAAATCTAAGTCTTCCATTCCGCCTTTCTAATACCGATTTTAGTGATCTTCCTCCATAGTACTTATTAGTATTATCCCGAAATACTTATATGACATGAAGTGACCGTACCATGGTACGCGCCAAAGCTGAGAAACCTGTTGTACTGGCTTCTTGAGTGACAGAGTGCATCAGACGAAGCTCCTGATTCATTAAGCATTATTACTTGTTACAATTCTTTCGTCCCGTTTCCCATCTGCAGCTCTCTCGTGCGTTCCTCCAACGTGTGACTGCTGGTGACCTCAAGGAGTTTACAATACATACGTTAATGTTACAGTCTTACAGAAAAATAAAAACATATTTCTGCTGCTAGCACTCTTCCTTCAGTAATAAAACACCCACAACTCCCTTCTAATGCAACAATACTGCAAATACACATTCTCAATTCTTTTGTTATTCATTACTGTTAATTTTTTCCAGAGTTTCAATTTTCTACATTTAATTTATGTAAGGGCAGTTACGTCTTTATCACAATTCTCTTATTTAAAATTTTTAAAGGTGTTCCTTAATTTACATAAATACAGTTTTCTCAATACATACACAGGTTAGAGGCTCAGGTGAGGTTTGTGTTATTGGTCAACTGTTCTCATGCGGTTATTTGTATTTTATCGTTATAATCATCACAATTCTCTTATTTAAAATTTTCAAACTAATTCTTTTATTTCCATAATGAAAGTTTTCTAGATTCATACATTGATTAGGAGCTCAGGTGAGGTTTATGTTATTTACTGAATGTTTGCATGAGGTTATGTATGTTATATTCAGAAATACTACCGGTTAACCTAGAGAGGTATACCGATACATAGTAGACACCTCACAATTTCCTGTGTGCTTGCCTGGTTTTACCTGTCAGTCAAACCTACTATGGCAAACCTACATATTATCCTATCTGACAGTGTTACCCATCTTCTGTTCTCTTCATTCGCTACTTTTCAGCAGATAAATTCTCCATATATCCATCACTTTCCATCTCATGAACTCATTTCATCTCTGATGCTGTGAGTCATATAAATTGTGGTAATTGGTAATCTGAAACAGAAATACAGGCATAATATAGGTCTCAACTCATACCTGAAAAATTACAGAACAAAGTTATATTACTTTAAAAATAAATGAATGAACTGTGACAGGAACCCAAACAACAGTTTTGGGCTTACTGGGGCATGTGTAGCAACTCTGAAATACTACACTGATAGTAGCTAGTTACTAGCGGAAATCTGGATCTGCTTTAGTAAAGCTAGAACGGAAATGACGACTGATGTTGCTGCTCACTGTCATTTTGAAACACATATCACAGTTGTTCAGCGGATTCAATTTTACCTAATGGAAGATAGTTTAACTATCCTGCTTCACACTTCTTTTTACTTCGCTGGTTCCTTCATTATCATATGTTATCCTTAATTTACCTTTTATACCATTGACAATGATTCGTGTTCTGTCTGTCTTTTATTTTAGTTCCATGATTAACTACTTCCTTCTTTTAACTTAGGTCGTATTAAGTTCAAACTTTTGTCATCTCTGATTCTTTTCCCTTCGTCATGGCTCTCCTCCAAAAGTTCAGATATATGTCTTGCCAACAGTGCATGGAGCTACGTAAAAATTATCACATCATAATCCCATGAAACTACAAAATACTCATGTAAATAGGCACATTGGTTTACTCATCAACTGTATCCTCATACCAGCAACATTCCTTCATTTGTGCTGTTCTCAACTCCCGTCATCTCATCACTACCTAGCATCACTCATATAAACTCAAATCACCAAGCTTCTTGCCCACTGCTCCTTCGCACTTGGCGAACATATTGAGCCGTGGCGCCTCATATCGATAGTGCCACTCTGGTGGTTTATCTTTACTGCCACGGTCAGGGCGGTAAGCGGCGCCCTCTGTGGCCTAAGCGAACAGTAACGAGGCGAGGTCCTGGGGGCTTGTGCTCCGGGATGTCGTGGAAGACGGTTGTCGGGATGACGCAGCGACTGTGGGACCTGACCTATCGCATGGAGATATACAAGTTGGCTCTGAACGGAAGGCGCCGTAGCAAGCAGCGGGAAGCGGGCGTCTTGTAATTTGTGTGAAGGAGTAACGATTTTGCATTGGATGTCCTAGTGGTTCCCGAGAGTTGCGGTGGCTGCTTTCGGAGAAGAGAATTAGTAAGAGCTTGTGTCTACGCTCTTTTCTGTACGATGTTGCTGTCTGCAGTTATAAACGGGTGAAAATCAGGCGCTTGTATTGACTATACGAGGACTGATGTAAAATTACATTTGTGATTGAGTCTCACTTTTACTGTGACTATTTAAAGGCGAAAACTGTGGTGGTTTCACTAGGTATGGTTGTTTACAGTGCAACTAAGGGAGTCAGTTATTTGGGGCAACTGAGGGAGCACCATTATGTTGGTCTACGTGATACGTTCTCCACGTTTTGTCTATGGCTTTGCGAATCGAAATCGTGGGGGAGTACACGTGTGAGTAATTTGCTATTGTATTGATGGTTATGTTGTAAAGACTGTTCTCTGATGTGTTAAATCACGCGCTGATTGGTAGCCAATCTAAGCAGAAGTTACCATTGCTACTTGCTTATGTGCTACTGTCCTTATGATTGGCGTTGTTTGTCTTTTGATTGTGGCTGTGCTCACGTTTAAAAAAAATAATTACGGCTACTATTCATAAGGGTTGTCTAGTAAGGAAATTGCTTAAGCTTTTATCATATGCTGGGCTGTTTGCCTATCACATTGGCTTTCTATATAGTAACTGAAGGAATGTGTATGGTGGTTCAAGATTGTAGGCTGACTAGTATTTGAACTGGCGTTGTTTGTCTTTTGATTGTGGGTGTGCTCACGTTTAAAAAAAAAATAATTACGGCTACTATTCATAAGGGTTGTCTAGTAAGGAAATTGCTTAAGCTTTTATCATATGCTGGTCTGTTTGCCTATCACATTGGCTTTCTATGTAGTAACTGAAGGAATGTGTATGGTGGTTCAAGAGTGTAGGCTGACTAGTATTTGAACTGGTGTTGAGCTTAAGGGCGAGGTCAGCATCCCGCAAACCCGCACGCTATTGGGGAGCCGGCTCTCTGTTCTTGGATTGTGTAAGGATACGTGATGAGTGCATCGCTGTAAATTTTCGCGTGCTAAATTGCGGGGTGTTGGTGACGTCCTAGGGCTAGACTTTTGATGTATATTATGTTGAAAGGCAATTAACTGTACCAAACTTAAAAGAGCTTTTAGTTTGTTTTAGGTCTGTACATGGAATGATGTTGATATTTTGTCGATTGCGGCAATAACTTCCTGTGTGGGGAGATCCTCTGAGGGACTTGTATTGTACTGTTCCAGTGCAGTCCGTCTGAAACGTGCGGCATAAAACTTGGGACTGCAGCTCTCTGATGTTATATATTATTGTTTAATCTTAAATGTCTTGGATGTAATATGGTTGTTGAGGATTATGTAATTTTGATCGCTGGTTCCTTAAAGGAAGTATTTCGTTTTAAAATATGTGCTCGGTCAGAGCCTATGTAAATATGATTTTAACTCATCATTCAAATTTTCTAGTCTTGCTTTCTTAAAAGGCTTTCAGTTAAATGATTGCTATTTGCCTGTTTAAATATTTGAGTGACTTAAAGGAAAAGAATATTATTTTGTAATTTGTACTGATTGTTCCTTTTGGGTAATACCTGACTTATGTTTCAATAAATGTCTAGTCAATGTTGATGCACTGTTCTATTGCTAGCCTACCCCTTCCACTCCACAGCCTATTGAGCTGCTTTGTGTCGAAATTGCGTTCAGAACACCCCTCTGACCTGACTCCTGACATATATGAAAATAAACATTAACCAATACGCACACCTTCATCCATGTGAAACTTCAGCCAATGATCCAATTAATGATTTTCTTCTCACTACTTTCTAAACAATCTGTCTGGATTCTCCTGATGACACTTGGACTTATGTAAGTCTGCAGGCTTTCGTAGCCGTTGTCACTAAAGTTAAAAATCTTCTGGGTTATTAGGCCACGTCATATTTCCTTCTAAAATAATTATTTTGGAAGGAAATATGGCGCAACCTAACAGCCCAGAAGATTTTAACACTTGGACTCGTTCCATGTGAAAACTCCCTTTGCTTACCATGACTCTTTTACTTTACATGGGATTACTTTATGACATTACTACATTTTCTTACAATATACCTGAGACTGGATGTCGTGTTTCTGCTTATTTTCACATAAAATTCTCATTCCTGAAACATCTCGACATGCGAAATGTGGTATTTTCCTATTAATTTTCAGCTTTGTCATTTCTGATTCTAAGACACTGTGAGGAATAATTTTCCACACAGGGTAAAGTCCACTGATCACAGAAGAGAATTTGCTGCTTAGATATCTGTTTATCTTTTACGGTTCCCGTGATTGTAGTAAAACCTTGTCACCCACAGTGAGCTTACTCTCCATTTTCAGGCCTTTCTGATTTTCCTTCCTCTTCACAATTTTTGCAGTTATCATCTCCAGTGCTAATTTTATAATTTCCTGGTGGCGTTTCCGTAAAACTGTGGGTAGTTACAAATTCTCTTATTCGATCCCCAGGTGGTCGGTTGGTCAGAACTAATCTTGGTGCCATTCCAGTAGCTTCACGAGGTAAGTCATTAATTACATCTAGAAAACCTGACAGAGACCTGTTCCATGATTGATGGTGATTGTGACAGTATAAAAGGCACATTTTAGCAATTCCGTCATTATCCTCCCTACAGGATTTGAGGCGGGTCATAATCGCATGTTTTTATCTTCTTTCGCTATTTGAAGTCCTTCCAGTACTTTGATCTAAATTGTGGGCTATTGTCTGGGGGAATCCCCCCCACTTTCGCAACCGCATGCAGAAAGAAATTGTTAAAATCTTTCATTACTGATGTACCAGTGGCGTTATGAACGGTGCAAACGTTACAGATTTGGAGGTACGTTCAACGGTTACGGGTATATACTGATATCCCCTGCGCTTTGGCCCAAAGATTTTTGTGGTCGCGATGTATCTTAATCCTCTGGGTAAGACTGGGAACATGGAAGCCCGTTGCGTAACAGAAGTATCTTTTGACATGGTCCACATTTACTCAGTATCTTACTTAGGCACCTGTCCACATTTAATGTGCATTGACTCTCTCAGCTTGGTGTAACATTTGCGGGGCCAGAGCGGTCGTGGCTGCAGCGTGTATATCATGTAAGATTGTTGAAAATTCCTCTGGGATGCAGAGCAGCCAATTGCTCTCATCTGAGTTGGTTCGTCTAAACAGAATGTCATTCCTAATCAAGTAAAACTGCCTAAAGTTCACTGCTGTCTGGTATTACCGTTTATTTTGAACTCCTCTTAATGTTGGACCTCTGTCCTGCTCTCTTCCAATACTAGTAAGCATTGTTCCAACAAAGCTTTCGAATGTTACGCTCTGCAAGTCAAGTATATCAAAATTTGCTTACCTGATCTTATTGTCCCTCTCCATCCTCTGTCCTGTAGATGCTCATAACAGTGCATCCAAGGTCATATTCTTTTTTATTTGTTTTTCTGGGGGGTATACTACACAAAATCTAATTGCTGAAGAAAAGCTGCCCACTCTAAAAATCGTCCATATGTCAATTTCGGCATTATAAATAACTCCAAGGCTTTGTGACCGGTTTGTACCTTTGTTACAAGCCCTGTCAAGAAATATCTAAATTTGCTGAATCCCCATACACCAGCTAACACTTCTGTCACCGAATAAATTGTTTTCCAATTTTGTTCAAAATACCACTACCACAGTCTACAGTTTTCTTAATTATTTCTCCATCCTGTTCAACTTATTGAAACAAGTGAATGCCGAGACCAGTTCTTATGCATCCATGCGCTTGCAGAGCTCTTTGCTTAGGTCTTGGTGAAACAAAAGTGGCGGTTTAGTAATGCTCCTTTCAGTTCTGCGAATTCACGTTGCTCTACCTCAATCCACTTCCGTGTTGCATTTGTGCTTGTCAGACTGCACAAGTTAGATGTGATAAACGTATCTTTTACGAATCACTTGCAGAAGTTCACTAACCCAAAAATGCATGCACTTGATGTTTAGTTCTTGGAACTGAGTACTTTTTATTGGCTTCTAAGTTTCCTGGGTCTGCCTGGATCCCATCATAAGAGGTCACATGTCCTATGAAACCTGCTTCCTTGCGTCCAAACTCTAATTTTTCAAAGTTAATAGTGACCTCTTGTTTCTCGAAAGCTTCGAGTAACTCATGTAGGATCTCGTTGTGCTCTTCCCATGTTTTTCTACCAAAAAGTATATTGTAAGCATACAGTTAACTTTATCTTTTAACATCTCAGGGATCACGGATCCAATCCTCTGATAAAAGCAGCTGTTCACAGATCGCTCCTGTTTCACTTTTATTTATCTCCAAACGTCTCAGCTCAACGAAACTTGCCCTCTGACCCTTTTTACAAAATTTATTGAACTGAAAGCAACGTCCGTAACAAAAACTGCAGAATACTAGTGACAATATACTAGTAGCTAGCCCGTAAATCGATTGATGTGAAGTCATGCATTCCATGAAATAATAGTAACATTTCTTTGAATGTCTGCAGGCAATCCATCTCCGTCTCGATTATGACAATTATTTGTTGTGAGTCAAGTACCACACTAACAGATCCATATTTCTTGGTGACATGCTGCAGAGGGTTATTCTGCGAACTAACTGCCTCCATTATCACATTCTCTCTCAACATTGACTTGATTTCATTCTATACCTTCTGCTTAAAAATGAGTGGCAGTTGGTGTGGCTTAATAAAGAATTTACAATGCTCTTTCACTTTTCATTTGTGTAAAAAAGTCAGGATTGTTCCTGAAGCATGCAAAAACACTTATGAATGTGACTTTAACAAATATTCCACTCCTGCTCTCATGTGTGTGGATTCTATGAGCAAAAGCATTGTCTCTATCTCATATCAGATAGCGTCTGTTTCGCTTTTATTTGTCTCCACAAGCCTAAGTGGAATGAAACATTGCTGTCTGTCTCTTTCCACATAACTGTCGAAGTGCAAGTTCACTAGTCTATTCACAACTCTTGAAATAGCAATTTTTTAAGAAAGGTGCAAATCGTCTTCAGAAAGTCTAGTCCCAATGTTGCTTCAACTCTTAAGCCCTGTATAACCACAAAATTTGCGTAGCACTTAAGCATTTGACATCTACTCTCACTTTTCCTTTAACATCACCACTCATAGTGCCTTCAGTCTTCACACCAGGTGTTTTAAATACTGACCATCTCCGTTCCGCATCACAAACATCATAAATACATTTATATGAAACTGATACTTGGCTAGTAGTCTTTAGGATATGCTCAATTAGTCTACCAATTAAACATATGTTAATGGATTGATAGTTGCAATGATTAGTCTTGTCGTCCTTTCCTAATAACGTGCTCCTGAACTCCGCAAAATCCATCTGGTGTCCCAGCACCTCGAACAGTCCTCACAGGAATGGGTGTGACAAGTCACGCTGGGAATAATTGCTTTGGTCCTCGTTTCTTTGGTTATGTCTTGGGTCAGGTCCACAAACTTTCACTATTTAGACTCGTCCTTCTTGCTGATCGTCATGCTTCCAGTTGTTCTTTCTGTCATCTGGTAGATACTGTGGTGTCAGGAGTTCACAACTAAATGTATCCTGAGCAGAGTCGCCTATTTGTAATTTGTTGGTGGTTGTTGTGAAACTGTGGTGGAGTAGTTTAATTAAATATTTAATTGGCTATTTCAATATGGCCCTGTCTATCTGACATAAGTAAATCGTTATCCACCAAAACAATGATAAAGGAATTAATCTGACTACAGAATTAGATAACGATCTCAAAGAACTCAGTTTATTACCCATAAATTAAAAACAAATGGTTTAGCAGCAGTTAAAATAATAAGATTGTGCCTCGGCAAATATGGATAAACGATCTGGTATTGGACTCGTATGGATGCATACCTGGATAAAACATTTACATATGTGGTAGTCGTACCTTGATTGCCGATGGTTTGCTGATAATCACAGAACACAGTACAGAAGAATATGTGTACACATTGAAACGTTCCCTTTGAAAAATTATGAATGACTGTGCTGGTAAACCTTTTCCGTTATTTGATTTTCAAACAGCTGAGCAAAACTGAACGTACTCAGACAGTTCTCTCCTTACTTATTCTGATCATCACTAAACTGATACCCAATATTTTTAGCGCAACGCAATTTGACTTTCAATAATCCCTACAAAAGAATGGCCCTGACTAACAATAACCTATACCTTTCATGAATCACTTATCTCACAAAAATCTTCGTTACTCGAACTAGTGCAATACAGCGAGCGCCAATACTGCCAGCTAAATAAAGGATTCTAACTAGTGAAGGCACTAACTACTGATAGGCATAGTTAGCAAATGGAAGATTTTGATAGAGAACAAACAATGTATTTACCTTAATAACGTTCCTTTTTCTGGCGGACACACGTCCAGATCGTCCGCTTATACACTCCTGGAAATGGAAAAAAGAACACATTGACACCGGTGTGTCAGACCCACCATACTTGCTCCGGACACTGCGAGAGGGCTGTACAAGCAATGATCACACGCACGGCACAGCGGACACACCAGGAACCGCGGTGTTGGCCGTCGAATGGCGCTAGCTGCGCAGCATTTGTGCACCGCCGCCGTCAGTGTCAGCCAGTTTGCCGTGGCATACGGAGCTCCATCGCGGTCTTTAACGCTGGTAGCATGCCGCGACAGCGTGGACGTGAACCGTATGTGCAGTTGACGGACTTTGAGCGAGGGCGTATAGTGGGCATGCGGGAGGCCGGGTGGACGTACCGCCGAATTGCTCAACACGTGGGGCATGAGGTCTCCACAGTACATCGATGTTGTCGCCAGTGGTCGGCGGAAGGTGCACGTGCCCGTCGACCTGGGACCGGACCGCAGCGACGCACGGATGCACGCCAAGACCGTAGGATCCTACGCAGTGCCGTAGGGGACCGCACCGCCACTTCCCAGCAAATTAGGGACACTGTTGCTCCTGGGGTATCGGCGAGGACCATTCGCAACCGTCTCCATGAAGCTGGGCTACGGTCCCGCACACCGTTGGGCCGTCTTCCGCTCACGCCCCAACATCGTGCAGCCCGCCTCCAGTGGTGTCGCGACAGGCGTGAATGGAGGGACGAATGGAGACGTGTCGTCTTCAGCGATGAGAGTCGCTTCTGCCTTGGTGCCAATGATGGTCGTATGCGTGTTTGGCGCCGTGCAGGGGAGCGCCACAATCAGGACTGCATACGACCGAGGCACACAGGGCCAACACCCGGCATCATGGTGTGGGGAGCGATCTCCTACACTGGCCGTACACCACTGGTGATCGTCGAGGGGACACTGAATAGTGCACGGTACATCCAAACCGTCATCGAACCCATCGTTCTACCATTCCTAGACCGGCAAGGGAACTTGCTGTTCCAACAGGACAATGCACGTCCGCATGTATCCCGTGCCACCCAACGTGCTCTAGAAGGTGTAAGTCAACTACCCTGGCCAGCAAGATCTCCGGATCTGTCCCCCATTGAGCATGTTTGGGACTGGATGAAGCGTCGTCTCACGCGGTCTGCACGTCCAGCACGAACGCTGGTCCAACTGAGGCGCCAGGTGGAAATGGCATGGCAAGCCGTTCCACAGGACTACATCCAGCATCTCTACGATCGTCTCCATGGGAGAATAGCAGCCTGCATTGCTGCGAAAGGTGGATATACACTGTACTAGTGCCGACATTGTGCATGCTCTGTTGCCTGTGTCTATGTGCCTGTGGTTCTGTCAGTGTGATCATGTGATGTATCTGACCCCAGGAATGTGTCAATAAAGTTTCCCCTTCCTGGGACAATGAATTCACGGTGTTCTTATTTCAATTTCCAGGAGTGTAGTATCCTCTCAAAACTCTGGCATCTCTCTCTCCACATCCACCACTGCTGGCTGCTCACCTCCAACTGCACAACGCTACGCGCTATTCACAGCCAACTGCCTAACACTACATAAGCAAATATTCCAACATGGCAAATCAGCCACAGGCTGCACACAGCACAGTCAGTGATTTTCATACAGAGCTCTACGTGGCGTTACCAACATAAAAAACTAAAGAGCCTACTTACAACATCTATTGCCGGTGTCGAAAGCTTGTTGAACTTTTAGTCGCAAACAAGGCTTCAGAACAAAGACTGAAATTACCGAACATAGTTAAACATGATTCAACTTCCCTATAGTGCACCCCGCTGTAGCGGTTGCATCTCACCATATAATTCGCTAGTCGTTTTTACATTTAGTTAAACATTAGTTTTGGCGGATTCTGAGCGTGGTGTCTGTGTCCTATGATTTTCTGTTTCCATTCCACTTATTAAGATGTTAACTCAGCAGTCAGCGTTTTTCAGCTAATTCTGATTGCCTGCGGATCTTTCCACAATACCAATCCTTCGAGGATTCTGCCAAAAAGGGCACGCTTTCCCTAATCACACACAGTTTGCTAAAAACAGTCTCTGTTGTTCCCACACATCCTGGAGATGTAATCTGCGTTGTGACTGTTGTCGGCCGGCGCCCCGGCGGTTGTCCTTCAAAGCGCTGTCTGGCCCAACTGCCGCGAATTCTGCTAAGGGCTCGTAATCCTGCCGGTTTTTTGACTCTCACAGCCAAGTAAGTACAACCTGCACTCATAGTTCTCATTCAGGTGCGCACGCAATTCACCATAGGAAATTGTAATCGAAGTATTGGCAGTTACAGGTACTCAGTCTTATTTCATTTTTAGGTGGAGATTAATTTATTCGGATTTGATTTGATACATTCGTTTGGATTTTACATAATTTACAGGACAGTTCTCAAAAAATCGATCATGTAACACCGTGTACGTTGTTCCGGTAACATACATGTTTTTGCTTGTTGATTCCATTCCGTTAAGTATGGTTTCCTCAGAAAAGTCTTAACAGAATCACAGCAACATAACGAGTGACAAATCTGAGGTTTTCATGCCTGAAGCTACCCTAGTCTCTGGAGTAACAGTGAAAGGAGAAAGGGGAGGGGGGTGTCGGGGGGTGGTGGTAGCCTACTGAACGAGATCAGTTAATGAGTCTGAATGTACCATGATCACTGATGAATTTAACTTCTCATCGTTGACGTTCACAGTCATGCAGATTTTTTAAAGGATATCATATTCACCGTTGACTGCAGAAATTATTCATTTCACACTTGCAATTTCAGCCTTTGGGCCATTTTCATGTGTTACTGCAAAAGATTTTGCTTCAGGACATGTCAGACTTTAAAATTTCCGACACTTATACACGTCATCGTCAAAAAAAGGCTTTTTCACTGCAGAAAGACAGTAACATGAGACGAGCCGACACCGTTTCAGTGCTATGTGTTGTAAGCACTTCCTACGCCCGAATTCCAGTGGGTCATAACGTCGGATGTTCATATAACAATTCACCAAACACAACTGTGTCTGCCGATTGGACTTATTGGAACTAGTCGTTAATTATTCAGCAATCCAGTGCAGTCATCAAGAATGGTTCGTTTTTGCACTTTATTTTGGCTTTGGATGCATAATTTTGAAATATGTATGTTTTTTGTACTTCACGTTGATTTTGTACCTGTAAGTTTGAAGTATAACAGTGCTGACTCACATAAAGCCATAAGAAGAAAGAACCACACAAGCTTACAGCGCATTTACTACCCTCTTATGATCCGATTTTCAATGGGATACTTAGTACAAAGGAAGACGGAAAACTTACTTGTGTTGATGATTATCATTTGTCACTGCTATACGAGATTATGAATGGTAATTTTTTCAATGCAAATACATCAGTAGTAAGTGGTAAAATAACGGAAAAGCTTTATCAGAAGGAGGCAACACATTCTACACAAACATGATTAGTTAATGGGATGCTGGGAGGACCAGTAAAGGCCACAAAACAGTAGGTTTGCAGAAAAAATGGACCAATTTCGGAATTTTTTTTACATAATGGTGAACGTTTGCTTTTTTGTGTGAGACATATTCCTAGCAAATTTTATACTGAGCTTTACTATTAGTTTCACGAATGAAAATCTTTAAGATTCCTACTACTGGAGCAATAACCACTGCCAATTGAATATGGTCTAGCGTCTCATATAAGAAGGGGATGGGTCCAAGTACACGTAATATCATTTTCCTCCGATTTTATTGGTAGAAATCAGAAAACGCTAGGATCTTTCCTTCACAGAAACATCAAAGACTACAAATGGCACCTTAATCTGAATATTACTTTTTAGAGTTCCTCAACTTTGAAGAAGAATATGTTGTGGCCTAGCAACTAAGAAGATTTTACCATCCCTAAAAATGTTCACGAAAACCTTTAGACTTTTTTATCGACGACTACGTTTGCTCTCTTATCCAATAGCATGACAACTCCACGATTTGGATAACTTCTACGCACACGCCATGTTGAATACTGATAGACAAGCTTAGTAGAGCAGTGCTACAACAGCAGAGGTGGTATTCGTAAGTCTACTGCCGGAAAGGGTAAATGTGACCACAGCGCGTTTGTTTGGTTAGAAAACTGGAATTTTGTCCTTATTATTCAGAAAAAGAGGAACACTACCAACTGTAGTGTTAAGCGAATGTGAGAACGTCTATAGCCAGTGTTACTTTCGAAGTCTGCAGACAAATTGAATATTGAAAAGAAAATACACCTTCTTAGTTGGTGTTACTGAGACTTCGAATGCTAATTACGGTATTTTTTATGTTTATTCGTGTTACAAATCTTATTTCAGATTAATAATGAGCTAAATAAATGTGAACCCAGTTGCTAATGCTCACAGTTTTACTTTCCCACGCAATCACTATTCGGCTTCGTGTACAAGATCGCTGACGCACGCTAGCGATCGATCAGGATTGGGACTGTTTATTGCTAGTCAAAAAAATGGTTCAAATGGCTCTGAGCGCTATGGGACTTAACATCGATGGTCATCAGTCCCCTAGAACTTAGAACTACTTAAACCTAACTAACCTAAGGACATCACACAACACCCAGCCATCACGAGGCAGAGAAAATCCCTGACCCCGCCGGGAATCGAACCCGGGAACCCGGGCGTGGGAAGCGAGAACGCTACCGCACGACCACGAGATGCAGGCTATTGCTAGTCGATCTTGTTCGTTTTCCTAGCGGGTGGGTTATCTCACAGACTGTTTAAAACAACTTGCGAAAAATACGTTTAGCATAATATCACAAATTTCTGCTTGGGAGGGCTTGGCGTGAATGACAGAGCTTTCTAAAGGTCGGTTGCACTATACTTGGGCTCAAATCAATCATTTCCCGTCGCTAACGAATAGAAAAAGAAGCATAAATTGCTATCATTCGCATGCCTGTAATATCACGTATATATGCTTTGCGGTGGTGAAAATATAGCTTTTGAATAAACTGCAGTTAGTCGGTATTCTGACTGTGAGGTCAGCTACTTACAAACTCTACCGAAACCATCAACAATATCTTTGCAGTATGCATTCGGATCTGTGAATGTTTGATTAATAGAACCAAGTCCGTTATAGTGAACGGCGAACGTTGTATACAGACGAAAGTAAAATTGGTTGTACCCCCAAGAGGCGGTATAGCGCCTCTACTGTACTCGATATACGTAGACGATTTATCAGATAGGATCAGCAGCAGAAAGACACTGAAAAAATTTCCACTTGGTGTAATGGAAAGGGGAGCTCTCTTTACACGCGAATAAATGTAAGATGATGTCTAAAACAAACACAAAGAACCCATTAATATTCGACTACAAGTTTAGTGGCAAACATATTTTGTGGGGTGCTAATGTGTCCAGCGCCCGCCTCCGCAGCTCAATGATTGACGTGTCTGGCTGCTGTACTGCCAGGGTTTTTCCCAGGTGGAAGAACTGTAAAGAGGGTGCACTCAAACCTGTGATGTCAACTGAGGAGCTGCTTGATCGAGAAATAGCTACTCCAAGGTCAAGAAAGCCGACAACGATTGGGGAAGCTGTTGCTGACTCCACGCCCCTGCTGCATCCGAATGACGCCATTTGCGGAAGATGACACGGCGATCGGTCGGCCCCGATTGGCCCATCTGGGCAAGAAAGTCGAGCTTTTGAGTATGTCCACTAAACATGAACTTTAAATGCATACACTGAGAGCTACTGTGACAGACTGCGCATGTAGTAAACAAATGAAGACACATTCCTCTGTTATTGTCCATCGATACAGCACGCATTATTTATTTCCTTAGCGTATGGCAATATCAACTGAAGTGCAACTAACATGCTTGACACTCTATGTAAAGGTACATCTTGATCACATAGGTTGCACAAATCACAATTACCGGTTTCGACTTTTGCCATTTTCAGATCATGAAAGCATCAAAGTCAATATGTATACACCCAGGTACATAGCAAGCACTTACTATGTACCTATATGTACAGATATTGACGTTGATACTCCCCTCTTCATTACACCGAGTGGAATTGTTTTCAGTGTCTTTCTGCTGCTGATCCTATGTGATAAATCGTATACCGCTTCTTTGGGGTATGTCGCTTTCGCCTATATATGTGTGCAGCATTCGCCGTCCACTGTAAAGCATTGGATCTATTAACCAAATATTCACAGTGTCAAACATATATCTGCGAACATATTGTTGATGGTTTCGGCAGAGTTTGCAAGTAGCTGACCTCACGACCAGAATACCGACTAATTACGTCGGAACATTTAAGATCTTAAGTCGAAACTGGTAATTGTGAATGGTACAACGTGAGTGATCAAGACTGGCCTCTACAAATAAAGTAATCACCGATTCATTTACAAACTTTATATCTTCAGTTGATAACAAACATGAAATTTTGCAAATATATATAACTTAGACGCTAAACCTACTAACAAATGTCTAAGCTTTTAGTCCTTAAGCTGTACGTATTTTCTGAGTGGTGCTAAGCTAAGTATCAAAACTGCCAGTCAGATCTCCTGGTATTAACATAAAGATACAACTACAGCATGCACTTAACGTCTTTTATTGTAAAACATATTCACAGTTCTCAGTAAATGCAGCGCATACATTAGGCCTAATGGAATCAAGTTGTGCTGTGATGTGTTTGCAAAATTCATGTACTTTATAGTTTTGTCTTTGCATTTATCACCTTACTGGAAGTACACGGTCTTGTAAATGGAATCAACCGTCAAGCTCGTGTTCCATGTGCTGCAAATATCCAGAACGCAGAATTATTCAGCCATCTTTCCCAGAGACTAACAGACTCTGGCTGCGTAGACAGAACAAAGCCGTGGGGTTCTAGACGCTGCGAGACCGCTACGGTCGCAGGTTCGAATCCTGCCTCGGGCATGGATGTGTGTGATGTCCTTAGGTTAGTTAGGTTTAAGTAGTTCTAAGTTCTAGGGGACTAATGACCTCAGAAGTTGAGTCCCATAGTGCTCAGAGCCATTTGAACCATTTTTGAACAGAACAAAGGTGGATCCCGGCAGACCTTGCATCATTCGTACTCCCGTTGTGGAGAGGCGAGTAATGCAACAGGTGGAGGAAGATCCTAGGAACAGGCGTTCGTAGAATTTCAGCGTCTGTTGGGAGATCCTGCCTGAACAGTTTCTATACCTGGATCATGTACAGTGTGACCAAGCCTTTCGGCTACAAGATCAACCTGCCAGAATGCAGTTCATCCAATGGCTGTTGCAAAAATGTGCTGCAGATCCACTTTTACAAGCAAAGTTACTGTTAACAGATGGGGCGGGTTTCATGTGAGATGGGATTGTCAGGCCGGCCGGTGTGGCCGAGCGATTCTAGGCGCTTCAGTCTGGAACCGCGCGACCGCTACGGTCGCAGGTTCGAATCCTGCCTCGGGCATGGATGTATGTGATGTCCTTCGGTTAGTTAGGTTTAAGTAGTTCTAAGTTCTAGGGGACTGATGACCTCAGATGTTAAGTCCCGTAATGCTCAGAGACATTTGGGATTGTCAGTTTTCATAACCAAGATGTGTGGGCTGATGCAGATCCACAAAGAGAGGCATCAGCGCCAATTTTCAACCAGTGTATTAGCAGAAATTATTTTCTATAGACTAATAGGCCCTCACACACTGTCAAACAAGTATACTGACGCAGTTTATCGTCATTTACTAGCAAAAAGCTTGTATGGCCTTCTAGAGGAGGTACCAATCCAACAATGGCTGGAGATGTGGTTCATGCATAATGTAGTACCAGCCCATTTTCTCCAAAAAGATCGAGAACCCCTTACACAGACATTTAATGGGCAATGGATTGGTCGAGGAGGTCCAATGCTTTTCCTGATCTTAGTACCTTGGATTTTTGATCGTGGAGGTACTTGAAATGTCTGATGTGTGCAAACCCCATTAGTGATGTATAAACACTACGGGAACACGTCTAGAGAGTGCGTGATTCCCCAAAACGTTGGACAGAATCGTGCCTTAGTACGAGTAAACACCATACTGAGCACCTTCTTCAGTGGTGGCTCGCAAGTGGAGGTCGTATGCAATAACAAGGGCCAGACGGAGTTGCCGTGCGGTTCTAGGCGCTTCAGTCTGGAACCGCGCGACCGCTGCGGTCGCAGGTTCGAATCCTGCTTCGGGCATGGATGTGTGTGATGTCCTTAGGTTAATTACGTTTAAGTAGTTCTAAGTTCTAGCGGACTGATGACCTCAGAAGTTAAGACCCATAGTGCTCAGAGCCATTTGAGCCATTTTTTAAATAACAAGCAGATTACATCAAAGCTATGGCGTGCCACTGGGGAGTGTTATGGGACCATTGATTTTCACAATATATATAAATGACCTAGTAGATAGTGTTGGAAGTTCCATGCGGCTTTTCGCGGATGATGCTGTAGTATACAGAGAAGTTGCAGCATTAGAAAATTGCAGCGAAATGCAGGAAGATCTGCAGCGGAAAGGCACTTGGTGCAGGGAGTGGCAACTGATCCTTAACACAGACAAATGTAATGTATTGCGAATACATAGAAAGAAGGATCCTTTATTGTATGATTATTTGATAGCGGAACAAACGCTGGTAGCAGTTACTTCTGTAAAATATCTGGGAGTGTGCGTGCGGAACGATTTGAAGTGGAATGATCATATAAAATTAATTGTTGGTAAGGCGGGTACCAGGTTGAGATTCATTGGGAGAGTCCTTAGGAAATGTAGTCCTTCAACAAAGGTGGTGGCTTACAAAACACTCGTTCGACCTATACTTGAGTATTGCTCATCAGTGTGGGATCCGTACTAGGTCGGGTTGACAGAGGAGATAGAGAAGATCCAAAGAAGAGAGGCGCGTTTCGTCACAGGGTTATTTGGTAAGCGTGATAGCGTTACGGAGATGTTTAGCAAACTCAAGTGGCAGACTCTGCAAGAGATGCTCTCTGCATCGCGGTGTAGCTTGCTGTCCAGGTTTCGAGAGGGTGCGTTTCTGGATGAGGTATCGAATATATTGCTTTCCCCTACGTATACCTCCCGAGGAGATCACGAATGTAAAATTAGAGAGATTCGAGCGCGCACGGAGACTTTCCGACAGTCGTTCTTCCCGCGAACCATACGCGATTGGAACATGAAAGGGAGGTAATGACAGTGGCACGTAAAGTGCCCTCCGCCACACACCGTTGGGTGGCTTGCGGAGTATAAATGTGGATGTATTGTTTCACAGTAAACGAATAATATCATTTCGTTTGTTTACTCTTTCATTTACTACATTCGTAACAGCAAAGTGCTTGCAGTAGAAGTGTTGTGGAGAAGCGAGTATTGTAAGGAATGGAAGAAGATTCTGGAGATGGTGTACGAAGTCCTTATAGCTCTTATGGTATGCATTCAGAAGCTATGTTTACTGGACCTTTTTTTCTTGTTTTGGCCCATGCTATAACCTCTCAAACTTTCGAATAATTTTTTTTATGCTTTGTATATACAGAAAACGGAGAAGTACGCTCAAGTGCACAGGTAACAGCACCTATAAGGACGCTAGACGAACCTCGTACCTCCCTCCCCTCCGGCTGTCGCACCCCCCCCCCCCCCCCCGTTCCTCTTCGTACTCTGTGGCATTGATGTATATTTCCGCTTCTTGAAGAAGAAAAACATCATTTGTTAGAGTGGAATGAAAGGTGGCCTCGCTGTGTCGGAGCTTTCAAGGGGCGGGCGCCCCTCTGGCGGCTGACGCAGCGCCGTTGTCGTTTCCGCTGGTTTTCGCGCTTTAGTTTCCGCCGTCACCGAATTTCCAGAGATAGAAACCTTTTCTTTTGCTTCAGGGGATAAGGTGAAAGCGTCTGCCAAGACGGCCAGAAAAATTCCTCCGAAAACATCACCAGAGTGTAAGCAAGAGCCTAAAGGTAGCAGGCAACACGGAAACGACGGAGATGTTTCTTTCATGGCCTTACGTCTTCTCCGGGATTTCGAGTGTTTTCGTTGAATTCTTTCCATTTTCTGAGCAGTTTTGTTTATCTGTGTGTAGTGTCTCATTTTATGCCATCTTGTACTGGGATGCTGATATTTCCTGAACCATAACATTTCGGGAATTCTTCCGTAACCCGACTGTGTAACGTAACGTATTCAGTAGTATTTAGGCGTTAGTAGTGTTCCGACTGGTCGACTGCTGTCTACAACGCAGTACGATGAGCGATGTTTCATTGGATATTCTGATGATGCCACTGCTTGATCTCAAATATCTCTCCGTGATAATGACAAGGTAGAGATTGAGTCAATAATTAAATCACTAAAGACTGAGGTCCCTCCGGGATACGACGGCATCTCCAGCAGAATACTAAAGTACTGTTCTACATACACTACTGGCCATTAAAATTTCTACACCAAGAAGAAATGCAGATGATAAACGGGTATTCATTGGACAAATATATTATACAAGAAGTGACATGTGATTACATTTTCACGCAATTTGGGTGCATAGATCCTGAGAAATCAGTACCCAAAATAACCACCTCTGGCCGTAATAACGGCCTTGATACGCCTGGGCATTGATCACAACAGAGCTTGGATGGCGTGTACAGGTACAGCTGCCCATTCAGCTTCAACACGATACCACTGTTCATCAAGAGTAGTGACTGGCGTATTGTGAAGAGCCAGTTGCTCGACCACCATTGACCAGACATCAATTGGTGAGAGATCTGGAGAATGTGCTGGCCAGGGCAGCAGTCGAAAATTTCCTGTATCCATAAAGGCCCGTACAGGACCTGCAACATGCGGTCGTGCATTATCCTGCTGAAATGTAGGGTTTCGCAGGGATCGAATGAAGGGTGGAGCCACGGATCGTAACACATCTGAAATGTAATGTCCAATGTTCAAAGTGCCGTCAATGCGAACCAGAGGTGACCGAGATGTGTAACCAATGGCATCCCCATACCATCACGAGGAGTGATACGCCAGTATGGCGATGACGAATACACACTTCCAATGTGCGTTTACCGCTATATCGCCGAACACGGATACGACCATCGTGATGCTGTAAACAGAACCGTTCGTGCACCCAGGTTCGTCGTTGAGTGCACCATCGCAGGCGCTCCTGTCTGTGATACAGCGTCAAGGGTAACCGCAGCCATCGTCTCCAAGCTGATAGTCCATGCTGCTGCAAATGTCGTCGAACTGTTCGTGCAGATAGTTGTTGTCTTGCAAACGTCCCCATCACTTGACTCAGGCATCGAGACGTGGCTGCACGATCCGTTACAGCCATGCGGATAAGATGCCTGTCATTTCGACTACTAGTGATACGAGGCGTTCCATATTACCCTCCTGAACCCACCGATTCCATATTCTGCTAACAGTCATTGGATGTCGACCAACGCGAGCAGCAATGTCGCGATACCATAAACCGCAATCGCGATGGGCTACAATCCGACCTTTATCATAGTCGAAAACGTGATGGTACGCATTTCTCCTCCTTACACGAGGCATCACAACAACGTTTCACCAGGCAACGCCGGTCAACTGCTGTTTGTGTATGAGAAATCGGTTGGAAACTTTCCTCGTGTCAGCACGTTGTAGGTGTCGCCACCGGCACCAACCATCTGTGAATGCTCTGAAAAGCTAATCATTTGCATGTAACAGCATCTTCTTCCTGTCGGTTAAATTTCGCGTCTCTAGCACGTCATCTTCGTGGTGTAGCAATTTTAATGGCCAGTAGTGTATGTTGGCCCGGTTCTTAGCCATATATGTAACTTTTTCTTTCGGAATAGTCAGTTTCCTGACATATTAAAAACACCCAGTAGTGAACCCACTTTATAAAAAAGGAGAAAGGGATAATGTAGGCAATTTTAGACCGATTTCTATGCCGTCGGTGTTTGCTAAAGTTATTGAAAAGGCGTAAGTGATTGTTTGAATCCAAATTCCTTGCTGTCAAATGTACAGTTTGGTTTTAGATGTGATTTAACAACTGAAAATGCTATATTTGCTTTGCTCTATGAGGCTATGGAGAGATTAAATAAATGAATGCGAATGGTAGGCGTCTTCTTTGATTTAAGTAAGGCGTTTGGTTGTGCTGACGACAAAATATTAGTCCGGAAGTTGGACCACTAAGGGATAAAGGAAGTAGCTCGCAGCTGGTTCACCTCTTACTTTAAGAACAGACAGCAGAAGGTCATTGTCAGCAATATTGAAATTGCTCCGACGTGTAATCCCAATGGGGCACAGTTAAGTGGGGGAGAGGATGGGAGTGGGGGCGGGGGTGCCCCAGGGGTCGGTGCTGGGGCCACTACTGTTTCTTATTTGTGTAAATGATATACCTTCTAGTATTACAGCTGATTCTAAAATGTTTCTGCTTGCTGACGACACCAGATCGATAGTGAAGGATGCTGTGTTCAATATTAACACAGTATCAAATAATGCAGTTCAGGACATAAGTTCATGGCTTGTAGAAAATAAATTGATGCTAAGTTAGAGTAAGACGTTTGATTACACAGAATGGACATATGGTTAGTGAGACTGAACAGCTCAAATTTCTAGGCGTTCAGATAGACAGTGAGCCACCATGGTGAGCCCATGTTCAGGATTTTGTTCAAAACTAAATGCTTCTTTATTTGGCATTAGAACAGTATCTGTGGTAAGTGATTGTTCAGCACGAAAAGTAGTCTACTTCGCTTACTTCCATTCGCTTATGACGTATGGTGTTACTTTTTGAGGCAACTCTTCTGATTCAAAAAGGTATATTGGGCTGGGAAACAGGCGGTTCGAGCAATATGTTGTGTAAATTCGCGAACCTCTTGTCGATACCTGTTCAGTAATCTCGGAATTCTGGAATTGGCCTCTCAATACACGTTTTCTTTAATGACGTTTGTTGTTAATAATATCAGTTTATCCCAAGAGTTAGCAGCTTTCATTCGCTTAATACTAGACAGAAATCCAATCTAGATTTTGAACGCACGTCCTTGACTCTTGTTCGGAAAGGGGCACAGTATTCTGCTGCATCCATTGTCAATAAGCTGCCACAAGAATTAAAGAAAATGTCAGCAGTAAGCGATACACTGTCAAGTCTAAGCTGAAGGATTATCTCATGGCTTACCCCCTCTGTTCTGCCGAGGAACTCGTGGAAAAATTTAAAGAAATTAAGTGCATTCCTTTGTTACGTTTTTAGCTGTTTTTTTTTTTTTTAACTTATGGCTTTTCGCCTTTTGAGATTCATATATGTTTCATTTTACCTACTATTACTTTTCTGTTATTATTACATGTACGGACTCGTTCCATGACCACGGAGACTTGCTCCTCAAATTTGTCCTACGAAAAAGACATACAAAATAAAATAAAGTAAATCAAACATGTTTCATCCTCACTGTTTCAGGCACCTACAGACTTCTACATGTATAACTACAATTATTTGTAGGAAAGTAAAAAAAACGAATATTAAAGTTAACGAAACAGTTATCTATAGCGATCTACAAAGCAATAATTACTATAAAATTTGTAATTGAGTAATCAATTATTAATAGTTAAGTAAACAAACATTTCTTTGTAAACTTTATAGTGCTTTCAATCTAATTAGCCCTTTGCTGAAGCATGCTAAATCTGAAACATCATGTTGGTTTATTGAGAGACAGTACTTAAAGACAAATAATGCGTTATTCGAAAACAACTGTGTTGAGCAATATGGGATAAACTCAACTGGACGACACTTACTGCGTCGCCATCACGAGTTGGGTGTGAGATGGAACACGTGAAGCGACTGGGAAGAAGTTCTCTTGCTTCTCATTGTCTCTCCAGAGACACGTTCCCATTTTTGGGTCTCTGACTGGCTAGAATGCACCAGTAGAGACAGTAAAAAGATCTGATGTATGAAAGTATGAGGGTGAATACGCGTGGAGTAACGCATACAAATTGTGTGCGTGTGCTGCAAATCGAACTGATGTTAATTATATTTTATTGCGATTATATGATTATTACTCAAAGTGATTATGAATACAGGTGGTACACATTCCACAAGGATAGTTCCCGTGATAAATAAACGTGCTTTGGTACTCCTAAAGTTGTATGAATACTCATTGCTAACAGCCTGTCAGTCTATTAATCGTTTGTGGGGATACTCATTGCACTTCAGATGAGTGCTATCAACGGACGTACAATTGGGCGATGTTTTCTACATAACGGACAAATCTATAGAAGCCGTAAGGTTTGTGGAAAGAAAATTCGCGGCCTGTACCTGAAATGTACACTCAACGGGACTAAAAGCGGGCCACCCCTGAGCTCCAACGTATAGGTCGCACCCGTCCATTTGCAACCAGCATAGCAGAGCTGTGTCGCAGGTCCTCTAAACCGTCTGCAGAACAATCGTTTGGCCGTATACAGTGGGTACCATGAGACGCTACTAGAGAACACTGCTCTTTATGGCAGTCAGTACAGATGTAAACCAATACCGTCACACAACACACATTAGAAAACACGTTGTTAGAGATGAGACGGCCCTTAATACTTGTAAATTAAACTTCATTACAATAAGTGACACTGCAGAAGTCTTATCACCCTCACTAAATGACATGAAGAGTTGTTGTTCGTGACCTGAATTTGAACCCACTGTTAACCTCACAAAGCTTACGGGCTGATCGAGACTCGACTATGCATAAAGAGACGTAAAATATCGAAGTATTCACAGGTATCAGTTTATAAGACCGAAAGTCCGAACATGCAAATAAATAAATGATATATTTAGCACTACACCGGGAACCCCATGAAGTCTATATTGCTCCTAGAAAGAAACCACGACAGGTTTGTAATAAAGTACAATGCACAAGTCTGAAACGCCGTGAAGTAAAGTTGTGCTGATGGATGGGGAGTAGAACCCAGTATTTATATGAATTGTTAATTAAGCACGATCAGAAGTACTTTGAATTCCCTCCGCAGTGAACAGGGAAAAAGGCAAATTGACTCTGCTGCAATAACCAGTAAGCAGGAATATTTTCAAAATTAGTATATATGAATTTTCAAATATTATAAAAATGGCAAAAAACATTGATCGAAACTGAAATTACTTCGCTATACAACATTGAATTAAAATTTTTTAATACATTTATGAATCTAAAAGTATTTGTTAGTGTCAGGAACATCTTTGTAGGGTTCGATAAAATGGGTTCAGTTCAATATAGACACCTACAGAAGCTTTATTTCTAGGTGTCTCTAAAAAATACTAGATTTGCACCTGCTTAAAATTGGATGTTTCAAGTTTACTTCGTTTCTTCTAGTTTTTAGTATTTCCGAGCTACTTGAATGTTCGCCAGTCATTCATTACTTCCCCATTTTCTGAGCCGAAATGTCGCCTACCTACGAACAGTAAGCGTTTGCTTGCCTGAACGATGATGCCGCCTTTTTAGAACGTTTTCAGATTTTTGCTTCTGTAGTCACAGTCATTTATTGCACCTGTGCGAGGATCAGAAATTACAGTTACGTTGAGATGTTCCTCGGGTGGCGTAATATCAGGAGGTTAAATTAACTGTTGAATCGGACAGATTGTATTATGTGGTCTCCCTGGAGTGAAAAGTAGGAGTATTTTGAGATATGCGGTAGTGTGATTTCTTACGTCTGTGCTTGCCTCCCTAATTATCTACAGCTCATACCTTCCTTGCTGGTACTGGCCTTGAGCTATTACCCAGTTCATTACTCTTGGGAAATACTCGACTGATGTGTTGGAACAGAGTACACAACATATACACTGTAAAGAACGTGCTGCAGTGAAGGATGTGCAGCATGACAGGTGTTGTTCTCATCGGAGTGGCCATTGCTGTCTCAGACATGATTGGCGAATGTCATACTTTTGGTAATGTATTTTAATTGATCTGATATTTAACCACTTATATTGTATCAGTGATAATCTTTATTCATAATTAAATCCCCAAATATTGTGACATTTTATTTGATGATTTTAGATATGATAGGTGGAATCCTGCTCTGTAGCAGTGATACGTCGTGAGCAAATGGACAGCGTTTGAGACAAAACGTTGTTCTTGCAGGATGTGGCAACGAGTAGTTGAGCGTTGGCTTCCTGGCAGCCTGCGCTTTTGTTTGTTGCCAGTTTTCAGGTAAAGGAAACAGGTGGGTCATGACGACGCGAAAGGTCTCTGCACTCAAGAGGTCAGCGACGTCGTCTCAGAGGTGAGTAGCTTCACGCTACCTAATGAGATACATCACATCTCTATCATAGCACAGGTCACACACTGCAGTTATAATCTGACGCTGTTCACTAAATCGAGCTTAGGCTTGGTGTGCATTGCTGAAACCGTTGTCCGTAAGAGGAAGCTTTTATTTATTTTTCTTAGTCGGAAGTCTTCTGGCTGGTTTGTTGCGGACCGCCACGAATTCCTCTTCTGCGCTAATCTCTCCGTCTCGCAGTAGCACTTGCACCCTACGTCCTCAATTATTTGTTATATGTATTCTAATCTTAGTCTTCTCCTGCAATTTTTATCCTTTTAGCTCCAATGAAAGTTATTCCCTGATATCTTAACACGTATACTGTCATACTGCCCTTCTATTTGTCTGTATTTTCCATATGTTCCTGTCTTTGCCGATTCTGCGGAGAACTGCCTCATTCCTTATGTTACCAATTCACCTAATTTTCAACATTTTTCTTTTCCGGTTTTCTTACTGAACATGATTAGCTACCATATAATGCAGTGTTCCCAACGCACATTTCTTCCTCAACTTGAGGCATATGATTGATACCGTCAAACTTCTTGGTCATGAACACGCACTTTCCCTGCTTTTTATGTCTTCCTTGCTTCGTCCATCATGGGTTGCTCTGCTTACGAGGTGGAAAAGTTTAACTTCGTCTACTTGGTGATCACCAATTCTGATGTCAAGTTTCTCGCTATTCCCATTTGTACTACTTTTCATTACCTCCGTCTTTTCCAAGCTTACTCTCAAACCATATTCTGTACTCATTAGGGTATTCATTTCATTTGACAGATCGTGTAATTCCTCTTCACTTTTACTGATGGTCTCAATATCATCACCGAATCTTATCATTGGTATTCTTTCACCCTGTATTTTGATCCCACTCTTGAGCCTTTCTTTTATTTCCGTCATTACTTCTCCGTGGTATAGATTGGAAAGTAGGGCTGACAGACTGCTTCCATGTCTCAACCCTTTTTAATCAGAGGACTTTGACCTTGGTCTTCCAATCATAACCCTCCCTATTGGTTCGTGTACATATTATAAGTGACTCGTCTCTCCCTATAGCTTAAACCTATTTTTCTCAGCATTACGAACATCTCGTACCATTTTATATTGCCCAATGCTATTTCTAGGTCGACGAATGCTGTGAGCGTATCTTGATTTTATTTCAGTCAGAACTACCTCTCTGGAGCCTTTATCTTTCTTAAATCCAAGCTGATGGTTATCTGACAGGTCCTCAGTTCTCTTTTCCATTTTCTGCATAATATTCTTGTCAGCAGCTTGGATGTATGAACTATTAACCAACTTGTCCAATAGTTCTCGCACACATCTGCCCTTGCTGTCTTCGGAATTGTGTAGGTGATATTTGTCAGAAACGCTGATGGTATGTCGCCAGCTAGATAAATTCTACATACCAGCTGAAATAGTCGTTTAGTTGCCACTTCCCCAAATGATTTCAAAAATTCCAGTGTAACGCTATTTATCCCATCAGCTCCATTTGATCTCAAGTCTTTTAGAGTTCTCTTAAATTCTGACTCTGGTACTGAGAATCCTTTGACTTCCCTATCGACTGCCATTTATTCTTCTATCACGTCATCTGACTAGTCTCACCCCAGATAGTTGCCTTCAGTGCACTCTTTCCAACTGTCCTTTATCTCCTCTGCGTTTAACAGTGGAATACCCATTGCGCTCTTAATATTACGACCCTTGCTTTTAGGTTCATCGAAAGTTGTTTTTACATTTCTTTATAATGAGCCAGCTCTGCCGACGAGCATTTCTTTTCGATTCCTTCACATCTTTTCTGCATCCATTTCGACTTCCCTGTCCTGCAACTCCTATTCATTTCATTCCTGGCCGGCGCGCCAGGACTAAATTGTCTAGCCTGGGCGTTTTGCATACTACTGATGTAAACGTTGTGGCAGCTGTTTTGCCGTGCGGAACGTTGATCCTCACTTAACATATCAACAGACTCAAGCGCAGTCAGAAAATATTCTTCATCATTTTCCGGAATGTGTAGTAACTTATCTTTAATGTTAAAATGCAATCTGGCTTTCAGTGCGCGGAGTACATCGCGCGTAGCTACAGGTTCATCAAGAAAGTGTCCCATATTCAAATATTTCTCAAAATATCGGCACAAATTGCCATGTTTAAGATTGAAAGGCTCTGGTTCGACATTCTGCAAAATACTAACGCGAATTCTTTACAGACGAATGGAAAAACTGGTAGAAGCCGACCTCGGGGAAGATCAGTTTGGGTTCCGTAGAAATGTTGGAACACGTGAGGCAATACTGACCCTACGACTTATCTTAGAAGAAAGATTAAGGAAAGGCAAGCCTACGTTTGTGGCATTTGTAGACTTAGAGGAAGCTTTTGACAATGTTGACTGGAATACTCTCTTTCAAATTTTGAAGGTGGCAGGAGTATAATACAGGGAGCGAAAGGCTGTTTACAATTTGTACAGAAACCAGATGGCAGTTATAAGAGTCGAGGGACATGAAAGGGAAGCAGTGGTTGGGAAGGGAGTGAGACAGGGTTGTAGCCTCTCCCCGAAGGTATTCAATCTGTATATTGAGCAAGCAGTAAAGGAAACAAAAGAAAAATTCCGAGTAGGTATTAAAATCCATGGAGAAAAAATAAAAACTTTGAGGTTCGCCGATGACTGTAATTCTGTCAGAGACAGCATTGGACTTGGAAAAGTAGTTGAACGGAATGGACAGTGTCTTGAAAGGAGGATATAAGACGAACATCAACAAAAGCAAAACGAGGATAACGGAATGTAGTCGAATTAAGTCGGTTGATGCTGAGGGAATTACATTAGGAAATGAGACACTTAAAGTGGTAAAGGAGTTTTCCTATTTGTGGAGCTACATAATTGATGATGGTCGAAGTAGAGAGGATATAAAATGTTGACTGGCAATGGCAAGGAAAGCGTTTCTGAAGAAGAGAAATTTGTTAACATCGAGTATAGATTTAAGTGTCAGGAAGTCGTTTCTGAAAGTATTTGTATGGAGTGTAGTCATGTATGGAAGTGAAACATGGACGATAAATAGTTTGGACAAGAAGAGAATAGAAGCTTTCGAAATGTGGTGCTACAGAAGAATGCTGAAGATTAGATGGGTAGATCACATAACTAATGAGGAGGTATTGAATAGGATTGGGGAGAAGAGGAGTTTGTGGCACAACTTGACTAGAGGAAGGGATCGGTTGGTAGGGCATGTTCTGAGGCATCAAGGGAACACCAATTTAGTACTGGAGCGCAGGGTGGAGGGTAAGAATCGTAGAGGGAGACCAAGAGATGAATAAACTAAGCAGAATCAGAAGGATGTAGGCTGCAGTAGGTACTGGGAGATGAAGAAGCTTGCACAGAATAGAGTAGCATGGAGAGCTGCATCAAACCAGTCTCAGGACTGAAGACGACAACAACAACAACAACAACAAGATGTTCTTGTACCGACTGCGACCAAATTTTGCCCAAGAAAGCTCTTTCAAATTGCTCATAAGTCACCCATCTGTCGGCTTCATTATGTGCCCACTAGCTGCGTCACCCTGAATGTGGCCTACAACGTAAGAAATTCTCTTTCGGTCGCTCTATGCTCTTGAAACGCATTTCTAAACGCTTTCAGAAAAATTACAGAATGTGCAGTACGTTTTTCTGGGATGAAAATTTTAAATTGCCGATGTTTAATCAGACTTTCTTTTTCTTTGGCACTGTAATGTCTGTTGCTTTCACTGTAATGTACTGCCCATGAATATCACGTCTGTAATTGAGTGTTGTATGTACGGGTGTGTACATACAAGTGTCTGTTTTCATCACCAAAGCGAGCATTTTGATTATTAGCATTACTACATTCCAGTCGTATGTCATTGTTTAGTTGTTTCTGTTGTGCTGCTTTGGACTGAGGTGCCTCAGCTATGACATGTTTATTATTTTTGACAAATTCGGTTATGGTGTCGAGCACAACCGCCGGTAATTTTTTCTGTGCACATTGGTCAAAATATTTATTTTTATGATCAACTTATAACACTTCTGTCTGCTACTGCTATACCATAACCTCGAAACTCGTGGAATTTTGCAAAACAGAATTATTTTGTTAGAGTAATAATGGTATAAAGCAACAGATCAGTGTTACCCTCTGAGAGGAATTTTGTTATGCTGACCGTGTTGTACCTAAAGGAGGTGGCTTATCGGAAGTGAAAGTCAGAATTACGTAAATATTTGAACAGTAACAAACAAAATTTTGCCTAGCTATACTGTTTATAGAATAAGGAAAACGGTCGCCAGCCTAATTAGGCAAGAGAAAGATTAACGTTCTCGTTTAAGGAAGTAGATATAAGTAACTATAACGGATCAACACAATCTATACTTTGTCACACGTGAGTGCAGTGAACTCTGGCACATACATATGTTTACGGTAATATTGGAACTAACAGAGCAGCAGAAACAATTTGCAAAATTATAACAGATACCGAAACACACTATTACTTTCAGGGCTTACACAAAGTGAATGGTCTTTATAACATTACTATTAATATGCACTTCTAATACACAAGAGAGACAAACACTTAGCAAACATGAGTATATAACGTTTCACAACTGCAAGCTTTCTCACTTTTACTATTTAACAATACCTTTTCACACGATTCTGACCTTGAAAGATCATTGAATGACATATCAATTTTTTCGATAATTCTGTTGCATTGCATTTCGATTTGTTTACTTTGTGCTGCCATTTGTGCATATATATCATCATAGTGCGCTGTAAACTGTTGCCCCAGTGCTGCAATTTGTGTAGATATATCGTCATAGTGCGCTGTCAATTGTTGCCCCCGTGCTGCGATTTGTGCAGACAACATTTTTAGCAATTCTGTCACATCTAGATTCTTTTCACTTTTAGTTTCTACCGCATTTTTGTGTTCAAATCCAACACCCCTTGCTGTTTCCGGTGATTCTAACATATCCCTCGATTCGTTAGCATAGACATTGTCTTTAGCAACATCGTCTGTTTCACCTTGTTTAGTGTGTACAGTGTTCATAGCTTGGATCGGTTTGTTTACGTCCGCGTGATAACGTACGTAATTTAACTCGCGCGTACTGCCATCTGTTGGTGCGCTGCCTGAACTGCTCTCGATTGCATTCTGCTCTCGCGTATTTAGTTTCATTTCTTGTTTCCTGTCCATTTTAGTTGCTATTAAGTATTTAATTTTCAATTTAAGCTGAACTTTCACTATCCGTTCTGTCAAATAATGTACAGGTTCGTGCCGCTGGACGTTTTATGTTCACTCTATGTTTGTGAAATGCTAACTACTTATAACTTTTTCCCGCTTGTTGCTGCATTTTGAACACCGTCCTGTCACGCGGCGCCACGTATAACACTGCAATAGCATTTACGTAGCTTACGTAATCAACTACCAAATTTGGTTTATTACTTATTATGTCCCAACAGAATAGAGATGGGCAAACTGAAACACGTAACTGTTTCGAAACAAATGAAACAGTACAATGTAATGTTTCGATACGCCGTTTCGAAACAGTTTGTGTTTTGTAATCTAATAAACCTACACATTTTATCATCTTGAATGTCTACTGTATAAGTATGTCCATATAAACACAAATGAGGTGCGAGAGCGCTACACTTGGGCGTCTTGGCAATTTCGTATTTCCTGCAGCAAATGCGCTGCTTTCGTGTTGTGTGACTTTCATACTTTTCAATTGGCTGAAGACAGCCGTAGCTGAAGACAGAGCAACCACCACGAACGGAACTGGAGGTGGGAGCAAACTGCAGAAACAACGGATATGCTACTGGGATTCCCACATTCCGTTAGTATGGGTAATATACCCATCCTGCTAATTTACATGCGCACAAAGGGAATCATTGTGGATAATAGGCACAGTAACTATAGACTAACAAATAACGCCAAATAATTCGAATAAATAACAAAATATAACAGAAAAAAATTTTGTCTTTCAAGGTGTTTCGAACCGTTACTATAAATTCACTATGCTTCCCAGCCCTTCCCGTTCACCATTACACTATCAGTGATATGTCAAACAGATTGGTTGCAATTATACCTACATCAAATTTATGTATATGTCTAATAACTGTCACTCTGCACCTTTTTTTATTCAAAATGTTGTAGGCTTACTTGCGTTTCTTAATATGATTACTGTAGATGAAAAGAGAAGCGTATGTTATATAAAAAAAGTGTAATTTAATCGAATGATTTTCACATATTTATTATTTTGAATGTGAACAGTACACATTGTTTTATTGTTTGGTTAGTGTTTATAAAGCAGATGTTACGCCATTTCGTAATAGGACAGTCAGCTAGAAAAAAAGCTTTATTTTCTGATATCTTAAGCTTCATGCTATTGCTTGTCAGAAAGATTTCGACACTCTTGAAAGTGTTTCATGAAGTGTTATGTTGTGTTTCAGCACCTGTGCCGAGCCTGAATCTCGTACGACACAGAGCGGAATGAAACATCACTGTTTCGATACAATTAGTCCGTTCCAAGCACAGGTGGACTGAAACAGCCTTATTTTGAAACAACGATACAGTTTCTGTGTCTGGCTCGAGATCGAATCTAGTGCGGTTATCCGAGACAGGGGCGGAATGAAACACCACTGTTTCGAAACAGTGAACCACAGCCGTTCCGAAACACTGAAACAGTGGCCAAGTCTACAACAGAACAAATAGTCCTGTCACGGAAAAGCCACGTATAACACTGCCGTCTGCTACTGCTATACCATAACCTCGAAACTTGAGGTAGTTTGCAAAACAGAATTATTTTGTTAGAGTGATAATGGTATAAAGCAACAGAGCAGTGTTACCCTCTGAGACTAATTTTGTTATATTGGCCGTGTTGTACCTAACGGAGGTGGCTTTTCGGAAGTGAAAGTCAGAATTACGTAAATATTTGAACAGTAACAAACGAAATTTTGCCTATCTGCACTGTTTAATGGATAAAGAAAACGGTCGCCAGCCTAACTAGGCAAGAGAATGATTAACATTCTCGTTCAAGAAAATAGTTATTAGTAATTTTAGTGGATAAACACAACCTATACTTTGTCACACGGGAGTGCAGTGAACTCTGAGACATACATTTGTTCACGTTAAGAATGAAGCTAGCAGTTAGAGCAGCAGAAACTATTTGCAAAATTATAACTGATACCGAAACACACTATTACTTTCAGGGCTTACACAAAGTGAATGGTCTTTATAACATTACTATTAATATGCACTTCTAATACAGAAGAGAGACAAACACTTAGCAAACATGAGTATATAACGTTTCACAACCGCAGCTTTCTCACTTTTGCTACAGCGAAACACAATGTTGACAAAATTGCAAGACACTGACTCACCTTTTCGAATTTACTACAGACAATAATGTGATCATTTGCTTTATAAGCCTCAGTCTTAAGAACTTTTAATTTTGAAGTTAGCAACAGCACTTTAATAAGCAGTTTTAATAGGAATATTTTCAGCAAACAACATTTACTTTAACTCACTCTCTTGCCACCTTAATTTTAACTTTCTTTTTACTATGTTGAAGAGGCATTAATGAGCAAAATATTGGGCTTTAATGTTCTTTTAGTAAGGACACTCGGATATCACTTTAGCTCAAACGGAGAGGAACCTGAGAGGTGTTATGATGAGAAAAAAAAATCAGGGTAGGTACATAAATTCAGATATAAATTACCTTATATTTAAGCACATTAGCACATCCATTAAGCTGATCCTTCACTGTACATCACTATAGTATTACCTTACAGTGATTGCGCAACGTGGTGGCAACTGCATGTTGGTTGGTGGATTCGCAGACAGAATTGCTGGACTCTGTCATTTCTTGGTGGCGACGACAGATACAAATTCCAGAATAGTTCCAGCTATTTATCCATCCATCCGAGGCATTGGAAAATGGCAGGAAAAGCCTCTCTCGGAACCAGCACGATACAAATTCCAGAATAGTTCCAGCTATTTATCCATCCATCCGAGGCATTGGAAAATGGCAGGAAAAGCCTCTCTCGGAACCAGCACGATATGCAACATTTAGATGACAGTGCGCAGTTTGGTAGCTCGTCCCCGACTCGTGCTCGTCCTCGACCGACTATCAGTTCCTCCTTTTCTACATAGGCCAGCCACAATTTGCGCGCGCTACACAGTTCCGTTCCCGAGGGGAACCACAACAACTTTTACATGCAGAATAACTAAGAGCCCTAAGTGAGGATCAGCAGTTTACATAACAGTAAACAAACATTTTCAATAAAACAGAACCTTTGCACATATTGACATTTCTACCAAAAATTATTCACACAGAAATTACAATTATATATAGTGAGTTTTGTTCCCTCCAAATGGGACAAAGAATTTAATAGACAGATACACTACTCTGCATAGAATCAAACCATGACATCAAAGTTTTTACAAAGAAAAGAGTATACAATTTTATGTTATCGATTCAAATAAACACATTTACAGATGCTCAATGTTGGAACATTAAATGAAACAAAAGCAAAATAAATCCGTACAGCATAAGAGCTATGGTGTTACAAACTCTGTCATGAAATTCTTTATTTATGTTGGTATGATGGTTGTCGGTGCGTAGTTGCAGTTTGTCTGTAAGTTGTTTATCCATAGTGTTAACTTTGGCTTCAATTTCAGTAATGCGTGTTTTTATTGAGTCATGAACTGGCGGATAAGATTTGATTTGAGTAGTAACAACTTCGCATGTAGTATTCAAATGTCTGACTTCAGTTTGAATATCTTTTACGTCTTTTGTGTTTTTTTTCTTGCTGTAAGTCCAGTCTCAGTCTCGTTTTAATCTCGTCTACTCTTTCGCACAAAATATCATTACAAGTTTTTAGCGCTCTTAATTCAGCATTAGTCTCGTCATGTCGCGTTTTTAAAATTGTCATGTTTTCAGTCATATGATTTTGTATTGATGTCATGTCATTTTTGTGTTTTCAGTCATTTGCTTGATAATAGCGTCATACATGCTGGCAATATTTGTCAACTGAAACTGCTCTGCCCCTGCCACGTCGTTTGACGTGACGTGACGGGCAAGAATGGGCTCTGAGCTGGATTTAGGTATTTGACTAATGGTCGGTCTATTTACGAAATTTTCGTCACTAGGCATGTTAACTGTTGATTGATCGTTATTATTGTAGTCAACTCTGGAGTCACTGTCAATGTTTTGTCCCATGTCTAAATCGGATTCGGTTTGCGTCTGTTGACTGTCGTGTTCCATTTCTGCTAATTGTTTACCTGTTACCACCATGCTACACGTAATGTATATTGCAAGAAAAATCTTTGAACTCGTTTGAGAATGAATTCATGAAATTAATTCCGTATGCAACAATGTTGCTTAATTGAGCAAATATTGCAATTAATGGTGAAAAAGTTAACATTCATGGCTGCTTGCCATGTTGCATTGCACATGACACAATTCGGCCATTTTGTGGAATAGTATGACTGTATTGTTGTAAGAAACTGTATGATAAAAATAATTTGGAATACGCGATATTGCGCAAAAATGACTGCTACGGTTACGAAAAATTTTGACAAAGCTACAAGATACAATTACTGCAAGCGCTTGGACTAGCGTGCTAGTGTAAAAATGCGATGTCTTGCCTTGGATCCAAGTATTCAGTGCAGATTCCAGGTTTCATCAACAATTTCAATGGTTCTTTTTTTTGGTCTTTACAAATATTCAATGGCAATAGCTCGTCAGATATGATCCCATTATCCATGCAAGAAAGAAAAACAATGTAGCAAGTACAATACAAGGTCCAGACACGAAGTCACCAGTTTGATTTTATCTTGGCTTTTCCTGTCTGGTTTGAGAAAATCAGAGAACAGACAAATAATAATAGGTAACGATAATAGTATGTGATCAGTTTATATAAACTTTGGGCGCTTGACAATGGCTTTTGCGTAAGGTACGCTCATTGTAAGTTAGACCGTGAGTGATTTTTCTGAAAATATTTCTTTATCGGACTTCGTAGATTGAATGTTCTAAAGATTTGGATCGTGCTGAACCATTTGAAAAACAGAACCCTAAGCCATGCCAAAAGGCCGTTTAATTGGAACGTAAATGAAACACAAAACTAAATAATATTCCCGTACTCACAAAATATTATACTAACTTAAATTACGTAGACACTTACGTTAATTCTACTGCTGTGTGCAACTATGAGTACGCCTAGTGAGTTTGCGTCTCAATAAAATAGAATAATGGCGATGTGCCAAATAATTATCTGCAGTTATGGCAGATAAGCGTCCGATCAGGATGGTTTCTAGAACAAAAAAAGGAGCCGTCTTCTCGGCAAGACAAATGAACTGCGTAATTTTTCTAATGTTTCAGCGGTTGCACGCGACAATCGATACAACTTATACTAATTAATAACTGAAGTAATTCTTTATTTATATTCTGAATTTATATCTACGTTTTTGCAATATATCCACGGCCATCCTTTAAAACTCCTACTAGCGGGCGTTACTATGGGGGTGTTTACACGTCGCCTTTATGACGGCTTGAACTCTGCTGATAACACTTTAGCCGGCCGGTGTGGCCGAGCGGTTCTAGGCGCTTCAGTCTGGAACAGCGCGATCGCTACGGTCGCAGGTTCGAATCCTGCCTCGGGCATGGATGTGTGCGATGTCCTTAGGTTAGTTAGGTTTAAGTAGTTCTAAGTTCTAGGGGACTGATGATCTCAGATGTTAAGTCCCATAGCGCTCAGAGCCATTTGAACCATTTGATAACACTTCAACGAGGCGTCTAAATGTCCGTGAAGAATTGGCAGACCAGTCTGTGTCAAGAGCCGTCACTAGAGAAGGTAGTAACGTTGGACGCTGGACTCAGGAGCGAATTCATCACAAAGCTGTTCCATTGGGCTGAGGTCAGGAATCTGGGCAGGCCAGACCATTACCATTACTGTCAACAGACCACTGCCCCACAGGTGTTACTTCATAGTCATGCTGATACAAACAAGCAGCGTCTACAAATACGTCCTCTCTTTGAGACCTTAGTATTTCCTGTTCAAATTACTTACGGGCGTATACAATGTTCAAATAACTTTCGGGAATGCAGCCGGTTGAGGTCGTCGACAACTGCCGATATTTCGATAGGAGCGCGTCCTGCCACTTTCGAGGGCTGTCGATATATCGGCGGTTGTCGACGACGTCATCCGGCAGCATTCTTGTAAGTAATGTGAACAGGTGTTCTACTGTACGCCGTACACAATGGTGTAAAACTGTTCGTACTCTTCCGTACTTAGCAGCTTCTTAAGCGCGATGAGAGCCAACATCCTAACCACGAAACCGTAACTCCACCTCCTCAGTTCTACATATGATGGCAGGTGACGTTCTCCAGGCATTCACCAAACCCAAACCATTCTTTTGAGCAGCCAGAGGCTATAGCACGAGTCATCACTCCAAGTGAATCGTCTTCAGTTATCCATTGTCTACTGTCGTCTCTCTTTACATCACTTGGAGAGTGGATTAACGTTGTCTACTAAAGTGTATGCCGTATAAGGATCTGCTCGGCCATTGCACACCCTGCTTTTCAAATCTGAACGCAGAGCCACTGGGCTCGCTTGACTTCTGGTATCACTTTGGAGTGGTTCTGTCAACTGATGTCATACGACTTTTTACAACCGCTAAATGGTGTACTGTAAATAGATTGAACCTATGACACATGATGAAGTAAGGCGGCATTAGTGTCGATCAAAAGACATTCCGAAACTGAACCAGTTTCTTCTTTAACGTCTCGGATACGTCGCTTTGCTTCCCCTATTTCATTACGAATACGTGCCTGCTGTGACGGTCTAATTTATGCTTGCGAGAAGAGTAACAAATGTTTTATGAAAACGGGTGAGCTATAACTACATTCTAATGCTATGCTGCTCATAATAACGTAACGTAATTTTTCAATTTTAACAACTAAAACATTTTTGTTTTGTTTTGGAAATGACTGCAAAACATCAGTTTCCTGTTCTTTGTCAAGCAACGAGCAGATAATTCATTCGTGACTGATGGGCAGGTGTGTCTAAATGAAATATTTCCACTTTGATGGTAGAAAATAAGATGCCGAACTTATGGGTTATATTTCTTTCTCCGATTAATCCAAGAAGTAGTGTGTTCAGCTATCATATAAGGAGAGATTAAATGAAAGTTCACTTTGGTAAAAATTTTAACTTTGGGAAACTACTGAAACGCTAGAGCGTACTTACCTTGTAGTGATCGGGAAAAGTTCAAATAAACTACTGCAATAAGCAGTAAATAAGATTTTTTAGATATGAGTTCTAATAACAAAAAGACAAGAAAAAAACAATAGCTGAAAACTAGAGACTCACCAAAACGATTTAATTTCTGGATAAAATATTTCATTTGATATTTTCGTCACCTCTTTTAATCTAAAATTACTCGTGAATATCAGGAAAATTTTTGTAGGCTTTGATCCCAAAGGCACAGTTCGACACCTATTCTACACCTATAAGGAGCCTATTTCAGCATCTCTCTAGTGCTATAATAACACTTATCCGCTTAAAATTAGATATTTTCAAGATCATTTCTTCTCCTCCAATTTGTATCAGTTTCGAGCCACTAGGATGTTGCCGTTCGTTCAGTACATCACCAAGAAATTAGTTTTCCTTTGAAGAAAGGTCGCACACATACGAACAGTATATCTTTGCTTGAGGAGAGATTCGTTATTCCAAATATACGACACGGAGTATAACATACCCAACATCAGGAACAACGAAGCCACCTTCTTCGAAAGTTTTCAGGGTTTTTGAATTCTGCGCTACTTATACCTAAAGGCAACTTTTGCATCTATGTGAGGATCACCTGGTGACAACTATTTTAGTAAGTTACACATATTTTTACTTTGAAGCGCTCCGAAATCATCGAATTTTGAATTTTTTTTAAATTTTATTTACAAGGCTTTTAAAATGCTCATGTCCTGGCACTAAGTTTCTGGTCCCCTAACTATGAAGAGGAACGAAAAGATCAAGTGCATATGGACTCTTTCTAACGTGGAAGACTTATGGATATGTAAGAGTGATAAGTGAGAACAGGCTGGTTGACTCAGCGAAAGAGGTAGAAACAAGGAAGTACGCTGTCTCCGTTGCAGCTGATAGTGGTGATGGTTGCAATAATGAAACAAGTGAGAAGAAAGATAGGCAGCAGGATGGTAGCAATGACGTATGATGATGATTTGATGTCGTAGGGTCACATGGACGGAGAATTTCAGACGCGACTTGTATTTTCGGATGCACTTATGCAAAAGTATGTCCCAAAATTTAATGAATGTGTGTGAAATGATGGCCACAACTAGAAAACAGAATAAACCTGTAGTGAAACCTGAAGTTTGATTAGGAGGACCTGAAAATGATAGAAAGCTTCAAGTACCTGGGGAGTGCAATACAAGGAACTCTGAAGAACCGTAAAGAAATAATTGGATGATTATGGAAGCTATAGCATCATGAGACATGCGGGAGGCATGACATAACAAAGAGGTATTACAGAAAAGTAAAAAAAGTGATGGAGTGCGCTGTAGAAAACTCGATTTGAATGGAAGCGAAATAAATGTGCTTGGGAAAGTCAAAACAAGTTTTATAGAACTCAGATACGAGTATTATAAATGGAAAAGACGATAGTATTAGAGAAATAAAACATGAGAAGACTGTGCAAAAATATTAAAATAGTATGAACAAATTGAAATCTTACCTCCTTGACAACTCCTTCTATACCATAGATGAATTTTTGAATATGAGTAAATAAATCTGGAGATATATGCATTTTGTGCCATTAAAGGGAATGGGATAGATAATAGAAATACTTAGGCATAACACTATAATGTAAAAAAAGGAAAAGCGAAAAAAACTTGTTTCCTGTGCGCATTTCTTGTGCATTTGAGACATTCCACATCATAGCGGTTTTCCGTGCTATTGATCAATGGAACACCTAACTAACTAACTAACTAACTTAGGAAGTTACAAATATTTTTACACTGTAGCATTCCGAAATTTTTCAATCTTCGAGATTACTTTTTATTTTTTTACTTACGTGTTCGTCGCACTCTTTTAAAATATTGGTGTCCTAGCACTAAGCTTTGTCTAACTATGAAGAGAAACGAAAAGATCAAGTACATATGGTCTGTTTCAAACGATGAAACACTTACGGATGATACGGATGTGTGAGAGTGATAAGTGAGAACTCAGCGAAAGAGGTAGAAACAAGGAATTGCGTTGTCTCCGTTCCAGTTGACAGTGGTGATGCTTGCAATAATGATACAAGTGAGAAGACAGATAGGCGGCAGGACGAAAGCAATGACGTATGATGATGATTTGGTGATGTAGCCTGTCGTGGTCATGGAATTTCTGATGCGATTTGTATTTTGGGATGCACTAATGTAAGAGTATGTCCCAAAATTTAATGAAAGTAGGTGTGAAATGATGATCACAACCAGAAAACAGAATAAACCTATAATAAAACCTGAAGTTTGATTAGGATCACCTAAAAATGATGGGAAGCTTCAAGTATCTGTGGAGTGCAATATAAGGAACTCTAAAGAACGCTAAAGGAGTGATTGGATGAGCAGAGAAGCTACAGCAACATGAGAAATGCAGGAGGCAAGACATGTAACAAAGAAGTACCACAGAAAAGTAAAAAAAGTGATGTATCAAACGTATCACAGACTAGTTTCATTGTGCACTGTAGAAAAGTGCGATTTGAAAGCAGATTCGGGAAAGTGAACTCAAGTTTTATGGAAGTCAGATACGAGTATTATAAATGGAAAATACGATAGAATTAGAGAAATAAAACATGAGAAGTCTGGGCGAAAATATTAAAATAGTGTGGACATGAGGTGAGAGTGGAGGAGATGAGGACTATAAATAGATGCGAAAGATGAATATGGAGGACAAGAGACTAAGCGGAAGGTCTACGCAAAAGTCGACAAAAGGAATTAAGGAAATATTCAGAAGACTTGGCCAAGTTAGTAACAGAGTTCGTGAGAGACGTGAGAAGATCCGAATGCTTATGGAGCAAGTATACCAATCCAGCGGTTGCTGGAAAGTGTACGATGTGGGGAAAGTACATGATGGACGTCAAGAATCTTCCACTGTTCTGGAGAAATGAAAGTTCTTACGAATACCTTTTTGTTGATGTTGGAATTGCATGAAATATTCCTCCCCCACGCTGCCACCCAATGAAACTGTAGGGGGGGGGGAGGGTGAAGGGGAGGAAGTTTAATATCATATCAGTAGTATCGGCTGCATGATCAGAAATCTCTGGCAGTGTCAGCCTTTGTGAGACAACAGAACCTCTGCGACACATAATCAAGTTTTGCGGCTGGTGGTACTAGTACAATGAGGCACAACGTACAATAATCATTGACCAATTCTATAGAGAATGCACACACACACTCTTCACGACCTTAAACTCCGAATACTGTATTAATGTGGCTCTCTACGATGTCTAGCTTAACACTATCAAAATTTGATCACGTTCCTCAAGTCCAATCCCGCGTTATCATTGTTAACTCCATTACCAAAGCAACTATATCTTGATATCCCACCGTGTGTCGAATCACACAATCCCAAGTTTCTTTTCTCCCCAACTCTAACTAATAACTCATCCTTAGTTAACCGAATCTACAGTATTGTCCTGAAGTACCACATTCAGGAAGCGTTAGTTTTTCTTCCTGCTTGCATTGTTTATTATGTACCTACCGGCACGGGTAGACACCAGATAAAAGCTATAGGAAAGATTTCCTAACATTCAGATTGTATTGGAGTTTAGGAACTCCTCTTTTACAGAAATTATTATCTTGCTGTTACCAGTCTGTATTTAATATCATCTCGCTGTCAACCATAGTTACTTTTTTGCACCAGAAATAACAAACTTCATGTAACACGTATAATTCAGTTATACTGACATTATGTTTGTTACTGATTATCTTACAACCTCTTTCGAAACTAATATACATTATTTTCAGCTGTTCTCCCAATGGCTTTGCTGACTGACAGAATTCTAGTGTCATTGGGGAACCACAAAATTTTCATTGCCTCTCGGTAAACTAATACACCATATACATTTCTCCGTGGTTTCCTTCACAGCTCGCTCAGTGTCTTGATTGAATAACATCGAGGACACACTACAGCCCTGTTTTAGTCCGTTCTCAAACATTCCTTCCATTTAATTTCTTTCAACTCAATCTATACTACCAAATTTAGATGCATCTGCTTGCCTCGTAAAAACACATAACTCACGCGATTAAAATGTTAGGACGAATAACACTACCAAATGAAGCAAGTACGACCATACATCCTGAACTCATAATACAACATTTAAATATATACATTTTTGCATAGCTGAATAATGTACACCAGCTAGGGAATTCTCATGGGTGATTGTCAGAAAGCTTCTCACGGCATAACCATCAGCCGTTACGTTGCGTCACTTAACGGTTTCGCAAAAAAAAAATTACAGAAAGTGCTGCAAGCCACGGGTCACAGAATAAGGAGCAAAGACGTACTAATGAAAATGTTGAATAACCAAACGACGCAGTCATGAAACATTGTGGAAAGTGCAGGAGAGTTCGCCAACTTACATTTCTACATTTATTAGAGGAATGGACGAGGATGATCCACTCTGAAATGATATACGCAGTGGGAATCGAAATGTCAAACTTGCAAAGGAGACTCGACATGAAACGGGTAAATGGGCTCTCCTGCACATACAGAACGGTTGTCAAAATCGAAGCTGCAGAAGTACTTACCACTTTTCGATGTACCCACCACTGCATCGTGAAGAAAGTTGCCGGATATTTGGTGCATCGACACGAACTATGCAGCATGTGACAACGAGCGGCGTATCACTCGCAACCACGTAACACGACGTAAGAACAATGACCGTAAAAGCACGTGACCGACAGGAGCCAGAGACGAGTGTTGCGAAAAGTTAATGACAATCGATACCAGACAGACTGAAATTGCTTTCATTAGTTAATGGAGTCAGTCTTAACAAGTTCACAAGTGGCAATTGCTAAGAAAATAGCATCCAGCGGACATTTGTAGAAACCCAGCAAAATGCTGTCTTTCACACTTTCTCATTAGGCTGCACGTTTTTAATGTGCCAAGCACAGCTATCTACAGTAACCGACTGTAGGAATCTAGTGCGGACGAACGAGTCACAGGTTTGCTTATTTTCAAATGATTCAAGGCATCCAGTGCTCCAACAAGGAAGGAGTCGTTTAGCAAGCAGCGTGTGACGGTTTCAGTTCGGAGCGGAGATGGTTCTGTGACGTTTTGGGATAAAGTTTCGAAGTAGACTTTCACCCTCATTCAGATTATAATGAAGACGAACCAGAATGCATCTTTCAGCACGATTGGTGCCCAAATGTTGCCGGCTCTTTATTTTCATGCTGAGCTTGCTATGGCTATTCCCGTATTCTCAGCTGGTAATTGCCATGTTCGTAGGCCTAAATGCGTACGCAGCTGCCACGCCACTACTGGGAAGCTAAAACTCTCCATCTTAATTCTGTAGGATACACCTGGTAGTATTTTGAACTTGGATGAAAAGGAGGAAACAAGCTTCCTATATCTTGATAGCTACACAGGAGCTAGCCATCAATGAGTTGCTTAAGCTTGACATGCTATACAAAAGCCGGCTGAAGTGGCCGTGCGGTTCTGGGCGCTGCAGTCCGGAACCGCGAGACCGCTACGGTCGCAGGTTCGAATCCTGCCTCGGGCATGGATGTGTGTGATGTCCTTAGGTTAGTTAGGTTTAACTCGTTCTAAGTTCCAGGGGACTAATGACCTAAGCAGTTGAGTCCCATAGTGCACAGAGCCGTTTTTTGCTATACAAAAGACGCTTGTGGATTGTCTTCCTCGCCGAATTGAACCTACCATTCTGGACAGATGCGTAGTTACATGCTGTTGATGGTGACCAATTTTTTTGCAGTGTGGTTATTTATATCGAGAACTGTAGACTGTTGAAGATACGAAAGTGACCGAATCTTGAAATTGGGAGTCAGCTGCCCGTGCTTAACTAGGTTGCTGTCTCATACAGTATCATCTAATAGCGCACTGTTACTTTTTATAGAAAGCGACTGTCTCTTCCGACGAGAAAATTCGCTCTCCATTGCGTTACCCTCTGCCTGCAGCAAAACCTGCAACAATGGGCGAATCTCATATAAGGCGTGAGCCGTTACGTAGCAACAGTCTGAGGCAAATATCGAACGAGGTCGAGTCTTGGTACGAGAGCTCTTTCTGTTGGCCGGTGAAGACTAGTTCCGTGTTTGCGAGGTAGGCACTAACTGGTTTTACTTCATTGTCTGCTTATCCTGTCACTTATATTCGACATTCTGTAGGCCGAGGTGACGCACAATAGTAATTTAGCGACGTATAATTTCATTTCACGTCCCGGTGATTCTAGGGGCGTATGTAAGACCGTTTTAATGTACAGACTGAAAATTTATTCAAAGAATGTAAAGTAATGTGCTATTATAGTAGTTTCTGAAGTGCTGATTGAACATTTTCGCAAGCGCATACGATACGATCTCAATCTCAAATCCTTGGAATCTGCGTCAAAGCCATCAGCTAGTGTACTTTTAGTCAAGAACGGTTTAAGATGTATTCGTCCATTGAGGGAATCGCGACACGTATCTGTGGAGAAACCGCTAGAAACTCTGTAGGAAATGCGTGAATTTACAGTTTTCTGTATCAGTTGCGGTGCCCGCTTTATAGCACTGCGTTTAATTATGATTTGCGTGATTGTAGGTTCAATTTTTTAGGCATTCGATTGGACACCTTTCCAGCCATTTTAAAAAACTACGTTATGCGTACTTAGTCTGTACTAAAGAATTCTAGAATTTATTATTCTATGTTTTTGTTTGATTTGCACCAAGTTGACTTCATTTACTCGGCAACTTCCATGCGTTTTAGCTTGCACATTTATTGAATACGTAACGTCTATGGATGCTGTCCAAAAGAACAGACACCGCATATACTTCGAATATATATTCGCAACACTGACGTATTTTAAGTTTTTTCTGTAATTTTCTTTCCTGAAACTCGCATCACAGGGAATAGACTCATTTATTTGGCTTATTGGTACATATTTAACTCTACTACTGTAAATACAACGTAGTCACTGTCAATATTCATCTGATAGTTTGTTCTGAAAATTACGCCCGTTAAATTAAAAGTAACAGAAAGATAGAGATTTCAGGCGGCTAACAGCGTTTCCACAGTGATCAGGGTATCCTGACCTGCAGTATACGCGATACGTACAGGAAATGGTATATATGATGTATTATTGGACAGGTTGAAGCTTCGAGGACGAGCTAAATGGTGAAAAGTACTTCACATACAGTTACTGTAAACAGCTTGAACCTATGACACACGATGAAGTAATATGGCATTAGTACCGTTCGAAAGAAATCCCAAATCTGAACCAGTTCCATCTGAGAGGTCTTAGGTACGTTGCTTTGTTTCCCCTATTTCATTACGAATTATTGTCTGCTCTGACGATGTAATTTATGCTTTCGAGAAGGGTAAGAAATCTTTTATGGAAATGGATGAGCTATGACTACATTTTAATGTTATACTGCTCAAAATAATATAACATAATTTTTCAATTTTAGCAACTAAAAGATTTTTGTTTTGATTTCGAAATGGCTACAAAACATCAATTTTCGATTCTTTGTCAAGGTACGAGCAGATGATGGATTCGTGACTTTTTGACGGGCAGGCGTGCCCAAATGAAATTGCCACTTTCATTGCAGAAAATAAGATGCCGGACTGAGCGTTACAGTTCTTTCTCCGATTAATGCAGGAAGTAGTGTGTTCACCTATCCTACTAGGAAACATGAAATGTAAGTTAGATTTCGGTGAAAATTTTAACTTTGGAAAACTACTGAAACGCTAGAGAGTACAGCAAAGCACTGCGAAATTAGCTTACAGTGAACAGGAGAGACAAATGTACACTACTGCAATAAACAGCAAATATGTTTCAATATCGTAAAAAAGACAAAACACATTGGCTGAAAACTAGAGACCCACTAACCCAATTTCATTTGTATAAAATATTGAATTTGATATTTTCAACACGTCTATTAACCTAAAATTTCTAGTGAAAGTTACGAAAATTTTTGTAGGATTTGATCACGAACTCTCAGTTCGAAACCTGTTCTAGACCTATAGAAAGCTTATTTCAGTATGTCTCTACAAGTATATTATCATTGTACCTATAGACACCTATAGAAAGCTTGATTTTAGTATCTCTCTACAAGTGTATTAACATTGTACCTGCTCTGAATTAGATATTTTCATGATCATTTCGTCTCCTCCAATTTACAAGACTTCCGAGGCACTAGGATGTTGCCATTCATTCATTCTACCACCAAGAAGTTATTTTTACAAGTGAAGAAAGCCCTCCCACATACGAAGAATAGACCTTTGCTTGGGAGAGGCTCGTTGTTCCAAATATTCGGCACGGAGTTTACCATACCCAACATCAGGAACGCCAGAGTCACCTTTTCCGAAAGGTTTCCAGTTTTTTGCATTCTGCGCTCACTTATATCTAAAGGCAACTTTTGCATCTGTGCGAGGATCACCTGGCGGCAACAATGTTGTCATACGGAATAATATTCTGGGGCAACTCAACACTTAGTCAAAAGGTATTCACTGCTCAAAAGAAAGTAGTTAGAATAATGTGTGGGGTTCATAGCCGCACATCTTGTAGGCATCTGGTTAAAAGGCTACGAATTCTTACAACTGCTTCACAATACATTTACTCAGTAATGAAATTTTTTCTCAACAACATGGACCAGTTTAAAATCAACAGCGACATTCATGATTACAATGCCAGAAAAAAGAAAGACCTACACTATCATTTACTTAACCTATCTTTGGAACAGAAAGGGGTAAAATATGCTGCTATAAAACTTTTTGATAAATTACCAGATGAAATAAAACGTCTGGCAGACAGCAGTAATAGTTTCAAGAAAAAATTGAATTCTTACATCCTTGACAACTCCTTCTATACCATAGATGAATTCTTGAAATGAATAAATAAATCTGGAGATATAATATATGCATTTTGTGCCATTAAAGGGAATGGGATAGATAATTGAAATATTTAGGTATAACACTAAAAAATAAACAAAAAGAAGAAAAAAAATTGTTTCCTGTGCGCATTTCTTGTGCATTTGACACATTCCACGTCATAGCGGTTTTCCGTGTTATTGATCAGTGGAACACCTAACTAACTAATTTAGTAAGTTACAAATATTTTTACTTTGTAGCACTCCGAAATTTTGCAATCTTAGAGATTATTTTTTTATTTCTTTTTTTTCTACTTACGTGTTCGTCGCACTCTTTTAAAATATTGGTGTCCTAGCACTAAGCTTCGTCTAACTATGAAGAGAAACGAAAAGATCAAGTACATATGGTCTGTTTCAAACGATGAAACACGGGTGATACGGATGTGTGAGAGTGATAAGTGAGAACGGGATGACTCACTCAGCGAAAGAAGTAGAAACAAGGAATTGCGTTGTCTCCGTTGCAGTTGACAGTGGTGATGCTTGCAATAATGATACAAGTGAGAAGACACATAGGTGACAGGACGAAAGCAATGACGTATGATGATGATTTGGTGATGTTGGGTGTCGGGGTCAAGGAATTTCTGATGCGAATTGTACTTTGGGATGCACTTATGTAAGAGCATGTCCCAAAATTTAATGAAGGTAGGTGTGAAATGATGATCAAAACCAGAAAACAGAATAAACCTATAATAGAACCTGAAGTTTGATTAGTATCACCTAAAAATGATGGGAAGCTTCAAGTATCTGTGGAGTGCAATACAAGGAACTCTAAAGAACGCTAAAGGAGTGATTGGATGAGCAGAGAAGCTACTGAAACACGAGAAATGCGGGAGGCAAGACATAACAAAGAAGTACCACAGAAAAGTAAAAAAGTGATGTATCAACCGTATCACGTAACAGTTTCATAGTGCGCTGTAGAAAACTGCGATTTGAATGGAAGCGAAAAAAATCGGATTCGGGAAAGTGAAACCAAGTTTTATAGAAGTCAGAGACGAGTATAGAATTAGAGAAATAAAACATGAGAAGGCTGGGCAAAAATATTAAAATAGTGTGGGCATGAGCTGAGAGTGGAGGAGATGAGGATTTTATGACAGATGCGAAAAATGAATATGGAGGACAAGTGACTAAGCGGAAGGCCTACGCAAAAGTAGACAAAAGGAGTAAAGGAAGTATTCAGAAGACCTGGTCACGTTAGTAACAGGGAGTTGGTGAGAGACGTGAGAAGGCCGGAATACTTATGGTGCAAGTGCACCAATCCAGCGATTGTTGGAAAGTGTACGATGTGGTGAAAGTACGTGGAGGTCAAGAATCTTCCACTGTTCTGGAGAAATTAATGTTCTTACGAATGCCTTTTTGTTGATGTTGGAATTGCATGAAATATTCCTCCCCGATGCGGCCAGCCAATGAAACTGTATGAAAAGTGACAGTCGCACTCACGCTTCAGACGAGCCGAGTCCAATGCCGTTTCCTCAAAGTGATCAATGTTGAAGTCAGTAGTTACTAGAGTCATGAGAGACGCCACTGATATTCGAAGGGGGGGGGGGGGAGGGAAGGGGAAGAAGTTTAATATCATATCAATAGTTTCGCCTGCATGACCAGAAATCTCTGGCAGTGTCAGCCTTTGTGAGACGACAGAACCTCTGTCACACATAATCAAGTTTTCGGCTGGTGGTACTAGTACAATGAGGCACAACGTACAATAATCATTGACCAATTCTATAGAGAATGCACACACACTCTTCACAACGTTAAACTCCGAATGCTGTTTTAATGTATCTCTCTACTATACCTAGTTTAATAGAATCAAAATTTGAAGTCCAGTCCCGCTTTAGCATTGTTAATTATATTTCCAATTCCTTGATTCCCTACCATGTATCCAATCACACGATCCCAAGCTTCTTTTCTCCCCATTTCTAACTAGTAACTTTTCGTCAGTTACCGAAATGTACAGCATTCTCCTGAAGTACCACATTCAGAAAGCGTTAGTTTTTCTTCCTGGTTCACTGTTTATCATCTACCTAACTACATGGTTGAAGTTTAGACAAATTATTCCGGAAAAGATTCCCTAAAATTGAAATTATATTGGATGTTAGCAACTCCTCTTTTTTATTTTATTGTTGTTACCAGTCGGTGTTTCATATCATCTAGTCGTCAGCCTTTTTTTTTTTTTTTTTGCTCCAGAAACAACAAGCTACATGTGTCTCTGTAATTCGAATACACTCCTGGAAATTGAAATAAGAACACCGTGAATTCATTATCCCAGGAAGGGGAAACTTTATTGACACATTCCTGGGGTCAGATACATCACATGATCACACTGACAGAACCACAGGCACATAGACACAGGCAACAGAGCATGCACAATGTCGGCACTAGTACAGTGTATGTCCACCTTTCGCAGCAATGCAGGCTGCTATTCTCCCATGGAGACGATCGTAGAGATGCTGGATGTAGTCCTGTGGAACGGCTTGCCATGCCATTTCCACCTGGCGCCTCAGTTGGACCAGCGTTCGTGCTGGACGTGCAGACCGCGTGAGACGACGCTTCATCCAGTCCCAAACATGTTCAATGGGGGACGGATCCGGAGATCTTGCTGGCCAGGGTAGTTGACTTACACCTTCTAGAGCATGTTGGGTGGCACGGGATACATGCGGACGTGCATTGTCCTGTTGGAACAGCAAGTTCAAAATGGTTCAAATGGCTCTGAGCACTATGCGACTTAACTTCTGAGGTCACCAGTCGCCTAGAACTTAGAACTAATTAAACCTAACTAACCTAAGGACATCACACACATCCATGCCCGAGGCAGGATTCGAACCTGCGACCGTAGCGGTCACGCGGTTCCAGACTGAAGCGCCTTTAACCGCACGGCCACACCGGCCGGCAACAGCAAGTTCCCTTGCCGGTCTAGGAATGGTAGAACGATGGGTTCGATGACGGTTTGGATGTACCGTGCACTATTCAGTGTCCCCTCGACGATCACCAGTGGTGTACGGCCAGTGTAGGAGATCGCTCCCCACACCATGATGCCGGGTGTTGGCCCTGTGTGCCTCGGTCGTATGCAGTCCTGATTGTGGCGCTCACCTGCACGGCGCCAAACACGCATACGACCATCATTGGCACCAAGGCAGAAGCGACTCTCATCGCTGAAGACGACACGTCTCCATTCGTCCCTCCATTCACGCCTGTCGCGACACCACTGGAGGCGGGCTGCACGATGTTGGGGCGTGAGCGGAAGACGGCCTAACGGTGTGCAGGACCGTAGCCCAGCTTCATGGAGACGGTTGCGAATGGTCCTCGCCGATACCCCAGGAGCAACAGTGTCCCTAATTTGCTGGGAAGTGGCGGTGCGGTCCCCTACGGCACTGCGTAGGATCCTACGGTCTTGGCGTGCATCCGTGCGTCGCTGCGGTCCGGTCCCAGGTCGACGGGCACGTGCACCTTCCGCCGACCACTGGCGACAACATCGATGTACTGTGGAGACCTCACGCCCCACGTGTTGAGCAATTCGGCGGTACGTCCACCCGGCCTCCCGCATGCCCACTATATGCCCTCGCTCAAAGTCCGTCAACTGCACATACGGTTCACGTCCACGCTGTCGCGGCATGCTACCAGTGTTAAAGACTGCGATGGAGCTCCGTATGCCACGGCAAACTGGCTGACACTGACGGCGGCGGTGCACAAACGCTGTGCAGCTAGCTCCATTCGACGGCCAACACCGCGGTTCCTGGTGTGTCCGCTGTGCCGTGCGTGTGATCATTGCTTGTACAGCCCTCTCGCAGTGTCCGGAGCAAGTATGGTGGGTCTGACACACCGGTGTCAATGTCTTCTTTTTTCCATTTCCAGGAGTGTATATTGACATTATGGGATAAAGAGGAGTCTTCGATACGAGTCTTTGGTTTTGGCGAGTAACGTAAAAAGCATGCGACAAACGTCGTAAATATTATGCCCAATTTGATGTCATATCAGTGTGGACTTCAACGTAATAGAGAAAAACAGTGAGTAAACAAAGATAATTAACAACGCCGCAAAACAAACTTCGGCTAACGGATATTGTAATTAAAGAAATAGGTTTTAGAACTAAAAAGCAATGGAGTACGACCTATCGTAAAACACACACTCTTCCGCTCTAATGGACGTCACAACGTAAATTATGAAGTGGAAAGAAATGAGTGTGGTAAAACTGGAAACTATTCGAACATGCACTTCAGTTTTATCAAAAGATCATTTCATTACGAACTTACAAATACCATAGATGTATTGTTGGACACTAAATCGAATCATAAACGAGAACTATAACTACCTTTATCTGTTAAAAAAGCCATAAACACATTAATTTTCTCAAAATACAGTCCGGATAACTGAAAAAGAACTATGCTGCTAAATGAAAAGGTCAAACCTATCCTACAAAAAATAACAACTTACAGGCTCATCTACTTTTCCAAAGACTACTGCTGGCCGCTGTGGCCCAGCGGTTCTAGACACTTCAGTCCAGAACCACGCGGCTGCTATGGTTACAGGTTCGAATCCTGCCTTGGGCATGGATGTGTGCGATGGCCTTAGGTTAGTTAGGTTTACGTAGTTCTAAGTATAGGGGACTGATGACCTCAGATATTAAGTCCCATAGTGCTTAGAGCCATTTGAATCAAAGACTGCTGCTGTTGACAACGGCTTCCGTGATTGTTGGAAATAATATTTGCTTCTCTAATAGCCGTAGCTCACATTATAGTCGGAATCAGTGAATTATTTCTAATAAGTAACTTCTCGCAAATCGAGTCATATTCAGAACAAACTGATAACGTTAAATCGTTAGTATGTTGTCAGCCAATGACAATACTCATTCTTAGATATCAGCTTCAGTTTTACGCTAATAACCCGTAACTGAAGCATGTAGTCCGGGATTTAGCAAAGTCGTAAATACAAGTAAAAATTGCGAAGAGCATCATATTTCACGACATACCATAAAGATCAACCAAGCACCGTACTTTCGTGTTGCAACCGTTTCCTTCGACACCTCGAAATTTGTACATTGCACCTAACACAAATGGAAATGAGCGTACACAAATCTCTTTCTACACAACAGATTACTCTCTTACCACATGTAGTTTTCTTGGCTTTAAAGAGAAAACTGTTGGATTATAACCTAACATAAACTTCAGGCTGCGCTATAGATCTGTCTGTCACCACAGAAAGCTTTTCCGCTGACACATTCCTTGGCTTTTCCAACTCACAGTTGAACTGCTGCATTCTATCCTAATATACACTTCTGGCTACGTTACAGAACAGTGTGTCACCACGGAAATCTTTTCCACTGTCAGATTCTGTGGCTTCGCTAACTCACAACCAAACAGTTTCATTCCAACCTAACCTGGACCTCAAGTTACGCTATTTATCAGTTTGTCACCACAGACACCTTTTCCACTGTAAGGTTCATGGGCTTCGCCAACTCACAATCAGACTGTTGCATTCTAACCGAACCTAGACGTTTGGCTACACTACAGATCAGTCTGTCATCACACAGAGCTTTTACTTTGTCACATTATATGGCTTCGCCAGCTCACAATCAAATGGTTGCATTTCAACCTAGCCCAGACCTCGGGCTACGCTGCCTATCAGTGTGTCACCACAGAAATTTTTTTGATGTCAGATTCGTTGGCTTCACCAACTGAAACTGAAACTGTTGCATTCCAAGCTAACCTAGACCTCAGGTTACGCTTAAGATCAGTGTGTCACCACAGATACCTTTTCCACTGTAAGATTCGTTGGCTTTGCCACTCACATCGTCAGATTACATTCTAAGCTAGACCTCCGGCGAAACCAATCCATTATCATGGCATTAAGCTGTCCTATTGATTCACAAGGTAACCACTCTCTCGGAAATTCGGAACTTCTTCAATAATTCCAAAAAATACATCTCTCTTTTCACTCCACCTCCTCCTCGACATGTACTCAATTGCTATCCACAAATTCGCTAACATCAATGTCAAACAACTGCCAACATTAGCACAATGAAAGAACCACCTCACAGGAAATCACTGCTAGACAAAACTAGTACAGAAATGAAGTAATATGGTACTCAACAACAATTACCAATAGCAGATTACTATCCCCAGTAGGTTGATGTCCAAGAAATCGAGGCTATCTATGAATTATTTAAAAAAAAACCATCCTAATACTTCAAAACCAAACATGAAACACAATTAACGAACCAAAAGTAGTTGCAAAAATTATAATGAAAAACAAAAAATGAGCCAGCATTCCAAAACAGAAACTTATAATTCTTCCTTTGGCACATACCTCCTCCTCACACCTTCCGAAAACACCTCAAACAAGCAGTGATTTTGTGGAACATTCTTCCTTCAGACATACTCATCTAAATAACACTGACGTACTGAAATCCTCATTTGTCCTCGCCCAGTAATGCTTTTATTGGCCCCTGTGTCCCTCAATTGTGTTTGTACATGCCCCTGTTTCTCTGTCCCTAAATTCAGCGGAATGATTGACAGCCAAATGCATGTACCCAATTTCGTTTAATTCCTTGTAGTTAGCCCACTCATCTGACATTGTGATTGGACCATCTGGTGTATAGCTTTTTACTAACTGAAACATCGTACAAGCTGTCCTGTCTTTAATTACCCTAAAAATCTTGTCTGGAGAAGAATATTTCCTCGAACAATTGCTCCCCCCACAGCCATAGACTAACAACATCATGCGCTCTCTGACCTTTACTTTCTTTCTTTCTTTGCAAATTGGGATTCGTCAATTTCTATAACAATCCCCAGCCCACCAATTTTGCTGCTTCTCATTACAAAGTCCATCAAACTTCCCGGCAAAACGAATACCAGTCTATAACAGTTTTACGTTCTGTTTCTGTCTCGTGAGCATTTTCTCAGCGCCACATAAACAAATCGCTCGTGCGTTTCTTCGAAACCTTGACAATATTATGTCGTTGCCTCATGCACTACACTTATAATAGCAAGAAGTTAAATTTTACTGTTTGGCAAAACTGGTGACATTCACTGGTTCCCTCAATTCATCTGTCAATTTCACAATAGTGGATCGAACGTGAGGAATATATTGTTCCCCATTCCCACTATTTTCCATGTCTTGAAAATCAGGAGCAACGCTTTGCCTCGCACTTGTCTCCCCATATTTCCCGACGCTGCTAATACTTGAAAAGCAATTTGAAACCCTACGCAAAAGTTAACAAATTAGTTACTGTATAAACCAACGAGACTGCGATCGATAGACTGTAAGGCTACACAGAAATTCTATTCAAAATACTCGCCAAAACTCCATTACGTCACAGCCATTACGTCACAGGTCAAACTCGACAGCTAGCATCGTACATTCCTTTAAACCCGACACTATGTTTGTTACTGATCAAAATGACATACATTGTTTTCAACTGCTGTTCCAACGCCTTTGTTGTCTGTAACAGATTCCAGTGTCGTCGGGAAACCACAAAATTTTTATTGCCTCTCGGTGAACTAATACATCTTCTAAATCTCTCCTTGGTTTCCTTCACAGCTCGCTCAGTGTATTGACTGCAGCCCTGTTTCACTCCGTTCTCAAACATTTCTTCCATTTCATATCTTTCAAATCAATCTATACAACCAAATTTAGACGCATCTGCTCGTCTCGTACAAACACACAACCTACTCCATTAAAATGTTAGGACGAATCCACACAGACCAAATTAAGCAAGTATGAGCATATATCCTGAACTCATAACACAATATTTAAATATAAACATTTTTCCGTAACTGAACAATGAGTAATAGTGGGGAATTCACATGGCTTATTGATTGTCATAAAGCTACTCACGGCGTAATCATCAGCCGTTACGTTGTGTCACTTAACGGTTTCGCAAAAAAAAAAAAAAAAAAAAAAATTACAGAAAGTGCTGCAAGCCCCAGGTCACAGAATAAGGAGCAAAGACGTACAAATGAAAATGTTGAATAACGAAAGTAGCAGGCATGAAGCTTTCTGGGAAGTGCAGGAGAGTTTGTCAACTTATATTTCTACGTTTATTAGAGGAATGGAAGAGGATGAACCACTCTGAATTGATATGCGTAGTGGTTACTTTATTTCAGAGCATATGAATTGTATGGAGATAGATGTGAAGGTCACAGGTTTGCTTATTTTGAAGGCGTTGAGTGCAACGACGAATCAAGGAGTTGTTCAACTCGCAGTGTGTGTGGAGGTTTCAATTCAGGCCAGATTCGGTTCTTTGATGTTCTGTAGGCAATTTTTGAAGTAGGCTTTTGCCCTCATTCAGGTAAGAATGGACATCCAATTGCGTATTTCAGCATACTCCGTGTCCAAGAGTTGCCCAGTCTTCTTTATTTTCATGCTGACATTGTTATATACAATTCACATGGCTGAACGCATACGTCGATCGTTGCGTGGCATTCTGTCTCGCCACGACTAGGCAATTAAAGACCTCCGTCTTAATTATACAGAAAATATTTGTAACTATATGGAAGAGCTGGTGAAACGCAGTAATAAACATTCCTGCAATTTGGTAGCTACACGGAATCTAGTAATCCATAACTGGCTTAAACCTGATATGCCATACTGAATGTGGTGTCACTGCCAGACACCACACTTGCTAGGTGGTAGCCTTTAAATCGGCCGCGGTCCGGTAGTATACGTCGCACCCCCGTGTCGCCACTGTCAGTGATTGCAGACCGAGCACCGCCACACGGCAGGTCTAGAGAGACGTCCTAGCACTCGCCCCAGTTGTACAGCCGACGTTCATAGCAATGGTTCACTGACAAATACGCTCTCATTTGCCGAGACGATAGTTAGCATAGCCTTCAGCTACGTCATTTGCTACGACCTAGCAAAGCGCCATTACCAGTTTATATTGAAATGGACATTATGTACCGTCAAGAGCGATGTACACCAATTGTGGATTAAAGTTAAGTATTCCAAGAACTACGTACTTTATTTGCTACTATTAATTCCTTTAACTGTTCCAGACCTCACGCCAATCTGCGTGAGCTTAAAAGCGTGCATTTCGGCCTCCTCTAGCAACACGGTGTTGGCTCTTCTGCCAACACTTTACTGAAGAAACTTATGGATTGTCTTTCTCGCTGAACTGAACTGTTTTTGAGACTAGATGCAGTTTTTCGCGGTGTTAGCGTGAACACTCATTCAACCGAATAATTATTATGTCGAGTGTGGTCATATCCAGTATTTTACTGAAAGTGCGAAAGTGACTAAATTTTGAGACTATCAGTTAGCACGATGCTGTAATCTAGATGCTATCTCAGAAGGCAAAATCTAGTCGCCCTCTGTTATGTTTGCTAGAAAGTGACTGTCTCCTGAGTCGTGGAAGTGCACTCCCCGTTGCATTTAGCCTCTGCGTCCAATGAAACCTGCAACAATAGACGAAGCTAATTTGCAGCGTGTGCTGTTACGTAGCAATAGTCTGATGGAAATATTGAATGAGCTTCAGTGCATATTACGAAAACTCCTTCTTTCAGCCATTGAAGACTGGTTCCGTGTTTGCGAGGTAGGCACTAACTGTCTTTATTTCACTGTCTATTTGAAGTGTCGGTTATTTTAGATGCTCTGTAGGCTGACGTGGTGCATAGTAGTAATTTCGTGACAAATATTTCCATTTCACCTTTCGCGAATTCTATGTGCATATTTTAGTTATAAGAAGACCACTTTAGAGTAAAAAATGGGAACTTACTCAGTGCAAGTCTTGAATAGGGCCAGTGGTGTACTTACGTGTTTCGTGCAGGAATGTTGTCAACGCTTGTGAGCTACGATGGGAACAAAAGGCGGAGCGTTAGCTGCTTGTGTTATGCAGCCCATGAGAGTGCACCAAGCAGTCGATGTGTTTCGAAGTAACACATTCGGAGGAAAGGGAGGAACATTGCCATAAACGAGGATTATAAATGTAATTGTTCGTTGTCTTGAGTCGTAGCTATTTCAACTGTGACAGTGTCCGCTAACGAAGGGCAGCGCCGCAACCCATGATATGTTCGAAAAATCAGTGAAATATTTCTTTGCTCTGTGTTGCAACGTAATCGATATGTGCGAGCACACTGAGTAAATGGATCAACTTTTGTAATTAAATCATGTAAGGAGGTAGGTGTATCAATGTTTTTTAATCAGTTCAGGGGAGAGAGTAGGTGGATCAATGCTTATTAATATGCCAAACGTGCGACTCTATTATTAATAAATATTGATCCGTCTACCTGCTTCCACGTCTGAATGAAAAACCATTGATCGGCTACTCAGAGTAGCGGCTTTTGCTGCGCTTTCAGATGCTTTCAACCACACCAACCTTTGACTCTTTACGAGTCATTTCCCCACTACAGCTGATAAATATTCGTGCCTTTGCAATTAATCCATGAGACACCTCTTAAATCAATCCACTCAATAGCACTTACTGCCACAATCACAAAATATTTCTCTCGAAACTGAAACACAGTGAAAAACAGCAAACTAAACAATGGTTCAGTTCGAGGAAAAAATAGATTGCGTCTGCTCTCGTCCCTTATTGATTATCTATCCAATTGGCTGCGCGAAACTGACGCGTTTCCAACCCATGAGCAGTAGATAAGCACTGCCGCTGGCCCTGGTGTACTCTTTGGTCGTAGTTTTGTGACTTAGTGACTGAACATTTTCCAGGAGCCCACGATACACTCTCAGTCTTACATCCGTGGAATTGAGAATTAAAATTATTAGCTAGTGTGTTTCCAGTAACAACCGTGTGTCGAGATGGTGCTAGTGCCTTTGGCAAAAATGTGTTAATTCATACATCTCTCTAGCAGTAAATCTGATTTATGTTAAATCGATTAGGATGCTTGCCATCCATTTTGAATAAACTATTTTATATGTACTTAGTACCTCCTATTGTATTCATACTTTCGATTCGATGTTTTTCTTAGGTTTGCACCAAGTTGTGTTCATTTATTTAGTCACTAGCATGCCTTTTGACTTGAACGTTTATTGAACATGTAGCATATCTCGAAGCTGTGGACACATCAGGATGTGGAATGTGAATATCAAATTATAGGTATTCACGGGTTTATTTTGCCCTTTCCATGTATGTTCGTTCTTCTGCCATATCTTATCTTTCTTCTGTAATTTTGTTTCATGCAGTTGTCTTCAGAGGAAATACACTGTTTTATTTGAATTATTCCTACATATTTATCTCTACCGCTTTAAATTTAACTTAGCCACTGTCAATATTCTTGTCGTAGTTTGTTTTCAAAGTCGACTTCCATTGAATTAAAAATAACATAAGAAATGAGTTTTTGTGCTAGTGATAGCGTTTCCAAGGTGATCAAGCTACTGTATACCTGACATACAGTATAAACAGCAGTTATGGAAAACAATGTATAACATGCATTAGTAAGCAGGGCGAAACTTTGAGAACGAACTGGATGGTGGACTGTGCTTTACATTTAATTTACTGTAAACAGCTGGAACATTCTTCAGCTGGTGAAGTAATAAGGCATTAGTATCGTTCAAAAGACGTTTAAAAACTGAACCAGCTTTATCTGGCAGGTATGTGGTTCATTGCTTTGATTCCCCAATTTCTTTAGGAATACATGCCTTCTCTGGCGACCTATTTCATGTGTGCGTGAAGGTTAAGAAATCTCTCTTGATAACCGAAAAGCAATATAAACTAATTTGACATCGTGGTGCTTATAATGCCGTAAAGAACCGTAAAGGTTCTTTTTACAATATTAGAAGAGAAAATTCTTTTGTTTCTTTCGAAGTGACCACAAAATTTTCGTTTTGTTTGTTTCGTCAAGGTACGAGCAGGTCATTCAGTCGTTCACGGCCGAAAATACGTCGGACTTCACCCACGATGGACGTTGCCTTTCTTTCGTCCATTACTGCAGGAAGCAGAGTGTTGTAGATATCTTTGAAGGAAAGATGAAAATAAAGCTAGATTTCTGTATGGATGCTGACAGTGGGGAAAGTAGAGAAACATAAGGGAGTACCTAAACTTAGCCTGCATGGCCAGAAATCGGAGATAGCGTCACTTTTTGGGAGACCAGACACCGGTTCCCTTTGGTACAGCATTATGATATTCCTATCTGCTTGTTGGCACACACATTGCTCCGCGGCACTTTTGGTGTAATATTCTTGTTCTCGTCTATGCGTGGTATCTTCTAGAAATTACATGGAATTTCACCAGTAGCCATGCGGCGTTTAGCAATACATCTTAAACGTGAGGTAAACGAAGACGTTACTAAAGTTAAGTAAATTAACTTTCCGCTGTAATCAAGTTTTACGGCTGATGGTGATGGTACAGTGAAGCACAACGCGCAACAGTCAATAACTTGATCTAAAGAGAATGCACCCACACTCATCGTGATGTTATCTCCCGATACTGATTTAATATAGGTCTCAACGATATCCTGCTGATCATAGTCAAGTCTTGGTCACCTTCTTCAGATCCACTCAACTTTCCCCATAATTAGCTCCATTACTAAACTGACGATTCCTTGATGCCTCACGATCCCAAGCTTCTTCTGTCCACATTTCTAATCAGTAACACTTCATAAGATATTCGAATCTTCAACATTCTCCTGTACTACGATATTCAGAAATAGTCTTTCTTAGTTCTGGCTGAACTGTTTAGCATTTACTTACCTGTACGATTAAACTCTAGACAAAAAAATCCAGAAGAGATTTCCTAACGTTCAAATTTGTGTTGGATGTTAGCAACTATCTGTTTTTCGTATATTTTTTCTTGCTATCACTCGTTTGCATTTCATATCATCTCTCTGTCAGCCATAGTTACTGATTTTGCACTCGAAGTAACAAACGTCATGTAATAATTACAATCTAATTCCCTCGGTATAGCCTAATGTATTTCGAGTACATTACATTCTTTTCTAAACGGAATCCACTCTCTTCAACTGCTCTTTCAATGCCTGTGCCGCTTTTGGCTGAAATCCAGTGTCATCGGGAAACCACAAAATTTTAATTGACTCTCTCTGAACTTAAATTCCCTTTCTACATTTCTCCTTAGTTCCCCTCACAGCTCGCTCAATGTACGGATTGAATAACGTTAGGGATAGACTACAACTCCGTTTCGCTCCGTTCTCAACTATTTCGTCCTCTTCATAACCTTCAAATTTACGCGCATCTGCTTGTCTCGCAAAAACACACAGTTCATGAGATTATAATGTTATGGCTTATCCTGACAGGCCAAATTCAGCACGGATTAGCATATATTCTGAACTCGTAATAAACTAGTAATACATCATGTAAATACAAACTTTTTCCGTTAACTAAATACTATATACGGTAGACCTCATATTAAGGCTAGTTGTGGAACTCGAATGACTTATCGTCTATCAGAATGTTTCGTACGAGGTGAGCATTAAATCAGACGTTACATGGTGTCACTTTACGATTTCGCAAAAGAAGCATACAGAAAGTACTGAAAGCCCCAGGTCACAGAATATGAAACAATGACAGTCTCATGATAGTGAAAAACGGTAGGACGTAGACATGAAACTTTCTGGAAAGGAGTGTTTGCAACGTCTACACTTATTAAAGCAGCAGAAGGCCTTGACGCACTCAAAATTGATATGCGTAGCGGTTACTTTATTTCAGGGTCATGAATCCCATGGGGATAAACTTGAAGGATAAATTAAAGTTTGCCGGCCGGAATGGCCTAGCGGTTCTAGGCGCTACAGTCTGGAACAGCGCGACCGCTACGGTCGCAGGTTCGAATCCTGCCTCGGGCATGGATGTGTGTGATGTCCTTAGGTTAGTTAGGTTTAAGGAGTTCTAAGTTCTAGGGGACTGATGACCTCAGATGTTAAGTCCCATAGTGTTCAGAGCCATTTGAACCATTTGAAACGGAGCAGTCAGCATTCCCGTATTTTGGCAGTGACACGGGACCTAATCATCAATGAGTGACTTATGCTGGATATACCATATGGAAAGTACTTTTAGGTTGTCTTCCTCGCCGAACTGAAGGGGTCATTGAGGCCAGATACGGTATTACGCGGTATTAGCTTGAGATATCAGTGAAATGACTAAGTTTTACGTCCAGTAATGTTTTTATATCCACTATTTTACCGAAGACGTAAAAGTGACCTAATCTTGAGATTCTCAGTTAGTACATCGATCTTACCTAAACTTCTTTTTCCGACAGCAACATCGAGCCATTGACAACTGTAGTTGACAAAAGAGGACCATCTCTTGCGATGGGCAGATGCACTCCCTCTTGAATTACATCGAAATCTGCAACAATAGGCGAAGCGGAGATGCGGCGTGAGCTGTTACGTATCAGTAGTGTGAGGCAAATACTGAGCGATTTTGAATGCCTAGTACGACAGCTCCTTCCTTCTGCCAGTGAATACTAGTTCCGTGTATGCAAGGTAGGCTCTCACTGCCTTTTATTTCATTGTATGCTTATACTGTCGCTCATTTTTTATGCTCTTTAGTCCGATGTGACATACACAGCAGTAATTTCGTGACAAATAGGTTTCATTTTACATGTTGGTGACAATTAGGACGTATGTAAGTTATGGAGACACCGAATTAATGTAGAAATCGAGAATTTACCCAGTGAAGGGGTAAATAATGTGTAATGTAGTAGTTTCTGGCGCAGTGAGAAAAATTTTTTCCGTGACACACGACACATCCTATCTCACGTAAGCAAAATTTAGCGTAGCTCTCATCTAGCATATTTTCAGTCAGGATCAGTGTAGGATATATTTATCCAGTGGAGGGAATCGTACCAGCCGTTGTGGCGGAGCAGTTCTAGGCGCTTCAGTCTGGAACTGCGCGACCGCTACGGTCGCAGGTTCGAATCCTCCCTCGGGAATGGATGAGTGTGAAGTCCTTAGGTTAGTTAGGTTTAAGTAGTTCTAGGTTCTAGGGGACTGATGACCTCAGATGTCCCACAGTGCTCAGAGCCATTTGAAGAGAATCGTGAGATAGTGCTATCTCTAGTGTCGGAAAGGCTTGAAGCTACACATCTCTGTATGTTATGTTTCATCCTTTATACAATATTGCTTATAATTAAAGTTCAGTAACTCACAGAGGTCCAGTGTGGACTGTAATCATCGTTTGGCAGCGAAACTTAGTATATTTCTAAAGCGTTATTGTGGAACCCATTTACGCTGAAGAAAAATAGTTCAAATTTTGGCCAGTTTAGTGCAAATCTGGTACTGTGAATGCAAGAATGATGTAAGGGATTGTTTCCATATGTAATGGATTGGGAACGGGAAGTGGGCAGAAAAGTCAAGTGAGAGGCATAATATTAATTTTTTGTTACTAACCGCTGCTTACACAATTTGTTAAATACGAGTACCGGAGTCTTCGACGAGATGCTGCATTCGTAAATGGAGGTCATCAACAGTTACTCGGAATACTTCCCGTGGAAGCTGAGTAACGTGTTCTTGTATACTGGGCTTCAGATCAGGTAGAGACTCAACTTATCCCTGGCAATCGCGTTCTTTTTGATATCTCCAAAGCCAAAGGTCACATGGATTCAAATCAGGTGATCTCGCAAGTCATGGATTTGGAAAACCCCTTGGAGATAAAACGTTCATGGTAGGTTACATTAAGCACGTCTTTCACTGGACGAGCGACATGAGGGGTTTTCTCATCTTACATGAAAACAATGGTTTCCTCACAGCTGCGCTGTTCCGTACCAGGAATCACAAGCTGTACAAGGTGGTATCGATCAAGTGCAGACGTCACGATATAGCTGACAGACCCCCTGGGTGTATTCCGTTCAAGAAGAACGGACCGAGTGTAAAGGTGCTTGTGCATCCGCTCCTTGCAGTCACATAGGCGAGTGCAATGGCTCTCCGTGCACAAAACGTGGTTTAACAGTACCGCAAATTCAGCAGCTTTGTATGTTCATTGCACACTGTAGTGTAAAATGTGCCTCGTCACTCCATAGAATATTTCCCGGTCACATGTCATCAATTCGATCTGTGCCAGAAAACGAAGAGCAAATTCAAAAAGGTGCAGCGAAGCATGAGATTTCAGTTGCTGCGTCGCCTGGATCTTGTACGGGTAGCAGTCTAAAATAGACCTTAAAACTTTCCGTACTGTTGCCCGTGGATGGACAATTCTTGTGAACTACACGAGCACTAGCACTACCCAGGGCACGTGTTGCATGCTCAGTTAAGCAACTTTCGCAGGGATGTGACACCAAGCTCACCCGTGTTTTCGAATTTCCTTATCGTCTTCTTTAAATCGTTAAATAATATCAAGTGTCTCCTCAGACCTTACAGTCGGTGATACTCCGTCAATGCAGCTATGTAACTGCTACCGTTAACGTAGAACAGTTTCATTAATAGCGCACAGTCTCTCTTCTGGTTAGCCGTGCTGTTCACTCACGTTACGGCTTGTCAAACGGAATTGTGGATGTCATATCTTCATAAAGACAGTGTGCAGCGCCAAATCTGCACCTGGTGGCCAAAACTGGAACTAATATTTTTCCAGCGTAAATCGGTTCCACATTAACGTATTAGCATATCTACCACGTTTCGCCGCTATACGATAACTACAGCCCACTTTGGATCTTCGTGAGTACTTGCACTGTAATTATAAGTCTCTGGTAGCACTGCATTTAAATCTGACTTTTCAGCAACGAGATTTCAGACCTCGAAATTCGATTATGTGGCTTGCCAAACATTTTTAACGAATAGTATTATGGCATTTTTATGTTACTATTCGGTGTTTCCGTTTGATTTTCCCCAAACTTGGCTCATGCATCCGGACCACCTGCACGTGCTTTAACTTGCACATTTCTTGAACACAGAGCGTATCTGGAAGCCGTGAACAGGTCAGAACTTGATATGTGATTATCAAATTATAAATGTTTAGGGATGCATTTTGTCATTTGAATACATGTTCATACAGCTGACATATTTCATTTTTCCAGCATTTTCTTTCATAGCGTTCTCATCAGGATCTAATTTATTCATAAATATACGTATAAATATACGATTTCAAATTGAACTCAGCCAGTGGCAATATTTATCTGGTAGTATCTATGAAATCTAACTTTCACTGATTTAAAAATAACATAAGGAATATGCTTTTGCACTACTAATAGCGTTCCTGTGGTGATAAATGTACTACACACCTGACCTACAGCGTAAGCATCAGTTATAGAAAATAATGTATAACATTTAGTACTAATCAGCATGAAACTTTGAGAACGAATGGAGTAGTGTGAGGTACTTTACATTTGACTTACTGTAAAGAAGAGGAACCGTTGTCAGATGGTGAAGTAGTACAGTTATAGTATCGTTCAAAAGACATCCCAGAACTGACCCAGATTTATCTGGTAGGTCTTTAGTACGTTGCTTTGTTTCTCCATTTTCATTAAGAATACGTACTCGCTCGGAAGACCTGATTTATGGTTGCGGGAAGATCTTTCAAGGTAATGGAAAACACGTAACGAAGATTTTACAGTTTAAGAAGAAAAAACACTTTTCGTATCTTTCGAAGTTGCTATAAGGTTTCACGTTTTCTTGTTTTTGTCAAGGTACGAGCGAATTTTCCATTCATACTATTTTAACTGGCGGGCGCACCTGAATAAAATAAACACATCAAAAAAAGTTTTGCATGACCTCGGTTCCGAGAGTTCCCGAATCTGTGCAGAAAATTAGAACAGAAATCAACATAAAAATCATTTCCGCCCTTTTTATTGCTCATGAAAACCACACATTGCATGTTGTATCACCATACAGCGAGACCTTCAGACGTGGTGCCCCAGACTGCTGTACACACCGGTCCTTCTAATACCCAATAGCACGTCCCCTTGCATTGAATAATGCCTATATTCGTCGTGGCATACTATCCACTAGTTCATCAAGGCACTGTTGGTCCAGATTGTCCCACTCCTCAACGGCAGTTCGGCGCAGATACCTCAGAGTGGTTGGTTGGTCACGTCGTTCATAAACAGCCCTTTTCAAATCTTTCCCAGGCATGTTCGATAGGTTTCATGTCTGGAGAACATGCTGGCCACTCTAGTCGAGCGATGTCGTTATCCTGAAGAAAGTCATTCACAAGATGTGCACGATGGTGTCGCGAATTGTTGTCCCTGAAGACGAAAGCCTCGCCAATACGCTGCCGATATCGTTGCACAATCAGTCGGAGGATGGCATTCACGTATCGTACAGCCGTTACGGGGCCTTCCATGACCACCAGCTGCGTACGTCGGCCCCACATAATGCCACCCGAAAACAGCAGGGAACTTCCACCTTGCTGCACTCGCTGGAGAGTGTGTCTATGGCATTCAGACTGACCAAGTTGCCTCCTAACACATCTCTGACGATTGTCTGGTCGAAGGCGTATGCGACACTCGTCGGTGAAGAGAAAGTGATCCCAAAACTGAGCGGTCCTTTCGGCATGTTGTTGGGCCCATCTGTACCGTGCTGCAAGGTGTCGTGGTTGCAAAGATGGACCTCGCCATGGACGTCGGGAGTGAATTTGTGCATCATGCAGCCTATTGCGGACAGTTTGTCATAACACGACGTCCTGTGGCTGCACAAAAAGCAATATTCGACAGGGTGGCATTGCCGTCACGGTTCCTCCTAGCCATAATCCGTAGGCAGCGGTCATCCAGTGCAATAGTAGCCCTTGGGCGGCCTGAGCGAGACATGTCATCGACAGTTCCTGTCTCTCTGTATCTGCTCCATGTCCGAACGACATCACTTTCGTTCATTCTGAGATCCCTGGACACTTCCCTTGTTGAGAGCCATTCCTGGCGCAAAGTAACAATGCGGATCCGATCTAAGCGCATTATTGAGCTTCTAGGCTTTGTTGAGCTACAGACAACACGAGCCGTGAACCTCCTTCCTGGTGGAATGACTGGAACTGATCGGCTGTCGGACCCGATCCGTGTAATAGGCGCTGCTCATGGGTTTAGTGACATCTCTGAACAATCAATGCGACTGTGTCTGTGATACAATTCCACAGTCAACGTCTATCTTCAGGAGTTCTGGGAACAGGGGTGATGCAAAACCTTTTTTGCTGTGTGTATTTCGACTTCTATGGGCGAAAGTATTATGCCGGACTTAACCCACGATGAGGGTTAGTCTTTCTTTGCCGCTTAATGCACGAAGTAATGTCTTGTAGCTATCCTACAAGGGTAGATGATCTGAAAGTTCGATTTCGCTAAGAGTGCTCACTGTGGGAAATTGCAGACTCACGTGGGAGTACTTTAACAATCCAAAGACAGGTAAATAATGGGCTTGATGGAAGTCAGGACCGCACTTCCCTCGCAGTGAACAGGAAGAAAAGAAAAATTAATCTGCTGTAATAATCAGAAAACAGGAATATTTTTATGAATTAATAGAATGAATTTTAATACGGTAAACGTAACGAAAAACTTTAATTCAAAGCAGTGGATAATGTCTCGCAAAACAACACTGAATTTGAATTTTTCATCACATTTATTAACATAAAAATTTTGGTCAATGCCGAGAACATTCTTACAGGGTTTGATCAATACATGTTAACCCCTAAAATTACAAAAAGCTTTATATCTGTGTGACACTTAAGATTGAACTGACTTTGTACCTGCTTAGAATTAGATATTTTCAAATTTACGTCCTTCTTTTTAGTTAGTAGCACTTCCGAGCCACTAGAATGTTCGCCATTCATTCTTTATTTCACCAAGAAGTTCTTTTTCGTGTGAGAAAAGTTGCCCAGCAACGATCAATACACTACCGCTTGAGGAGAGATCAGTTATGTCAAATATTCGACACGGAGTTTACCGTGTCCACATCAGAAACGTGATGTCACTTTTTTCGATAGTTTTCTGACTCGTTTTGCATTTTGCTGTATATTATATCTGTGCGGGACTGAGTAATTACAGTTACGTTCGGATCTTCCTGGGGTGAAGAATATCGAAAGATTATATTAAGTTTTGAATCTCACAGACTGTATTAAGAAGGCTCCTCGGATGGAAAACAAAGCAGTATTATGAGGCATTGTGGTACTGTGATACTTCTGAGTGTCTGTTTTAGCTGTCTAGAGTACATACAGCCCATACTTCTCTCGCTGATACTTTCCTCGGTCGAGCGGTTCTAGGCGCTTCAGTCCGGAATCACGTGGCTGCTACAGTCACAGGTTCGAATCCTGCCTCGGGCATGGGTGTGTGTGATGTCCTTAGGTTAGTTAGATTAAAGTAGTTCTAAGTCTAGGGGATTGATAACCTCAGATATTAAGTCCCATAGTACTTAGAGCCATTTGAACCATTTTTGTTACTTTCCTTGAGAAATTGTCATCTCCATCACACCCAACTGAAACGATGGAGCGGAACACACAGAATACACTATAAAGAACATGCTGCAGTGAAGGTAGTCCGGAGTGATATGTGTTATTCTCACTGAAGCGGTCACTGCTGCCTGAGACGTGATTGTCTGATACCGTATTCCACTTTCAGAAAATACTAATGGTAGCACTATGTTTAAATTGATATGAAATTTCAACGCTTATATTGCACCAGTAAAGATCATAGTTCAAAAACATTTCGTAGCTCTTTGGTAATTGTAAAATGCTGCGACATTTTATTTAGTTCTATACACGTGATACGGAGAACTCTGCTTTGTAGTCAACTAGGACAATTGTTATCTGCAAACAAATGGCCAGGACGTGAGACTAGATATTTTTTGCTACAGGATGTGGTGAAGAATTGTTCGGAGTTGGTTTCCTGAAGGCCTAGGCTGCTGCCTTTGGCATATGTTTGGGCAGAGGAAACTAGTGGAAGATGATGATGCAGAAGGTCTCTGCACTCACACGATCATCAGCGGAGAGCCAGAGGTGAGTAGTGCCTAACTACCCAATGAGATGAGATGCATTATGCGAGTCAGAGGTGAGTAGTGCCTAACTACCTAATGAGATGAGATACATTACGCTAGTCAGAGGTGAGTAGTGCCTAAATACCCAATGAGATGCATTACGCCACCACACCATAGGATAGACACTGTAGTTACAACCAAAAGGTATTCACAAAGTCAAACTTTTGTCGGTAATACAAGGTTTCCAAATAGGAACTGTATAAAATTGTCGACCTAAATATTGCTAATTTCAATTTCTCTCTGACACTGTATGACAGCTCTTCTTGTAAATGTGGCAGCATAATGACTACCCACCTACGAAAACAATTTTTAGCAATATACCTGTTCAAATAAGGCCCGCACGCCACGTGACACGGGCTATGTCGAAGAATATTTCATAACATAACACTGCATTGGATGTACCTCTAAATGTACACACATAATACGAAAGTCATTTTTAGGCGTGTGGCAAATATTGTACCCGAAAATCTGAGTCTGGCACCTGACATCAACGTGAGTTTTCTCTTTGTGGTCGTTCCACCTAAAATCATTCTGGTTGGAAACAGCTAGATTCTTGAAGATGTCGCCTCCCTTTCGAAGACTACCTCTCCACGATCACCTTCATAGGGTCATAGGCGTTATTCATCAGCTCACTGATGTGTATATATATCACTCTACCTTGAGACAAATGGAAGGTCAACCGTGCTCCTGAAAATCGTCATCTCCGACATGAAGAACAAGGTAATACTCTCCACGCACACTCGTAAATCACCTAAACGAAATAACTACACTTCCAAAAGAAGTATCCCAGTTGGAAAGACTGAAACCAAATACATTTTGTAATTACAACATCTACGTTCTACGGGCTGTGAAGTTCGTTTATCTGCAAATCTCTCTATTCACGTGCCATCAATGGATGAAGGTTAACAAACCTAAAGACAACTCAAGCGCAAGAAACAATGTTGTGTAACAGACGTGAATTGTCCAGACTCCAACACGAACTGACAGATTTGCTGTTTTCTGTGATCCACAGCGTCTGATGCATCGATAATTTTGTTTAGTCGTCTGTCGTGCACATGTATCTGCTGTAGTTTTTAATGATTCCTTATCGAGCTCTCTTTTTCAGTTCGTTGACATACACACATCAAGAAAAGTTTTGCATCACCTGAGTTTCCAGAACTCCTGAGATAGACGTTCACTGTGAGTATTGTATCACAGATACGGTCCCTTTGACTGTTCAGAGATGTTACTAAACCCGCCCAGAGATGTAAACAACCATGCATGAGCAGCGCCTAGTAGACGGAGGGGGTCCGACAGCCGATCAGTTCCAGTCATTCCACCAGGAAGGAGGTCCACGGCTCGTGTTGTCTGTAGTTCAACCATGCCTAGACGGTCAATACCGCACTTCGATCGCGTCCGCATTGTTACTTTGTGCAACGAAGGGCTCTCAACAAGGAAAGTGTCCAGGGGTCTCGGAGTGAACCAAAGCGATGGTTTTCGGACATAGAGGCGATACAGAGAGGCAGGAACTGTCGATGACATGCCTCGCTCAGGCCGCCCAAGGGCTACTACTGCAGTGGATGACCACTGCCTACGGATTATAGCTCGGAGGAACCCCGACACCAATGCCACCTTGTTGAATAATGCTTTTCGTGCAGCCACAGGACGTCGTGTTACGATTGAAACTGTGCGCAATAGGCTGCATGACGCGTAATTTCACTCCCGACATCCATGGCGAGGTCCATCTTTGCAACCACGACACCATGCAGCAAGGTACAGATGGGCCCAACAACATGCCGATTGGAACCTTCTTAGGATTGGAATCACGTGCTCTTCACCGATGAGTGTCGCACATGCCTTCAACTACACAATCGTCGGAGATGTGTTTGGGGACAACATGGTCAGGCTGAACGCCTTAGACACGCTGTCCAGCGAGGGCAGCAAGGTGGCGGTTCCCCGCTGTTTTCGGGTGGCATTATGTGGGGCCGACGTACCCCGCTGGTGGTCATGGAAGGCGCCATAACGGCTGTACGATACGTGAATGCCATCCTCCAACCGATAGTGCAACCATATTTACCAGGAATTCTTTTTCATGCCCATTTTGTGAATGACTTGCTTCAGGATAACGACATCTGCCGACTGGAGTGGCCAGCATGTTATCCAGACATGAACCCTATCGAAGATGCCTGTGATAGATTGTTTATGGACGACTTGATCCACCAACCACTCTGAGGGATCTACGCCGAATCGCCATTGAGGAGTGGGACAATCTGGACCAAGAGTGTCTTGAAGAACTTGCGGATAGTATGCCACGACGAATACAGGCATGAATCAATGCAAGAGGACGTGCTACTGGGTATGAGAAGGACCAGTGTGTACAGCAATCTGAACCACCACCTCTGAAGGTCTCGCTGTCTGGTGGTACAACATGCAATGTGTGGTTTTCATGAGCAATAAAAAGGGCAGAAATAATGTTTATGTTGATCTCCATTCCAATTTTCTGTACAGGTTTTGGAACTCTCGGAACCGAGATGATGCAAAACTTTTTTTGATGTGTGTATTTTCAGGAAGTGACACCAGTCAGCTTTTATTGTGTGAGTGCGTGTCTCGAAAATTAAATGATAAGAAATATTTAATGTTTCCACGATACTAATATATTTAACATTTAGTTCAACCTATTCGTCTCACCAAACTTAGTAAAGGCAATAGACACTTCGATTTAGTGCACCCAAACAATTCCTTCACCCTCAATCTATCATCATTAATGGCCTGCACACCACAAGAGTCGTAAATGACGAATGATTCGGGAAAAAAGCAGAACATTTACTGGGACTAATATGTATTAACAGGTGACCTATATTTGACCACCCACCTTATATTGTGCTGTCTTCACTGCTAAGGAATCCTCAAACAAATCACAAATTTTAATTGATTCTCTGTGTAATTGTACTTTCACTATAAGTCGCAATTGCGGTTCTGAGTTTTATGTTTTCGAAAGTTAAGAAATAATGCATTTATCTGACTCTCATGATACATTGGTGTACAGTGTGCCCCTGGGAATATCAACTAATAACAGACTCTTGATATAAATAAAGATTAATAACTACGAATAATAATACAAATGTAAAAAGACATTCTGCAATTACGTTGTCGAGAAAATGCGGCAGCGAATATGTATATAAAAATGTATATCCTTTGAAGCAAAGGACGTTATTTAACGCTTCATAGGGCATTGTAATTCAAGGACAATACCTTGAACTCACTCTCTTGTACTCTTGTCTGAATGGCGTCTACGGTCGACCATTGCCTACGTATGTGTAAACTGCTACAGTAACTTTATGCTAATTGCATGTTATCTAGTGTAAAATTGATTTTACTTAAATGTTTGGTCTAGCCCCTCCTCTCAAAGCACAGTGTTGGGCGAGGCGAGATCGATAAAATTGTTGACAGCTTGTTGGTAGTCTTGAAGCGCCACAGCTCATAATAAATTCCTTTACAGGTTCCTGCACGTGATACGGCTCTGAGTACTACATATACGTACTCTGCAAATAAATTTAAAATATAGCAATAACAATTGTTTTAATAATATTATGAAATTCAACCAGGACTACAGTTCAGTGCTTTCTTTAAGTCGCTTCTTGGCCGATGTTTTATTAATAACTTTTGGAGATTTAAAGAGAAAGAACACTAAGCAAAGAAATTATTAACAGTTGCATACAAATTTCACAACGCGACTCCACGATAATTAATTTCTCTTGCTTTCCACCTGTGATAAATCCCTGAGATAAAAATCCTATTTGTGATATTCTTATGTACGTAGTTACGTGGCATACATTTAGACGCTTCATGTTGAATCATAAACAATAAAAAAAAATATATTGGTAGTAAGGAGTATCTAAAAGAACCCAATTAACATTATTCAATTTACTGATTTATAGATATGATCAATATTAAAAAAATAGATAAAACCAGTTAATGAAATGGCTTTCAGGGTGTCAAGTGAGAGAAACGCGATATGTATTTCGCATGACCAATGTTTTCGGAATCATGCTAGTTGGCATGGAGAACGTCGATCTATTTGTCAAATATCTTCTTCGGTAATAGTACATACATTTTCCATTTGTTGACTGGGATTTATCTTAAAGATCACTGGCGTATCCCACGAGGCCATCCTTTTATCAGAAGAAACGATTCAGGCGAAGACTCTTTTACAATAGGACTATTACAATTGGAATTTGCACTTTTACAGTTCAAATGGTTCAAATGGTTCTGAGCACTATGGGACTTAACATCTGTGGTCATCAGTCCCCTAGAACTTAGAACTACTTAAACCTAACTAACCTAAGGACAGCACACACATCCATGCCGGAGGCAGGATTCGAACCTGCGACCGTAGCAGTCGCGCGGTTCCGGACTGAGCGCCTAGAACCGCTAGACCACCGCGGCCGGCATTTACAGTATAGCCACGCTCATGCACTTGTCGTTTTGTGCCCTCTCATCGACAGCGCGTTACTCCCTATGTCTTCATGGAATAACAAAACTTCTAATTCTATGTGTGTAATTTTATATATAAGCCTATATGTAAAGACAAAGAGAGCAGTCGTTCGATATATATTGTAGCAAAGCCGAAACGCAACTAAGTTCAGCATACCAAAGACATTCTGTATTTCGGATGCAAACATTTTTTCGGTTCACCACTATTGTTGCACGATTGACAGCCATTTCATTTCGGATTACAAAAAAAAAAAAAAAAAAAAAAAAAAAAAAAAAAAAAAAAAAAAAAAAAAAAAAAAAAAGTTCAAATTTGTGTGAAATCTTATGGGACTTAACTGCTAAGGTCATCAGTCCCTAAGCTTACACACTACTTAACCTAAATCATCCTAAGGACAAACACACACACGCATGCCCGAGGGAGGACTCGGACCACCGCCGGGACCAGCCGCATAGTCGATGACTGCAGCGCCTCAGACCGCTCGGCTAATCCCCCGCGGCTCGGATTACCAACACGAGTTTGTGTTACCTGTAGAGCTAAGCCTTAGACCGTTGCTGCAGTATTTCCCAAACACTGCTGAAGTGCTGAGGTGCACGCTTCGTATGATTGACAGTGCGGGGGCGGTTGTTATCGTGCAACAGGATGATTCCGTCCGACAGCATTTCTACAGTCCAACGACAATAGTCAAAGCCAACTGTGGGAACATAGCATGTCTCCGACAACCCCTCCCCCCTCCCCCCTCCCCCAAAGAAATGCAAAGGTGTGTGAGAACGAAGTCTTTCGCGACGGCACTGTTGCATAAAGCATTCTCGGACTTCTTGCCGCGTCGTTCAGGGTAAAACTTCGAGCTTTCGACGATTTCCACCATTGTCTTCGTCAGGAGCGCTGTCGAAAGCTCGGAGTTTTACCATGAATTGACCCGGCAAAAAGTCCGAGAATATTTTACACAAAACCAAAACTGTTCACCCAAGTACCAGTAAGGTCACGATGACCTCCTTCCTCGACTGCAGGTGCCCTCTACTCCACAATCGATATGTAGCGCTATGAATACACCTTGGAGAAACTGTGATGCGTCATAAAGTCAAAACGCTCAGGAATACTGTGGGACAGGACCATCTTGTTGCACGATAACGCCCGCACCCAGATTGTCGATCGGACGAAGTCTAGTCTTCGGCCATGAGGATGCAATATCCTCTGTACAGCCAGTGCGTATTTCACATCTTTGACGATCCCAAGAAAGACACGCTTGAACGGCGGTATCAGTCGGACGAGTAAACGCAAAATGGTGCTGTTTTGGATGCGTCAGCTGCCGTTTGCGTTCTACGAAACGGAAATTGATCGTCTCTTCTCCCAGTGGGATAAATGTCTTATCGCGTGTGCTGTGACTACTTTCGAATGGAACCATTCCGTGGTCCCGTTGTGGCGTGTGTTCAGTTTTCTTTTGACTGCTCCTTAAACATTGTAGGTAGCAGATACCTATTACAAAAGAGTGCTGTTCTTATGTTTGGTGATTAATAGTTTTTCAATAATTTTGAGTTTTATTTTGCAAGAATCTGTGCTAAGTTTCCTCCAAACGTACGCTTTTTACGAAACTAGCATGCGTTGCTCCCTCCCTATCTTCGATCGTGACTCACAGCACACACAGTTCTTTTCCTTTACTATTTCAACCATTTTGGATAGAGAACACCGCAGCTGTTTCGTAAAATTACACTGTGGGAAATACTGCAACCAGCCAAAATCTTTTTTGAAATAATTTTATTGTACCACTACTACTTTTGGGCCTGAGTCCATCGTAAGACGGTAGCTTTGACTTCTTTGCAAATTTTACATTTGTGTCCTGCAGTATAACAAAGTTTTTGTGACTGCTTAGTTTACAAAAGGTTTGACGTTTGCGTTCTAAAATATAACGAAGTTTTTGTGATTACATGGTTTTACTGCTACATATCCTCTACACATTTTACTCACTTCATGAAAACCTCTCCTTCACATATTATAAGACACAGGTTTGATTTTCTTTTATGATCCATGCTGATCAGCGGCTAAACTAAATGCAAAATAGCGAATACATTTGTTTACATCGGCTGCTGATGTGCTAAAGAATGCGATATGTATCACACTTCTAGAGTTACTGCAAAGATACTTCTTCGTAGTACAGATAATTTTATTCAGTTATGCATTTAATTAGTTAGGTTTGAAAGATGCTGGTAATGGTCAATGAAGATTTGCTCTCTGTCAATTGATTATCGTTTCTATCACTTAAAATTGGAGAGGTTGTATGAAATTTTGGAGGTACATTTGGTTTTTTAATTCTATTTAGTCATTCATTATGCAGTCACGTTTGCTGTGAATGTGGTTGTGTATTTCTAATTCCTCTAAAAAATTCGTTTCTACTCCTTTAACGGCAAAATGTATTACCTCTAAGTGTTTTTCGATGCTTATCTCTGTGTTTATTCAAATATTCATATATCCAGCTGACAGGCAAACAATCACTGATAGCGTGGTATGGGAATACCTGTCCATAATTCCGGAATGAATTGTCACTCTTCAGCAGAATGTGTGTCGATTTGGAACATTCTGGCGGATTAAAAGGGTGTGACGGTTTGGGACTCGATCCTGGGACCTTTGGCGCCAAAGTGGCAGACACGGCTTCGAGGATTCTTTCCACAATGTATTTTCTCTCTGCCTTGGAAAGGGGGCTGATCTGAAACTTCCTGACCGATTAGAACGCTGTGCCAGACAAGAACTTGAATTCGGGGCATTTGCTTTTTGCGGCACGCAGTTTTAATGTGGCTGCAAGTGCAGAGAATTAAGTAGGGGTAATCAGCAACAGGCGACAATGTACCCTAGTGGGACGTTTGACAGAAAGGCGACAGAACCTTGGACAGTTGAATCTGCCAGTAGAATTATCTGAACGTGTCAGAGGCCAGAGGGCGCCATGGCAGGCGGTCAGATTCCAGACGGCCGCCGCTGACCTCGGCTGACCCCGGCTCGCTGACGTCACAGAGCGATCGGCGGCGTCCCTGTGCGGACTGGAATGCCTTGAAACGGCGCCACCACCCGGAGGGTACGCGTTGAATAGATGATGCCTTATGCGTACAGAAACGTGGACAAGTAGGGAAAAAGTTTTCTCCATGGATAGCAACAATCGAATGAAAACGTAATCTATAATCTGGAAAATTATTTCCTGAGAAGCTCCTAAAGGTAGACTGCTTGACACGCATTGAGGAAACACGAAAATACATTGTTAGGTAAGAATAATATTCAAAATTAAAACATGTTGCCAAGTTGACAAGTAAACTAAGGGGATCCCAGCTCCAGCGACAAAACTATTCCACTTACCATCAAGATACGAGGAGACTTCAAAAAATATGTTACACATGTCATTCCACACTGAGAGTATTGCCCAATAAAAAAATAAAGTGAAAAAATATTGGTCAAATGTTTTTTGAAATGATCTGTCTAACTGTAACAAATAAAACTGGCCAAGTGCGAATGGTACTCGCGAACGGAGAGGGCGGTACAAACTTAATTATATATATTGGTTCCGTGAATTGCAAGACCGTATCGAAATATCTACAGTAGTTCCTCAGATTATCGCGGACATACAAAAGGAAGCGACCAGGAGATTTCGGTTTACATATGTAGAGAAAGAAGATTTAATAAAGCATTTTTATGTATTTACTAAAACATGACTACAACTTACATTTTATGTTTGCATGCAGTAATGTTCGTCTATTATACTTCTGACGGATGATGCTTGCAGTGTATGTTCAAATGGCGAAAGAAATTTTTATGTGATATAATTACAATTGAACAAGTTTCAGATTGTTTGCTTTATTTGTACTGTGAAGCCTTGTTTCTTGCGACTTCCATGATTCTAGGTCAACGGGAAGTACCCTATAGGTTTTGATGAGTGATTTTGCAAGTATCAAAATATGTGACATAAATGACCGAATCTTTTTGACTGCATTGACTTAGAAACATACAATTTTTACCACGCCAAGGGGCATAGACCTCTGTATGTGACATAAATTTGAACTCGATACGGCGAACTGTAGCAGAGGAAAAGAAACAGACGGACAGACAGATACATAAAAAAATGACAAAAAATAATTTTTCGTGTTATACAAATACAAATTAACAATTTTCGGGTTTTTTTCTCTTTACTTGTTCTGTGAAACTTTGCTTATTGCCAAATTTCATGATTCTAGGTCGGCGGGAAACAACCTATTGGTTTTGATGAGTGAGTTATCGAGAGTGAGTTATCGAGTATCAAAATATGTGACATAAATGATCGTAGCTTTGCATAGACTTAGAAGCTTTAAATTTTTATACCTGCAAAGGACTGAATGAAGCAACAAATTTACTGTTGCCAGTCGCTGTTTATTTATCTCGACACTGGGTTTCGAAAGTTTAAACCTCCATCATCAGGTGGATATATATTTGTTAGTACGAAATATGTGTGTATTGTGTCATGATTTTTTTTAAGGAACTTGTGGCATTGTCTATTGGAAAAACCAAACACTATTTCAGAACATAGTTTTTAAGGGTTTTTTTTTTGGCTAAAAGCTAAACGCATAACTAATGGAAAAAATAAAATAAGTAAAACAGAATACCTCCAGTGGTCACAGGTTCCTTTCACAGGTTCCATCACATACTGTCATATTTTATAAACTAAGATGGCGTCTGGAAACTATTAGGTGCACGGAACATATAGCAAAAAGAAACGCTATCAGAAAGTAAAAAGAATATACTTCATAGCAACATTACTATGGAATAAGTTTTAAAGAAATTTTGAGATCTTTGTTTTAAGGTATTGAATACATGCGTTGGAATAAATATTTCAGATGGTATACAAATCCTCTTCTGTCAAGTTTGTGGCTTATATTTCATACTCGTTTATATAATCAGGTGATATGTTTTGCAAACTTCAAGTACAATAATTATGTTAGCAATAGTGGTAAAATTATACCTAAATAACTATTTTGATTGGGATTCAGAGGTAGGGATGAAAGGCTGGAGGTGGAGGGAGAGGAAGAGAAAGAGAAAGAAAGAGGGAGACAGAGAGTGGAAGAAGTGACTGGATGAGAACAAACTTTTTAGAGCAGCGGGTTCTTTATATTATGTCTGTCGCATGTAATAACTAACTAAAGGTTGGGGTAATGCATTGGTTGATGCTTTAAAATATGCAGATAGTGTGCAGTTTGTGCCAGTATGTACATATAGTCTCTAGCTGACAGCTAATACAAGCTGTTGGTGTGATGGTACATTTGTAAATGAAGCCAATCCATTATACATTCGGGGGATGTCCTGGTAACATAACTAAATATTTAAGTTAAGCATTAAGGTAGGTGTGTGTGTGTGTGTGTGTGTGTGTGTGTGTGTGTGTGTGCGTGCGGGCGGGCGTTGCAAATTTAATAACGTAGGCTGCTGTTGATGAAAACAGAAATGATGTTACTGTAAATGTTGTCGTTTTTGTCGTTTAAGATGGATTCAGGTTGTTTTCTTTGTTGTTTTGTTTGAGTATTTAGATCTTAAAATGTGGTATAAATTTGAACTTGGTACGTCTACCAATTCCTGAGGAAAATGGTTCTCAACAGTCGGACAGACAGACAGACGGATAACGAAGTGATTTTATAAGGGTTTCGTTTTCACATAATGAGGGGCGGAGCCCTAAAAATAGGTTAAAGAAACATTCGACGCACCACATTCGCCGTCCGCCTCGACAGTTGAACGCGACGCCCACACCCTTGCGCGGACAGCGGAGTGGACCAGCCTCCAGCAATCCGACACCACGCCTACCGGATAGCAACCATCAACACCAACAACATCCGTTCCAGGGTGAAAATCCGCCTTATGCAGGAGATGTTCTGGGCTTCGGATATTGATTTCGCCCTTCTGCAGGAAGTTCGCTTGGCTAGTCTCCCCGATATCAATGGCTATACCGCCCATGCCTCCACGAGTGATCCTATGGGCCGCGGAGTGGCCATCTACGTCCGCCACGGGATTTCTGTGACCGATGTCGCCTTCCTTCCATCAGCTCGGGGCATGGCACTCACTGCCATGGGGACACGCATCATTAATGTCTACGCTCCCTCAGGCACCGACCGACGGCATGAAAGAGCCCAGTTTTATTCCGAGGAAATCGCTCCCCTGCTTTTAGGGCGTTATGACCATTGCCTACTAGGAGGTGATTTTAACTGCGTTTTGCATCCTAAAGATCAGATTCCCCACTATACTACATGCCAGGAACTACGTATAGTGGTGCGAGACCTCCTGCTTCACGATACCTGGGAAGTTCAACACGGCGACCTTTCTGGCCATACCTTTCTTACCAGTCATTCCGCAAGCCGACTAGACAGCATATATGTCTCACAAACTCTTAGATCTGCGATACGGGGCGCCGAACGCTGGCCGCTGGCCTTTTCCGACCATTGCGCTTACATCTGTACGGTCCTCCTTCCGCCGCAATCAGTATGGCGCAGCCGTGCGCCATGGAAACTCAATACTTCACACTTGCATGACCTGGCGTGTCGCCAGCAAGTCACTGAAACGTGGACAGCCTGCGAAAGACGCCTTCCCCGCTACCACTCGACATTGACATGGTGGTTGGACTGCGCCAAGCCGGCGATCCGGAGGACACTGATGAGATACGGGAAGGTCATGGCCGACTGGCATCGCACCACTGTTGACTTTTATTACGCGATTCTCCGAGATCTGGACGCTTAACCGCCAACCCCGGACAACCAGTTGGAACGGCAAGGAACTAAGGCGAAGATAATTGCGCTGGCACGCCGGAAACTGCAAGGGGTCGTGATACGGACGCGGCGCCACGATCACGCGGCTTTAGAAATTCCATCCATGCATCATATAGTGTCCGACAAACGACGGCGTCGTCGGCAGATCATCAGCACTCTGACCACGCCTCATGGCACGCAGGTGACCACTCAGAATGACATCGTCCACACATTCGTCGAGCACTACCGTCGTACTTATAGTGAAGAAGACGCTGAAACTGCAGCAGACGACTCCATTTTGTATTACGTCACGCGCACCCTCCCCCACACGGAGGCGGATGCTTTGACAGTGGCGGTCACGCTAGACGAAGTCAACAACGCAATCGCCAAGGGTGCTGTCAACAGATCACCCGGGATTGACGGCTTACCGATTGAGTTTTACCGTACCTTTCGGGACCTCATGGCACCACGGTGGACGACTATGTATCAAGAACTGATGACATCTGACCAAGCAATCCCACCCGCCTTTGCTGAGGGCATCATCATACCAGTCCACAAACCAGCCAGTGGTTCGATGGTCACGAGTTACAGACCGCTCACGCTACTCAATGCCGATTACAAGATTTTCGCGCGCTTACTGGCAATGCGGCTCCGAACAATACTCCCTCATATCCTCTCGCCAGAGCAAACGACGCCTGGAGGACAGGTTAACATACAGACTGCCACAGGGGAGCGCCGCGACTTAATTGCGGTGGCGGCGGCCTGCAGACTCCGTGCAGCGGTCGTCGCTATAGACTTCGACAGCGCCTTCGATAAAGTGCGTCATCCTTTCCTGTTTTCGGTGGAAGCCCGAATGGGCATCCCCCTTCTGTTTCTCGACGTCATCCGGCGTCTTTACGACAGTGCCAGTTCAAGTGTCCAAGTCAATGGACGTTTGGCAGGGCCGGTTCCAATCTGCCGTTCGATACGGCAGGGGTGCCCCCTCTCTACCCTCCTGTATGGCATTGCCCTTGAGCCCCTTCTTGGTGGCTTGACGACCAAGCTCTCTGGCCTCACCCTACGCCAACACACTTTTCGCTGTCGGGCATATGCTGATGACCTCCTCCTCCTCATTCGCTCCGGCTCTGGGATTCGAGGAGTCCTCGGATTGATTACCCGTTATGGGGCTGCCGCTGGCAGTGCCATGAATGTCGCCAAATCTTCTGCAATGCACATTGGACGAGGCCTCCAGGAGGGTGAAGTGGCTCCCCTGCCGCTTGTACGGACTTTCCGGTACCTGGGCATTACCTTTACCCCCACGGTCACACGCCCAGCGGCAACGAATTTCCGTCGCCTGTTACACGTCATCCGCAACGGCGTCCGCTAGAACCTTTCTCGCCGCCAGGACACACTTCAACGGGTTGAGTTTCTTAATCTTTATGTGGCATCAAAATTAGTCCACATCGCGCAAGTTCTCCCTCTGCCAACTGCAATTGGGCGCAACCTTCAGGCGGCTTTTGGCTATTATCACACGGCTGGTTCAATGTTTAAAGTCCGTTATGAGACACTTACCCTGCCCTCCCGGTATGGTGGCGTCGGGCTCGTTAATGTCCGTGTGCGAGCTGCAGCCTTGTACATGAGTACCATGAGGAAAAAGTGGATGGGCCAGGGTACATCTCTAACACGCAGCTTGCTTGAGGTCGTCCTACCTGCTTCCACCTCACCACCGGTGTCTGTCGGCCATATCGTGCCTCATTTTTCTCATATTTCGACCTTTTTCGTCGACTACAGTTACATACATACCAGTCTCCCAGATACAAGCCCACCTAGGACTAAGGATTTTTACAGCCTGTTGCTGCGCTGTGTTCCCCGGAATGTGATGGAGACCAAACATCCCTCCATCCAGTGGCCCATAGTGTGGACTACCGTCCACCAGCCCTTCCTCTCTACGAACGTCCGGGCACTGTGGTATCACATAGTCAACAGGAAATTTGCCACGAAGCAGCGCCTGCACAGAATTGGCTTGTCAGAATCCCCTCTTTGTCTCCTTTGCCAGCAACTGGACACTGATGAACACCGTCTGACATGCGCCTCATCGCAAGATGTATGGCGCTTCGTGCAGCAGATCATTGCCTGCTATCTCCGGGTGTCACCAAACACAATCGAACCTCGAATGTTTCTATACCCGGAGGACAGACATTTTCCCGCCGCTAAATGTCATGCTATTACATGAGTCAAAGGGTGGGCGGTCGCTTATCTCTTTCATGAGGGACCTAAATCCCGCCTCGACTTCTGGACCTATTTACGAACAGCCCATGCAGCTCTCGAAAACACGCCACGTTACCGAACATTATTTGCTAACTATCTTCGAGCGGTCTTTGTTAGACCTCCACTGAGTTGGGGGGTGCCTGGCTCAGAAGGCACCCACCCCTCCTTCCCCGGCGGTGTCTGAGTTTCAACCGCCTACAATCTATTCTACTTCTGACCTCCGCGGATGGGAGAGCGCGTCGCAGATTGCGCGGATTTTATTTCTTTTTGCTTTTCCTTTTTCATTTCTTTTTCTTTAACCAGAATTTATATTTATTTTTTTCTTTCGCCGATGTGTTCACATAAATTCATGATATTAGTGAATATTACAAAAACACATGCAAATAAATAAATAACAACGCCTTCCACTACTGTTGATTCCTGTGTCTCCCATTTCCCTAAGCACCACAGGCTCTGTGGTGGTGAGAAGGACACTGTGGCCAGGCCTTGGGTTTCGACCCCTGCCCACTTTGCCCCCCGAGCCCCCACCGGTCCACACACACACACACACACACACACACACACACACACACGCAAAAAAAAGGCTAGCGCAGCTGCCTAGTAAGCAGAAAAAAAAGAAAGTGGTCATCACAGCCGAAAGCTGTGCAAGGAGGCCCGGGTTCGATTCCCGGCTGGGTCGGGAATTTTCTCCACTCAGAGACTGGGTGTTGTGTTGTCTTCATCATCATATTATCCCCATCGACACGCAAGTCGGCGAAGTGGCGTCAACTAAAGAGACGTCCACCAGGCGACCGGTCTACCCGACGGGAGGCCCCAGCCACACGAATTCCATTTCATTTCGCCTCATTCGCCCTGTATGATTTGGAGCATCAGTCAAAGACGTGTTTCTTGCTTTTGGTCAAATTATTTCACAAAATGTTCGACCATTATTTCTTCAATTTTGTTTTATTTCAAAGTTTTGTGCTGAAAGCATGATCTTATTGACATCTCATTTGCTCTCCTACTGTCTTCTCAAAATGTCCAAAATAGCTAGGCCTCGAAGAGATGAACTCCTTCACAGTTTACATAGCTAGCAACAGCTCTACGTGAAATATTTCAAATTTTCCCCAAATCATTAAGTTTTTTTAGTTTCTATATTATTCTTTTTTTTGCGAAATTAGACGTCACGCTAGTCAATTTGATACCCCATTTGTCCATTTCCTACTATTCGCTTTCCTATGGAAATTCGGAGAAAATTTGATTGTGTAAATCTCCCTCAGATCACTATTTTTTTCTTAATTACCATCATTACTTGAAGACAATTAAATGCTTTTTATAAAACTAGACCTCGCGCTGGTCATTTTGATGTCCCATTTCTTCATTTCTCATCCTTCATTTAGCTATGAAAATTCGGACAATAATTACTACATAATTTATAGGGAGTCTTGTTTCCGCTCCTCTCAAACATTCGACCAACAATAGTGGCACATTGTCGGAAGAGGGTACATCTTCTGTGGGTCCAGCAGGTGCATTTCTGCTGCGGTATACGTACATAATAGGTGCATTAGTGTGAAAATGAAATGGTGCGGCATCTGGAAACGTACTCCTAAGCTGAAGGAGGAGAAACCATCCGTCTCAATTTCACACACAGTCACGGTGAAATTCTGGCACTATGTGGACTAAATACACTACCGGCCATTACAACAAGAAGAAATGCAGATGATAAACGGGTATTCATTGGGCAAATATATTATACTAGAACTGACATGTGATTACATCAGTACGCAGAACAACCACCTCTGACCGTAATAACGGTCTTGATACGCCTGGGCATTGAATCAAACAGAGATTGGATGGCGTGTACAGGTACAGCTGCCCATGCAGCTTCAACAGGATACCACAGTTCATCAAGAGTAGTGACTGGCGTATTGTGACGAGCCAGTTGCTTGACCAGACGTTTTCAGTTGGTGAGAGATCTGGAGAATGTGCTGGCCAGGGCAGCAGTCGAACATTTTCTGTATCCAGAAAGGCCCGTACAGGACCTGCAACATGCAGTCGTATATTATCCTGCTGAAATGTAGGTTTTCGCAGGGATCGAATGAAGGGTAGAGCCACGGGTCGTAACACATCTGAAATGTAACGTCCACTGTTCAAAGTGCTGTCAATGCGAGGTGACCGAGACGTGTAACCAATGGCACGCCATGCCAATACGCCAGGTGATACGCCAGTATGGCGATGACGAATACACGCATCCAATGTGCGTTCACCGCGATGTCGGCAAACACGGATGTGACCATCATGATGCTGTAAACAGAACCTGGATTCATCCGAAAAAATGACGTTTTGCCATTCGTGCACCCAGTTTCGTCATTGAGGGCACTATCGCAGACGCTCCTGTCTGTGACGCAGCGTCAAGGGTAGCCGCAGCCACGGTCTCCGAGCTGATAGTCCATGCTGCTACAGACGTCGTCAAACTGTTCGTGCAGATGGTTGTTGTCTTGCAAACGTCCCCATCTGTTGACTCAGGGATCGACACGTGGCTGCACGATCCGTTACAGCCATGCGGATAAGATGCCTGTCATCTCGACTGCTAGTGATACGAGGCCGTTGGGATCTAGCACGGAGTTCCGTATTACCCTCCTGAACCCAACGATTCCATATTCTGCTAACAGTAATTGGATCTCGACCAACACGAGCAGCAATGTAGCGATACGATAAACCGCAATCGCGATGGGCTACAATCCGACCTTTATCAAAATCGGAAACGTGATGGTACGCATTTGTCCTCCTTACACGAGGCATCACAACAATGTTTCCCCAGGCAACGCCGGTCAACTGCTGTTTGTGTATGAGAAATCGCTTAGAAACTTTCCTCATGTCAGCACGTTATAGGTGTCGCCACCGTCACCAACCTTGTCTGAATGCTCTGAAAAGCTAATCATTTGCATATCACAGCATCTTCTTCCTGTCGGTTAAATTTCGCGTCTGTAGCACGTCATCTTCGTGGAGCAGCAATTTTAATGGCCAGTAATGTACATTGTCCCAATCAGCCGTAGTGAAATGCTGCCCAGGCTACAAAGACGTGGGTGATACTGATCGGGTTGGGACGCCATTGACATCGATCACATACAAAAATGGCAGATTATGGAGGAACTGCACGTAGCAGTCGCGATTTTCCAATGATGAGGACGTTCGCACAGTGGTTCACGAATTGCTCCTCAACCAAGAAGCGGATTTCTGTTGTCGAGGAATTTATGGATTGACAGAAAGTTCCGGCCGTCGTTTACAGAGACTTGATGACTATGCTGAAAAATAATGCCCTGTATCTGTGTCACTTGGCAGAGCAGTGTAGAATTCAACAGAAGCTACTATGCCTGCCATAATGTATAAATTACTTTATGAAGTCCCTTCGCATATCAGCCAGGAAAAATACTCTCAGACTTCAAGAATAATGTTAAATTCCCATTTCAAAGAAGGCAGATGTAGAGATGCGTGAATATTAACGAATAATGAGTTTAATAAGTCATGACTGCCTAATACTGACAAGAATTATTTGTATAAGAATGCAAAAGTTGGTTGAGACAGACCTCAGCGAAGATCTGTTTGGATTCCAGAGAAACGCAGGAACGCAAGAAACAATACTGGCTTTACGACTTATCTTAGTCATTGATTTACAGAGAATTGTTTACTCGAATACCGAGGGCGAAAAGCGTTCTAGAACTTCTCAGGAATCCGAAGTGCAGATATGAGTCGAAAGACATGGAATAGAAACTGTAGTTGAGAAGGAAGTGAGAAGTGGTTGTAGCGTATTCCCGATGTTATTGAATCTGTATACTGAGCAAGCTATAAAGAATACCAAGAAGAAAATTGAAAATGGAAAATTGGTTCAAATGGCCCTGAGCACTATGGGACTTAACATCTGAGGTCATCAGTCCCCTAGACTCAGAACCACTTAAACCTAACTAACCTAAGGACATCACACACATCCACGCCCGAGGCGGGACTCTAACCTGCGACCGTAGCAGCAGCGCGGTTCCGGTATGAAGCGCCTTGAACCGCTCGGCCACGGTGGCCGGCTGAAAATGGAGTTAATGTTCAGGGAGAAGGAACAAAAATAAAAATTAAGATTTATCAATGACGTTGTAATTCTTCCAGGGACGGTTACGGACTTCCAAGAACAGACGAGTTGAAGGGACAGTTTCTTGAAAAATGGATATAATATGAACATCAAGAAAAATGAAACAAGGGCAATATAATGAAGAATTAAATTAGCTGCTACTAAGGAAATTAGATTAGAAAGTGAGGTAGTACAAGTAATAGATGAACTTTACATTTTATGTTATTCACGTCGTACATATTCTTTAACTAGGTGACAATCTGTTTAATTTGTGTATTTTTCAATTCTGTAACAACACTACATATTAATATCTTATTCCACTGTTCCTTAAATAAATTTAATGTTTATAAATTTATTTTTCTTAAACGATGTCGAGAAGATTACACTGAGGTGATAAAAGTCATGAGACACCTCCTAATATCGTGTCGGACTCTTTTAGCCCGGCGTAATGCAGCAATTCGACGTGGCATGGACTCAAGTCGTTGGAAGTCGTCTGCAGAAATGTTGAGCCATGCTGCCTTTATAGCCGTTCATAATAGGGAAAGAGTTGCCCTTGCAGGATTTAGATTATGTTCCATAAACTTTCGATAGTATTCATGTCGGGCGATCTGGGTAGCCAAAACATTCGCTCGAATTTTCCAGATTGTTCTTCAAACAAATTGCGAACAATTGTGGCCCGCTGAACTGGCGCATTGTTATGCATAAAAATTCCATCGCTGTTTGGCTGTAGATGGTTTCCAAGTAGCTGTACATTACCATTTCCAGTCAGTGATAGTTCAACTAGATCAGAGGACCAGTCCATTCTATAAACACAGCTTACACCATTATGGAACCACCACCAGTTTGCACAGTGCCTTGTTGACGATTTCGGTCTAAGGCTTCGTGGGATCTGCTCCACACTCAAACCCTACCACCAGCTCTTAGCAACTGAAATCGAGACTCATCTGACCAGGCCACTGGTTTACAATCGTCTATGGTCCAACCTATATGATCACAAGTCCAGGAGTGGAATCCGCAGACGACGTTAGCAAAGGCACTCGCGTCAGTCGTCTGCTGCTATAGCGCATTAACGCCACATTTCACCATGCCGTCCTAATGAAGATGTTCGTTGCACGTCCCACATTGATTTCTGCGTTTATTTCACGCAGTGTTACTTGTCTGTTAGCACTGACAACTCTACACAAACGCCACTGCTCTAATGGCCGTTATGTGAGGGCAGTGGGTCACTGCGTCGTCCGTGGTGAGATGAAGTTTAGAATTCTCAGCACACTCTTAACACTGTGGATCCCGTAATACTGAATTACCTAACAATTATCGAAATGGAACGTCCCATGCGTCTAGCTCCAACTACCATTTCGCGGTCTCAGTTTGTTAATACTCGTCGTGCCACCATAATTACGTCAGAAACCTTTTCATATGAATCACCTGAGTACAAATGACAGTTCTGCCAATGCAGTGACCTTTTATACCTTGTGTACGCGATACTACAGCCATCAGTAATTTGCTTCTCGCTACCCCATGACTTGTTACCACAGTGTATTTAATCTTGATATTACATTATTTACAGATATATGGTCTCGCTATTTACTTGTCTACGAAAATAATTCCTATTTCTAGATTCAAAATAATTGTGAACGTGCCTGTCTCATGCAGAAAATTGCATACGTGATTTCGAGGAATCACTATTTTAGAAAAGATAAGACATTAGTCTATAGTTTTGTGAGTGTCGGGTATCATCCTGTTTGTGAAATGCTGATGATAACAGTTAGCAGTTACCACAATACGTGACCCCAAAGAAGGCGAATTCCAAATCGCCAGACCACATTTGACATGATTTACTTTGCCTTTAATGCACGAAGTACCATGTACAACAGTTCCTCTGTTCTAATGATCTCCTACTTCAATTACTCGCTGCTATAGAAGCATTCTGTTGCGGTCGGATAACATGTGCAGGTTATGGCACCTATGCGTTGCATATGGTGATTTTGTGGAACAGATCCGTACTAGGGTTAAAGTCTTTGACTAGTAATTAGGACGTCCTGGGTTCGATTCCAGCCGTTGCTCAAGACTCTATATATGTATGAAAGGCAACTTAACCATTGACGGACTTACTGACTCATCATCGCCTAGCACAAATCACTAAGGATCGAAACTTGAAATTTGCGGAGGCTGTTAATCTTATGCTGTAGGTGTTGGTATTTCTCGAAATTCCACCCATGTTGTTGTTGTTGTTGTTGTTGTCTTCAATATAGAGACTGGTTTGATGCAGCTCTCCATGCTACTCTATCCTGTGCAAGGTTCTTCATCTTCCAGTACCTGCTGCAACCTACATCCTTCTGAATCTGCTTAGTGTATTCATCTCTTGGTCTCCCTCTGCGATTTTTACCCTCCACGCTGCCTTCCAATACTAAAATGGTGATCCCTTGCCTCAGAACATGTCCTACCAACCGATCCCTTCTTCTAGTCAAGTTGTGCCACAAATTTCTCTTCTCCCCTATTCTATTCAATACCTCCTCGTTAGTTACGTGATCTAACCATGTAATCTTCAGCATTCTTCTGTAGCATCACATTTTGAAAGCTTCTATTCTCTGCCGCGCGGGATTAGCCGAGCGGTCTTAGGCGCTGCAGTCATGTACTGTGCGGCTGGTCCCGGCGGAGGTTCGAGTCCTCTCTCGGGCATGGATGTGTGTGTTTGTCCATAGGGTAATTTAGGTTAACTAGTGTTTAAGCTTAGGGACTGATGACCTTGGCAGTTAAGTCCCATAAGATTTCACACACATCTGAACATTTTTTTTCTATTCTCTTCTTATCCAAACTAGTTATGGCCCATTATTCACTCCCATACATGGCTACACTCCATACAAATACTTACACAAAAGACTTTCTGACACTTAAATCTATGCTCGCTGTTATCAAATTTCTTTTCTTCAGAAACGCTTTCCTTACCATTGCCAGTCTACATTTTATATCCTCTCTACTTCGACCATCATCAGTTATTTTGCTCCCCAAAGAGCAAAACTCCTTTACAACTTTAAGTGTCTCATTTGCTAATCTAATTCCCACAGCATCATCCGATTTAATTCGACTATATTCCATAATCCTCGTTTTGCTTTTGTTAATGTTCATCTTATATCCTCCTTTCAAGACACTGTCCATTCCGTTCAACTGCTCTTCCAGGTCCTTTGCTGTCTGACGGAATTACAATGTCTACGGCGAACCTCGAAATTTTTTTTTCTTCTCCATGGATTTTAATTCCTACTCCGAATTTGGGGTAAAAGAGGTGATGAAATGTTTCTTGAAAATATGTTATCGTTAATTTACTTTTGAGGCTAAAGCTACGAAAATTGGTATTTGGTTTCTCGGTCAGAAATAAAGAAATACGTGTTTCACCATTTCTCGAAATTGAGCTCCTATGGGGGTGGAATAGTTAGTGAAAATTTTTTTGAAAGAAAAGCATTATTAAAGAACTACCAATGTATTTTTGAAGCTACATCTATGAAAACTGGTGATTGACGTTTCGGTTAGAAATAAAATAAATACGTGTTTTAGTGATTTGGAGAATTCAACCGCTAAGGGTCTGAAATAGGCGATGAAAATTTTTATGAAAATATTTCATTATGAAAGAATTTTTAAGATAAATCCAAGAAAATTCTTCATTTGTCTTCATGATTGGAAAAAAATACGTGTTTCAATGCTTTGTAAATTCAACCTAGAACGGGGTGAAAGAGGGTGAAAATATATTGTTATATTAAAAAATTTTAAAGCTAAATCCATGAAAATTTGCATTTGATTTCCAAACAAATGTGTATTAGAGGATGAAAGTGTCTATGGAAATGTCACACAGAAGTACAGAAGTAAATTCGGAAAAGACCATGGTTCTGTGCCCTTTATTAGTGTGCAAAGTTTAAAATGTGTTGCCGTTTGTGGTCAACGTAAAAATTCGATTGAAGGCAAACAGGTAAAAAAATGTGCAGACCAGGCCGGACAGGCGAACGAGGCAGTGGGCGCTAAACTAGATCTTAATAAAAGTCATGAGCGCTGGTTGTAGAAGTCTTTCGGTGCAGAAGACACTCTCGTTCGGCGAACGGCGTTGTTAATGAGAGCGGAGGAACGGAAAGAGGTTCGGAGCACGCGCTTGTCCTTGGAGTGGGGAATTGCTCCCGAAAGATGGAAGAATCAGCAGTGATCAACGGTGTAACGGTGCAGAAGACAGTGGAAACCAACTGAACTAAAGCCATATAAAGTGTATTAGCAGGACAGGTAGCTTGTGATACAAAAAATATCATGATGATCTTTACATGGCAAAAGATTCTGGATTAGTCCCCAAAAGCACTGCCAAGGGAAAACCGACATTCTTAACGATTGAATAATGGACGAAGGGTAGCATATTACGAGTCAGGGAATGGAATGTCAGAAATCTGTAGTAGGGAAGGTAGAATATGAAAAGGGAAATGCAAAGGCTTGGTTTGGATATGGTAGGGAGCAGTGACGTCAAATGGAAAGAAGATGAATATTTCTGGTCAGTCCAATACAGTGTGATATCACCAGGAGCAGAAAATGGTGTAACGCGAATGTGACTCGTCATGAACAGGTAAGTAAGTCAGATAGAGAGGTCCTGTGAATAGTTCAGAAACAGCATTATTCTCATCAGAAACAACAGAAAACTAACGCCAGCAACAATAATTTCATACATGGAAAATAACTGCGATGATATCGTAGGTACCATAAGAAATACTTTAAATGATCTGCAAATGAAGGAAGTACAAAAATGTCTGGGAAAAAACAGGAAGACAGCAATGGAAGTAATTTAAAAGTGAAATAAATGGAAGTTCAGTGAAGTTAGTGCGAAATACTGCAGGAAAAATGAGAAGAAATAGAAAGAAATAGTCGTGGGAGGGACTGATGCAGCATATAGAAAAGTCAAAACAAGTATCCATGGAATTAAAAGCAAAGGCGTCAACATTAAGAGACCAAGATAAATTTCGCAGTTAAACGCAGAAGGCGCAGCTTATAGGCGTGTTCGTTGAAGGCCTCTACGAGGAGAAGGAATTGTCTGACGATGTGATAGATGAAGAAATGGGAGTCGCTATAGAAGACATGGTGTATTCAGTATTAGAGTTTAACAAAGCTTTGGAAAACTTGAGAGAAAATAAGGCGAAAGGTAAAGATAACATTCCTTCGTAACTTTTAAAACCATTTGATGGTGGTGGCAAGAATAGACCAATAAAGTTGATGCAGAATCTCTGAGACTGGCATCGTACCACCAGGTTTCCCGTAAGATAACATCCACACAATTGCGAATATAGCGAGGGTGGATAAATCCGGGGACTATGACACAATCGGCTTATTAACTAATGCATCCACGCTGCTGACAAGAATGATATACAGAAGCATGAAAAAGAAAACAGGTGATCCGTCTGTTGAAGATGAGTTTGGCTTTAGGAAGATAAAGACACTAGAGATGCAGTTCTGATGTTGTGGTTGGTATTGGAAGCAGGAATTAAGAAAAATTATGACACTTTCATAGGATTTATCGACCAGAAACAGCTGTCAATAAAGTATAATAATTCGGAGCAAAGTGGGAGTACGCTGCTGGGAAATGCGAGTAATATACAGTATGTACAAAAACCAAGAGGGAACAATAGGAACGGAAGCCCAGTTTCTCGCCCCTGCTGTTCAATCTACACATCGAAGAAGCAATGACGGAAATATAAAAAAGGATCAGCAGTGGGATTAAAATACACGATGAAAGGGTATAAGTGAAATTCGCTGGTGACATTGGTATCGTTGGTGAAAGTGTAGAAGAATTACAGTACCTGAATTTTTGTATGATGTAATGAGTACACACTACTGATTGAGATGAATGCTGAGAAAAACGAAAGTAATGAGCAGTAACAGAAATGAGATTGGTGATAAATTTAGCATATAAATTAGCGACCGTGAATTTAACTAAAGTAAGAAATTCTGCTGTCTCGGAAGCAAAATTAAACATAATGGACGAATCAAGAAGGGCATGAAAAGCAAACTAGAACAGGCAAAGATGCCATTCCTGACCGAGGTAAGTCTACTGGTATCACACTTAGGCCTTAATTTGGGAAAGAAATGTTTGAGAATGTGTTTTTGGAACGTAGCATTGTATGGTAATGAACAATGGTCTGTGGGAAAATCATGAAAGAAGAGAATAGAAGCGTTTGAGAGGCGGTGCTATAGAAGGAGTGTGAAAATTAGGTGGACTGATAAGAGGAAGTTTATGGCAGAATCGGCGGAGAATAATATGTGGAAAACATTGACAAGAACAAGGGTCAGGACAATGGTACATCTTTTAAAACATCGAGGAATAACTGTCATGGTACTTGAAGGAGCTACAGAGGGTAAAAACTGTAGGGGAAGTCAGAGGTTGTGATATAACTTAGGTTGCAGGTGCAAGTGCTGCTTTGAGATGAAAATGTTGGCAAAGGAGAGGAGGACTTCGTGGTGAGCCGCGTCAAACTAGTGAGGGGCTTGATGGAAAACAACACTATTCCAAAAATAGACCCAAGTTCGAAGTCAGTTGTTCGTTGTTTCCTCATTATTCGTCTGTTTCTATTTTCCATAATTTGCAGAAGCAGACTGTGTGTGTAGGCACGCTCAGATCCACAGAATCTAACAATTCACATTATTCATAACAATAGGTGTCAAGTGCTTCAAGTGAGCATTTTAGAAAATAAAAGTTAAAAACTAAAACATTATCCACTTAATTAAAAGGGCATGAGATTAATGACACTAGAAATATTACAGCGGATGCGCTCTGTTCGTAATATATAGTGTAACAAAGAGTGTACGATTTCGCGAGTGAACGTAGGTGTATAGAATACATTCAGCTTAAAAATTATGAAACTTAGGTCCGTATTTAGGTAACTAGGATTAGCTATATATCACCTGCACCTTTTTAATAGTATATTTGTTACTAGCAAAGGTCAAAGTAAGTTTCAAGGTCGACAATGAGAGTTGGACGAGATTTAGCATGTTCTAAGTCATTGTCCTCGGCGCCACGATGAGTATAGGTGAGTAGTAGGTGAATATCCTAGTCGAAGTATTAAGTGGTTTTCTGTAGCCTTTCGCCGTCCTGTTATGTATTATCAGGTGCACGTTTATATTCTGCAGATGTCATTGTGAGGTTCTGAACTCGGCATGGAGTTAACCAAGAATCGAACGTGCTACCACTGAGCATAATGGCACGATTGCGTTAGGACTTACGTCTATACAGGTAGTTTGCATCCTGTTCAGTTTTCGAAGTTTGCTTAATGAATTCATGTTTTTCATTTACAACTGTCGACAAGCGTTTTCGTTTATTGTAATAGAGGTTACGTTTTATTCAAAGAAAACATCATCGAAGTGAAATATTTGTGTACATAGTTTGTTCGGATTAAATTTAAAACATCTCGGTTTTCAGTCTATTCAAAGCAGACTTTATCTACTGGCAGTAAATTCCGTGATATTTCGATTTTGTGAAATGTTGGGATTATGCGAGATATCCTACACTAAAGTATGTAGTTTGTGTCAACAAAACAACGTTTCGTGAAAGCAGTGGCCATTCATTGCGGTTCACGTGCACTGACCGCATGATGAAACAAATAAAAGCCTTCCCTTTTGGTCGTCATAGAATTCAGTGAAACCTGCTACCATTTAAATTACGAATACAGGCAAAATAACCGCCGTGTAAGCGAATATAGGCAATGATTTTCATTCTTTTTTGTAAATTTCACAATCAAAAAGTTTTCTGGAATCAGTCTCAGTCGAAGACAAAAACTTCCTATTATTTGTTCTTGTACTGATACTGCATTCACACTGCACAATTTATGGATAAAATTAGCCGGCCGCGGTGGTCTCGCGGTTAAGGCGCTCAGTCCGGAACCGCGCGACTGCTACGGTCGCAGGTTCGAATCCTGCCTCGGGCATGGATGTCTGTGATGTCCTTAGGTTAGTTAGGTTTAAGTAGTTCTAAGTTCTAGGGGACTGATGACCACAGATGTTAAGTCCCATAGTACTCAGAGCCATTTTTTTGATAAAATTAACTTATTTCCTGAAAAAGTCATAAAATATGACTCACAATAAATGATCTAATAATGAAAGTTGTAGAAATGTATTATACTCTTTGTGTTGGATAACGAATGAACAGCGAAAAATTAGAAAAAGGTAAAATAAACAAATCGAGCGTTACCAGACATTGAAAAAGTATGGAAACTGTGACATTGGTGTGAGGATGGCACTAACTACAGAGTCTTTGTAGCAAGCATGAGTCTGCAAAACCCCGCGGTGTGTCGATGTGAAATCGTGTAGCAATGATGGAACTGCCCGTTAAGAGCCGATGTTAAAATTTAATTGCCCAACAGAATTGCTGTCTCAAAACTGACTTTTACAAGGAATCCTAAGCTGGGAAAATGCTAAATTCTAGTGAATGACTATTTTTACTAAATCAGCAAATAAAAATAATAATAATAATGAATTGAAGGATACTGCAAGTTACTTCAGATGAACTGCAAATAAAATCAAATTGATGTTTCATTACAGTTAAAGCAATGACACAACAGGAGACTCGGTGACATGACTATTAGAAAAAGTGATTGCAATAGAGGTATAAAGGGATCGGGGCCAGCACTACCGTATACTAGCTGCACATTAAATCGCTAACACGAATGCCACTCATCAAATGCTTTGGTTACTCCAGTGGTTGATTGAATAATAAATGAAAAGGACACTATCGCCGGAACTGGGATAACGGATCTGTGGCAACGGTACGTCCCCTATGCAAACAGATCCGCCCATCTGTCGCCGGTTCTGATGTGTACTCTAACCAGTCTGCCGTGCGCATGGTCGCCTGCAAAGAACCAGAATATCACTCGTCGCGACTCGGACACCGTGAAGCATTATCCACTGTCTGAACTCAAGAGTTCTCGACGTCTGAAACCAGAGACCTTTCAGCTTCCACATCGAAACCAAGAGCGTCTATCTTCACGTGTCCCTGCTCCCGACTCTGCCATTTGCGTCTTTCAGGTCGCAACCGCCAATCAGGAAAAATGTTACTGTTTTCCGGCAATAGCTTGAAAACTATCACGTTTAATAAATTCGCACCATAGAATGTCTCCTGATGCTGACCAATCAGAGCATATCTTACTCATCAGTTTGCTCTAGAAATTCCTGTCTGAGGGCGATGGGCGAATCAGAGTATTGTTTACACACCTCTGAATTCCCAGAAGCCTGACCAACGTGATGGGAACTCCCAAATAATTCTCCTCCCACTGGGTAGGCCCAGATATTCCCAGACTACCGCCTAGTCTTCTACAGAGCCGAACAGTGCCGAATACTTTGAACCCCGTCTTAGCCTGATTCACAGGGGAGTTCCGTCTGAGATGAGAGGTTCTCACACATTCTTAGAACAAAACTACGAGCCTCGATTGACAACCACTGCAGTATTATAAAATACATTCCCCGGCATTAAATAACGTCACGAGACTTTTAGCATGATTAAGCTAAAGTGTTTTGCCTTCGCCAGTCGTGACATGGGGCAGACGAATTTAGCACACAAATGGAAGGAGGTAAGCCGGATGGCTTTAAATCTTTCAGATTGACTATTAGCGTGACAGAAAATACATTGAGCTATTCTTCTGAATGAACAGTTCATGAACTTCGGCAGCCTTTCCAGTAAACCATACCATTTGTGGAAAGCTAATACGAAGATTTCGGGGAGAGGTGGGAGGTGATGTATTAGTAATGTAATGAAGAATGGAGATCTCCTAACTAGCAAGAGAGAGATTTCGCAGAGCATGGCGGAACATTTCGCTGAAATCACCGCCACTGAAAGTCAAGACACTGCTTTCCGTCCCTACCGATTGCTTGCCGAGAGGTGCATTTGGGACTTAAGTTTCACGAGTGATGAAAGCTAGAACTGCCTGTTCTCTGAGTGGCAGGTGGATTCAGCTTTGACTGCAGCTGCCGACAGCTCACGACAAAATGCATTACATGTTGTTTCACCTCAAAGTGACGACTAATGCAGCCCTCTTCCAGTTTTTTATCTTAATATGGAGAATTGGACTATTTCCTGACCCTTAGATAGAAGATATTTCCTGTTTTTATACGGTCCTTTCTCTCCCCACGTTATTTTAGATACCGACTTAGTGATGCTTTATCAGATCGTTTTTTTGCAAGAAAGTGTTGTCCCTCAAGACAGTGTTTGAAATGTGATCTTTTTTTAATAGCTATAGACAGCATTGCACCCATAGTAAAGAATCCTACAAGTTGTGGGAAGAAAGATGTGAATGTGCAGAGAAGACGATGATTGCTGGGGCTCAGTCAATGCAAGTGTCAGCTGGTGACAAGTTACATCATAATAATATTAGTCATGGTCGGTGGACAAAGTAATTTAAGGGTTTATTCCAGGAAAACCTTCCTGAATTTGCACTTAGATTTAAGGCGTGGATGTAACAGGAGGAGTTATGGCCTTTACTTAAGTTCTTCAACGGGTTGTGAGGAACTATAAGATGGCAACAGAACATGGGTCAATACATCTAGAGGTGTTGACGTTAACACCGCCGAAATTGTTGAAGATACTAAGGAAGCTGTTTGAAAGAGTATTAAATGGGAAATCTGTTCCATCGAAATGGATAACATGTTACATGACACAGATGCTTGAGGAAAGGTCACGTAATGACGCAAATTACTCTAGAGGATTGTCAGTGATCCCTTTCGTTGTTAGGCTGTACTCTAATGTACTTAAAGATCTAATGGAGAAAGAAGCAAGCCACAAGCAGCAAGAAGAGCAAGTAGGACCCCGAGCTTGAAGGTTGCTAATGCACAACATCTTCACAATGAAACTAATACTTGAAAAACACAAAAAAGGTTAGCTTGGAGACGCATGTTGCAACACATCAAATGAATTCGCACTAGCGAATAAAGACTACTATCAGCTGTAGAATGGAATGACGGCAATGAAAATTTGTGCCCGACTGGGACTCGAACCCGGATTTCTCGTTCCTCGCGAGCGGTCGCCTTACCATTTTTTCCCATTTGGCTATCCGTGCACGGCTCACGGCGAGACCCAAACTTCCACATGCCGTCAACCATGCGTTTACGACCTGTACTCGTACATCCATTATCTATATTCTCGTACAGGTCAGACGTTGTAATTGAACGTCGCTTGCCCGGTATTGGCAGGTAAGTACGATATTGCAGTGCCTGTGTTATTCTGATTACGATGCAAAGTTCCTGTGGACGTGCGTCGTAATCGGAATAACACATGCATTGCAACATCGCATGTTGCAACAATTGACCTAGAAAAGATCATATGATAACGTACCCATCAACCAACTGTGGGAAAAGTTGAAAGACACAAGACCTGGCTGAAGGAATGCTAAAAGCTTTTGCGGAATTGTAATAAAATGACACAGCAAGAGCAAGGATTGGGAATACCAGGGCAGAAGAATTCGGTGTGAATAAGGGTCCGCGGTTTTGACATAGGTTGTTATCGACCATTTTTAAGCTATATGTAGGAGCAATCCTGCAGACTTGGCATACAAAGTGCCAGGTTAAGGGGATGACAGTAGAGGACAGCAAGATATTTAACTCGTATGCTGCAAATGACCAGATTATGTTAGCAGATGATGATATGAGTAATGTGAAAAGAAAACTTAACGACGAATACAATGGCGTTAAGACGAACATGAAGAAGTGTGAGAACTTGGCTGTTGGAACTAAAAACAAATAATTAGGGGTAGATGGAGAACTAATTATAGGCGTGGAAAAGGCAAAATAGCTTGGGGTATTATTTAATAAAAAGGGCACAAGTAATGATGAAATCAGTAGTAGGATTAATATAGGACGAGGAGTAACAAGGGCAATGAACTCTGTACTGCAGAACAAAAAGATTAGAAGAACAACGAAGGAGAAGATATATAAAATTAAAGAGAAAAAGAATAATGTACCCAGGTAGCAAAGAGACACGGTGTGTTTGTCTACATCTACATCTACATGACTACTCTGCAATTCACATTTAAGTGCTTGGCAGAGGGTTCATCGAACCACTATCATACTATCTCTCTACCATTCCACACCCGAACAGCGCGCGGGAAAAACGAACACCTAAACCTTTCTGTTCGATCTCTGATTTCTCTTATTTTATTTTGATGATCATTCCTACCCATGTAGGTTGGGCTCAACAAAATATTTTCGCATTCGGAAGAGAAAGTCGGTGACTGAAATTTCGTAAATAGATCTCACCGCGACGAGAAACGTCTTTGCTTTAATGACTTTCATCCCAACTCGCGTATCATATCTGCCACACTCTCTCCCCTATTACGTGCTAATACTAAACGACCTGCCCTTTTTCGCACCCTTTCGATGTCCTCCGTCAATCCCACCTGGTAAGGATCCCACACCGCGCAGCAATATTCTAACAGAGGTCGAACGAGTGTAGTGTAAGCTGTCTCTTTAGTGGACTTGTTGCATCTTCTAAGTGTCCTGCCAATGAAACGCAACCTTTGGCTCGCCTTCCCCACAATATTATCTATGTGGTCTTTCCAACTGAAGTTGTTCGTGATTTTATCACCCAGGTACTTAGTTGAATTGACAGCCTTGAGAATTGTACTATTTATCGAGTAATCGAATTCCAACGGATTTCTTTTGGAACTCATGTGGATCACCTCACACTTTTCGTTATTTAGCGTCAACTGCCACCTGCCACACCATACAGCAATCTTTTCTAAATGGCTTGGCAACTGATACTGGTCTTCGGATGACCTTACTAGACGGTAAATTACAGCATCATCTGCGAACAACCTAAGAGAACTGCTCATATTGTTACCCTGGTCATTTATATAGATCAGGAACAGCAGAGGTCCCAGGGAGCTTCCCTGGGGAACACCTGATATCGCTTCAGTTTTACTCGATGTTTTGCCGTCTATTACTACGAACTGCGACCTCCCTGACAGGAAATCACTAATGCAGTCGCACAACTGAGACGATACCCCATAGGCCCGCAGCTTGATTAGAAGTCGCTTGTGAGGAACGGTGTCAAAAGCTTTCCGGAAATCCAGAAATACGGAATCATCCTGAGATCCCCTGTCGATAGCGGCCATTAGTTCGTGCGAATAAAGAGCTAGCTGCGTTGCACAAGAACGATGTTTTCTGAAACCATGCTGATTACGTATCAATAGCTCGTTCCCTTCGAGGTGATTCATAATGTTTGAATACAATATATGCTCCAAAACCCTACTGCAAACCGACGTCAATGATATAGGTCTGTAGTTCGATGGATTACTCATACTACCCTTCTTAAACACTGGTGCAACCTGCGCAATTTTCCAATCTGTAGGTATAGAACTATCGGTGAGCGAGCGGTTGTATATGATTGCTAAGTAGGGAGCTATTGTATCAGCGTAATCTGAAAGGAACCTAATCGGTATACAGTCTGCACCTGAAGACTTGCCCATATCAAGCGATTTGAGTTGCTTCGCAACCCCTAAGGCATCTACTTATAAGAAACTCATGCTAGCAGCTGTTCGTGTTTCAAATTCTGGAATATTCCATTCGTCTTCCCTGGTGAAGGAATTTCGGAAAACTGCATTCAATAATTCCGCTTTAGCGGCACAATCGTCGGTAACAGTACCATCGGCACTGCGCAGCGAAGGTATTGACTGCGTCTTGCCGCTTGTGTACTTTACATACGACCAGAATTTCTTCGGATTTTCTACCAAATTTCGAGACAATGTTTCGTTGTGGAACTTATTAAAGGCATCTCGCATTGAAGTCCGTGCCAAATTTCGCGCGTCTGCAAATTTTAGCCAATCTTCGGGATTTCGCGTTCTTCTGAACTTCGCATGCTTTTTCCGTTGCCTCTGCAACAGCGTTCTGACCTGTTTTGTGTACCATGGGGGATCAGTTCCATCTCTTATCAGTTTATGAGGTATGAATCTCTCAATTGCTGTTGCTACTATATCTTTGAATTTGAGCCACATTTCGTCTACATTTGCATAGTCAGTTAGGAAGGAATGGAGATTGTCTCTTAGGAAGGCTTCTAGTGACACTTTATCCGCTTTTTTAAATAAAATTATTTTGCGTTTGTTTCTGGTGGATTTGGAAGAAATGGTATTGAGCCTAGCTACAACGATCTTGTGTTCACTAATCCCTGTATCAGTCATGATGCTCTCTATTAGCTCTGGATTGTTTGTGGCTAAGAGGTCAAGTGTGTTTTCGCAACCATTTACAATTCGCGTGGGTTCGTGGACAAACTGCTCGAAATAATTTTCGGAGAAAGCATTTAGGACAATCTCGGAAGATGTTTTCTGCCTACCACCGGTTTTGAACAAGTATTTTTGCCAACATATTGAGGGAAGGTTGAAGTCCCCACCAACTATAACCGTATGAGTGGGGTGTTTATTTGTTACGAGACTCAAATTTTCTCTGAACTGTTCAGCAACTATATCATCGGAGTCTGGGGGTCGGTAGAAGGAGCCAATTATTAACTTATTAAGTCTAATGAACGAAATACAACAACACAATTTCTTGGGGCATGAGTCCACACTACTTGGTTCAAGTTGCATGAAATGTTCTTACACAGACAAAGTCCGTTAGGCCGTAGTATGTGGTGAGCAATAGACTGCTCGAGGACGGAGGAAAAATAAAGTTCAGCTCGTGAACGTTGAGAAGACGTCCAGCAATGCTAGGGGCTTGAGGACAGTTGGGACATCCAATGAAGCAGGAGGTCGAGAATGGTTGAATCGAGGTTCAGCGAGGTGGAAGATGAAGGATCGTTGAGAGGAGATCCGGCAAGGCGGAAGCTCGATGACAACTGGGACAAAGTCCAGCAAAGTGAGGGTTCGAGTGTGAATTCTGGTTCATGGCGTAAGCCTGAAGTGTGCGCTGGCTGTAGGGCAGTGGCAGTCGCAGATATGATGAGCTATTCCCGGGTTTGATTGTGGCGCACGTTGAACGCTTGATGCACCATTCCTGCAACACTTCTTGTTGATGACCGTGTTGTGCCTCTCTTTATGGATTTCCCTCTGGTGTGGCTGGCATCTGTGTCATCCTCAATGTGCTGCAGGAGGTGGTGACTCCCGCAGCAGGTGAGGCCAATGCGTGACCTGCATGTGATGTGTTTGGTGGCCCAAGTCCTGGATGAGCCTGTTTTGCGGAGGTTCCACCTTCTCGTAGGACTTATGGGCCTACCGCTTGATGAAAAAAATGGTTAAAATGGGTCTGAGCACTATGGGACTTAACATCTGTGGTCATCCGTCCCCTAGAACTTAGAACTACTTAAAGCTAACTAACTTAAGGACATCACACACATCCATGCCCAATGCAGGATTCGAACCTGCGACCGTAGCGGTCGCACGGTTCCAGACTGAAGCGCCTAGAACCGCTCGGCCACTCCGGCCGGCGACTGCTTGATTCCTTCACGAACAGCGGGACGCCAATGTTTTGGTGCCGCAGTTCTGTACGGAATCTGCTTGGAAGGTGCAGGGCGAGCTTCAGCACTCAGTTTTGCGTCCTTTGTAGCGTTCCGACGTGGGTGTCAGCCGCATTGTCCCACGCCACTGCTGCGCACTCCTACACTGGTCTGATCAATGTCAGGTACAGAGTGTCATGCCGTGCGGAGGAGGCAGCGAGGACGAAGCGTTGAGAAGAAGGCACAGGGCGTGAAGTCGCTCTATTGCTCTGTTCTTGACGTCTTTGATGTGCAGTAGCTGTGTCTACCATTGGTCCAGCGTGATCCTGAGGTAGCGGCCTGTCTTGCTTGGGATGGGGCCTCCTGTAATGGTGGTCGGTGGCAGTTGCGGAGGCGGCCTAGCTTTTTGCGGCGTTATACTTCACCCACCATTTGATTGACCACGCACCGAGAGCGTTGCAGCCAAGCTGAAGGAATCTCCTCATTTCTGCAGTGTTGACGCTGCGCGCAAGCAGCGCGGTGGCATTGGCACTGAGTGCCAACTTCATGCGCTCCACCCGCGGAGTACAGCGAGGGGCTGTGGACCGACTCCTGCGCCACTCCCGCTCTTCTCGGCCGCTGCGTTCGTCCTCCATGAAAACAGCGCTAAGCATCGCAAAAGTTCTTTGGCGTGGCTCCTGCAATTGAAGAGCGAAGGGCGTGTTGACAGTGAACTGCAGCAGATGATTAAAACAGAGGAAAATTATGGGCAAGAAGTGCTTCGGTGTGTGGTAAAAGTACACTACTGGCCATTAAAATTGCTACACCAAGAAGAAATGCAGATAATAAAGGGATATTCATTGGACAAATATATTATACTAGAACTGACATGTGATTACATTTTCACGCAATTTGAGTGCATAGGTCCAGAGAAATCAGTACCCAGTAATAACGGCCTTGATACGGCTGGGCATTGAGTCAAACAGAGCTTGGATGGCTTGTACAGGTGCAGCTGCCCATGAAGCTTCAACACGATACCACAGTTCATCAAGAGTAGTGACTGGCGTATTGTGACGAGCCTGTTGCTCGGCCTCCATTGACCAGACGTTTTCAATTGGTGAGAGATCTGGAGAATGTGCTGGCCAGGGCAGCAGTCGAACATTTTCTGTACCCAGAAAGGCCCGTACAGGACCTGCAACATGCGGTCGTGCATTATTCTGCTGAAATTTAGTGTTTCTTAGGGATCGAATGAAGGGTAGAGCAACGGGTCGTAACACATCTGAAATGTAACGACCACTGTCCAAAGTGCCGCCAAAGCGAACAAGAGGTGACGGAGACGTGGAACCAATGGCACCTCATACCATCACGCCGGGTGATACGGCAGTATGGCGATGACGAATACACGCGTCCAATGTGCGTTCATCGCTGTTGCCAAAAACGGATGAGACCATCATGATGCTGTAAACAGAACATGGATTCATCCGAAAAATTAACGTTCTGCCATTCGTGCACCCAGGTTCGCCGTTGAGTACACCATCGCAGGCGCTCCTGTCTGTGATGCAGCGTCAAGGGTAACTGCAGGCATGGTCTCCGGCCTGATAGTCCATGCTGCTGCAAACGTCGTCGAACTGTTCGTGCGGATGGTTGTTGTCTTGCAAACGACCCCATTTGTTGACTCAGGGAACGAGACGTGGCTGCACCATCCGTTACAGCCATGCGGATAAGATGCCTGTCATCTCGACTGCTAGTATACGAGGCTGTTGGGATCCAGCACGGCGTTCCGTATTACCCTCCTGAACCCACCGATTCCATATTCTGCTAACAGTCGCTGTATCTCGACCAACGCAAGAAACAATGTCGCGATACGATAAACCGCAATCGCGATAGGCTACAATCCGACGTTTATCAAAGTCGGAAACGTGATGGTACGCATTTGTCCTCCTTACACGAGGCATCACAACAATGTTTCACCAGGCAACGCCGGTCAACTGCTGTTTGTGTATGAGAAATCGGTTGGAAACTTTCCTCATGTCAGCACGTTGTAGGTGTCGCCACCGGCGCCAACCTTGTTTGAATGCTCTGAAAAGCTTATCATTTGCATATCACAGCACCTTCTTCCTGTCTGTTAAATTTCGCGTGTGTAGCACGTCATCTTCGTGGTGTAGCAATTTTAAAGGCCAGTAGTGTAGTTAAACGTTAACAAGACGACTTGCTTTACATGGTGACCACGAAATTTTTGGATCCCCAAGTAAATCATTTTGACTCATTTTTGAAACAACACATCCAAGAGCATGGCTCTAAGTGTCGTGACCGTCAGCCATATTTGTCCAAGACTATGTTTGAAGAATTCATCGGTTTTATGGATAACAAGATATTGAGTTAAAATAGCTGGCGAAATTAAAACAGCAACGGTAGATACGGCACGCGAAGATCAACTAGACGTTGTAGTAAGGTACTGTTTCGAAGGAAGAGTTCACGAAAGATTTTTGTGTTTTGTTCCCATTCACCAGTGGTTTTCAAACTGCTGCCCCCAAGTGTTCTAGCGGCTCACGGTTCTCAGCCGTGTTTCTCGTAACTGACAGCAGATTCCAGAAAGGTCAAACAACGTGAACAGCTTCTCAAGAGGGTATTTTTCTTTCTCAGTAACAAACGAATACACTTGCAGAGACAGCAATAGTTTAAGATGTGTTTAATTTAATTGACGTTGGTGAATTCGGCCGTGAGTTAAGTAAACTTTGCTGTGTACCCCAGGGACAGAGTGGTAAGTGGTGCGACCACAGCGGGTTAATAGAAGTGAGAAGGGGACTAGTTTGTTTTTTGTCTTCCAATACTGACAACTCACGAACGTGCGCAACTCGTACCAAAGAGCTCCTATATTATAAGTGTCAAACGAACTAACATGGATTCGTGAATGCGCGTTATAGTGACTGTCAATTTCAAATATAGTACATCAGTTCATGTTTGTAGCAAGTAATATGGAATAAAATTAAGGCTGTTGTAATACAATTCAATGAGTAAAAGAAAAATGACATTCAAAACATTTGGTAAACATTTCTGATAGTGTCTCATATTGCAGTTACTGTTATTAATTAATACAACATACTGCTTTATATAGGTTACCGATGAATAGTAAGATGTGTGTGGGAAAGTGTGGTAAAGTCGCCAGGAAGGAAATATTGGTCACTGCTGCCTGCCTAGAAGTAGTCGTACTAGCTGCAATATAAAACGACGTTATTCTCAATGAGACTGACATTGGAAGCTTTTCCTTTATTTTTTAGTAAAAACGTTTTTGGTTAAGAGTCATCTGATGTACGATATACCATTTATACTACACTCCTGGAAATTGAAATAAGAACACCGTGAATTCATTGTCCCAGGAAGGGGAAACTTTTTTGACACATTCCTGGGGTCAGATACATCACATGATCACACTGACAGAACCACAGGCACATACACAGGCAACAGAGCATGCACAATGTCGGCACTAGTACAGTGTATATCCACCTTTCGCAGCAATGCAGGCTGCTATTCTCCCATGGAGACGATCGTAGAGATGCTGGATGTAGTCCTGTGGAACGGCTTGCCATGCCATTTCCACCTGGCGCCTCAGTTGGACCAGCGTTCGTGCTGGACGTGCAGACCGCGTGAGACGACGCTTCATCCAGTCCCAAACATGCTCAATGGGGGACAGATCCGGAGATCTTGCTGGCCAGGGTAGTTGACTTACACCTTCTAGAGCACGTTTGGTGGCACGGGATACATGCGGACGTGCATTGTCCTGTTGGAACAGCAAGTTCCCTTGCCGGTCTAGGAATGGTACAACGATGGGTTCGATGACGGTTTGGATGTACGGTGCACTATTCAGTGTCCCCTCGACGATCACCAGTGGTGTACGGCCAGTGTAGGAGATCGCTCCCCACACCATGATGCCGGGTGTTGGCCCTGTGTGCCTCGGTCGTATGCAGTCCTGATTGTGGCGGTCACCTGCACGGCGCCAAACACGCATACGACCATCATTGGCACCAAGGCAGAAGCGACTCTCATCGCTGAAGACGACACGTCTCCATTCGTCCCTCCATTCACGCCTGTCGCGACACCACTGGAGGCGGGCTGCACGATGTTGGGGCGTGAGCGGAAGACGGCCTAATGGTGTGCGGGACCGTAGCCCAGCTTCATGGAGACGGTTGCGAATGGTCCTCGCCGATACCCCAGGAGCAACAGTGTCCATAATTTGCTGGGAAGTGGCGGTGCGGTCCCCTACGGCACTGCGTAGGATTCTACAGTCTTGGCGTGCATCCGTGCGTCGCTGCGGTCCGGTCCCAGGTCGACGGGCACGTGCACCTTCCGCCGACCACTGGCGACAACATCGATGTACTGTGGAGACCTCACGCCCCACGTGTTGAGCAATTCGGCGGTACGTCCACCCGGCCCCCCGCATGCCCACTATACGCCCTGGCTCAAAGTCCGTCAACTGCACATACGGTTCACGTCCACGCTGTCGCAGCATGCTACCAGTGTTAAAGACTGCGATGGAGCTCCGTATGCCACGGCAAACTGGCTGACACTGACGGCGGCGGTGCACAAATGCTGCGCAGCTAGCGCCATTCGACGGCCAACACCGCGGTTCCTGGTGTGTCCGCTGTGCCGTGCGTGTGATCATTGCTTGTACAGCCCTCTCGCAGTGTCCGGAGCAAGTATGGTGGGTCTGACACACCGATGTCAATGTGTTCTTTTTTCCATTTCCAGGAGTGTGTTCTTATTACCTCACTTGTATGGAGAGTAATAATTTTTTACAATGTCAATTTTTAAACAAGGTCTTTTGGCCTACAATGTAGCTTCTTGCTATTTCTTTCAACTTTTTTGTGTCTTCTGTGGGTCACTAATGCCACTATGTCGTCCGCTTGGGAAATGTGGCCGCATTACTTGCCCAGAAAAGCGACCAACGTGTTTACCCAAATAAGAGCTATTTACTTCCAAAAACCGTGAATAATACTACGGATAAAACTGACTCCTAAACCCTTTTATGCAAAAAGTTATCATCGGCCATTCTATCCCTTTGTGACAAATTTGAATTAATTATCTCATATTATTTAAAATCATTTGTATTGTGTTATATTTAGCCTAATACAGAAGTCCTATTGGAAATGGTCTGCTGCACCCACCTGGTATTCTTTCAGATACTAGGGTGTGAAAGTGTCTGGAAAATATGGCCGGAAATCAGAAAAAACTGGCATTATGTTGCGATGGTTGTGAGAGATTGCAGGGCACTCTCACTTCTGATTTGGTGTAGGGAATACGATCTACGGCGATTTGACTTCATACATTGTGATGAAATGGTGGGCAACAGTTTATGGTCTTGTTTGCGTGCTCTAGGGAAAGAAATACGGTAAGCTTTACCTGCGTTCAAAGGAACAGGGTGCCGACTTAAATGACTGCAGTAAGAGGACGGCGTTGGTGGGGCGACAAAGCGCGTTATTTCTGGAGAACAATGAAGAGACATTTCCAGACGGCCCCGTGCTGCAGTCGTATTGTGCAGAAACACATTAGCTTGGCGCCACAGGCAGGGCCAGACATCCAGGTATACGGCCTAGCGCCGAAAAGTCGCCGACAGCGCATTGTAGGCCTTGTTAGCGAGCAAGCTGCCAAAAGAAATGTAAACGTTCTGCAAATATCTGTGGGACAGGAAAACTGGCGCCCAGACGTGCAGACTCTTGTTTCAAAACATGTTTTGTCAGTGTTGGATTATGGCCGTTCTTTGCAAACTTTGAAGTGGATGCAACACGGGATATGACGAGCTGTTTATGGAGGCCTGTGCTTCCACCCTGTATTGTGTTAGCAAAAGACATGGCAAACGTGTGGCAAAGAGGCCGCGAAGTTGCATTTTTTTCCTTTTTCTGCCAATTAACTTTAAGTCTCTGATTGGTCAAATCGGTTTGCAGTGCAAAGACCATTCATTGAGCTTACAACGCTGGGCTCCAGCTCGTGATTGGCTTGTGCGAAATTGGGGGAAGTCAAAAAAAGAGAAATGTGCTTTTAGTACCAAGCTGAGGAGGCATTACAGTGAAAGGGAGAGGGACACACTCTTGTACAAGTCTATTGTACTGGCACTTCGCTAGTAAAGAACTGCAGGTCTCTACCTAAATGGTGAGAGTTGTGTCCTTTGCTAGGGCGTGACTTAGAGCCTGTGCCAGTCACCTTCTGAACCATCAGAGGTACTGCTTATATTATCACTATCAAAACGAGTGATGCGTGGGGGTACTTATTTGTCTTGAGTCAGCCGTCTAATCATTTGACATATTCCGACATGCACAATCATGGCACGGAGTCAAATTGGTCCGGCAGACCAGCAAACAGGTCCACCTGCACACTGGAATCCGTTGGGGTTTCAGAGGCTCTTAGGGAAGTACCTGCATAAGTCGCCAAACGCCTCGTAGTGTGGTGCCTTGACCTTTTTTTTTTTTTTTTTTTTTTTTTGAACGGCCAGTGTCGGTTAGTCAGTCAGTGTGCTCCCTGCCGCCGTTGGATAAGCAGCTGTAGCAGCAAGTCGTATACTCCTAGCTCACTCATTTTTTGTTACATAGTTTAATTCTTATTTTCTTTGCGTGTTTTTGGTACTTGCATTGTTTAATTCATAAATTTCGGGCGTATTATAGTATTTGAGAGTTGTAGCATCGCGTTTTAGTACCTGAATAGTGTAAATTCGCGTAGTCGTTTGTCTTCTGTTTTTGTTTTGAACGGCCGGTGTCGGTTGGTCACAGTCAGTGTGCTCCCTGCCGCCGTTGGATAAGCAGCTGCAGCAGCAAGTCGTATACTCCTAGCTCACTCATTTGTTACATAGTTTAATTCTTAATTTCTTTGCGTGTTTTTGGTACTTGCATTGTTTAATTCATAAATTTCGGGCGTATTATAGTATCTGAGAGTTGTAGCATCGCGTTTTAGTACCTGAATAGTGTAAATTCGCGTAGTCTCCTTCCGCCGCCGAGCAGTGTCAGCAGTGCGCAAGTAGCAGCATTACTGCATTTACTAGGCAATCTTGTATTTTAATAACCGTTTAAATTTTGTCGATTTGTTTGCGCTCTCTGTAGATTAGTTCAGACATTCTTTGCAAAACAGTTTTTAGCATGGATAGGGACTGCAACTGCTGTGTTCGGATGCAGGCTGAGTATGCATCCCTTCGCTCCCAGCTTCAGGCAGTGTTGGCTTCGGTCACAGCTTGAGGCTGTTGCCAATGGGCATCACTGTGGGGGTCCGGATGGGGGTTTGTCGGAGACGGCCAGCTCGTCCCACGCATCCCCCGATCGGACTACGACTGTGGTTGCCCAGGATACTGCCCGCATTGAGGCTGATCCCTCACCAGTGGTAGAGTGGGAGGTCGTCTCAAGGTGTGGCAGGGGGCGAAAGACATTCCGGAGGGCTGAACGGAAGGCCTCTCCAGTTTGTCTGACGAACCGGTTTCAGGCTCTGTCTCAGGCTGATACTGATCTTCGGCCTGACATGGCTGCTTGTCCTGTTCCAGAGCTTGCCCCTCAGTCTGCAAAATCAGGGCGGTCGCAGAGGGTGGGCTTACTGGTAGTTGGGAACTCCAACATCAGGCGCGTAATGGGGCCTCTTAGGGAAATGGCAGCAAGAGAGGGGAAGAAAACCAATATGCACTCCGTGTGCATACCGGGGGGAGTCATTCCAGATGTGGAAAGGGTCCTTCCGGATGCCATGAAGGGTACAGGGTGCACCCATCTGCACGTGGTCGCTCATGTCGGCACCAATGATGTGTGTCGCTATGGATCGGAGGAAATCCTCTCTGGCTTCCGGCGGCTATCTGATTTGGTGAAGACTGCCACTCTCGCTAGCGGGATGAAAGCAGAGCTCACCATCTGCAGCATCGTCGACAGGACTGACTGCGTACCTTTGGTACAGAGCCGAGTGGAGGGTCTGAATCAGAGGCTGAGACGGTTCTGCGACCATGTGGGCCGCAGATTCCTCGACTTGCGCCATAGGGTGGTGGGGTTTCCGGTTCCGCTGGATAGGTCAGGAGTCCACTACACGCAACAAGCGGCTACACGGGTAGCAGGGGTTGTGTGGCGTGGGCTGGGCGGTTTTTTAGGTTAGATGGCCTTGGGCAAGTACAGAAAGGGCAACAGCCTCAACGGGTGCGGGGCAAAGTCAGGACATGCGGGGACCAAGCAGCAATCGGTATTGTAATTGTCAACTGTCGAAGCTGCGTCGGTAAAGTACCAGAACTTCAAGCGCTGATAGAAAGCACCGAAGCTGAAATCGTTATAGGTACAGAAAGCTGGCTTAAGCCAGAGATAAATTCTACCGAAATTTTTACAAAGGTACAGACGGTGTTTAGAAAGGATAGATTGCATGCAACCGGTGGTGGAGTGTTCGTCGCTGTTAGTAGTAGTTTATCCTGTAGTGAAGTAGAAGTGGATAGTTCCTGTGAATTATTATGGGTGGAGGTTACACTCATCAACCGAGCTAGGTTAATAATTGGCTCCTTTTACCGACCTCCCGACTCAGCACCAATAGTGGCAGAACAACTGAGAGAAAATTTGGAATACATTTCACATAAATTTTCTCAGCATGTTATAGTCTTAGGTGAAGATTTCAATTTACCAGATATAGACTGGGACACTCAGATGTTTAGGACGGGTGGTAGGGACAGAGCATCGAGTGACATTATACTGAGTGCACTATCCGAAAATTACCTCGGGCAATTAAACAGAGAACCAACTCGTGGAGATAACATCTTGGACCTACTGATAACAAACAGACCCGAACTTTTCGACTCTTTAAGTGCAGAACAGGGAATCAGTGATCATAAGGCCGTTGCAGCATCCCTGAATATGGAAGTTAATACGAATATAAAAAAAGGGAGGAAGGTTTATCTGTTTAGCAAGAGTAATAGAAGGCAGATTTCAGACTACCTAACAGATCAAAACGAAAATTTCTGTTCCGACACTGACAATGTTGAGTGTTTATGGAAAAAGTTCAAGGCAATCGTAAAATGCGTTTTAGACAGGTACGTGCCGAGTAAAACTGTGAGGGACGGGAAAAACCCACCGTGGTACAACAACAATGTTAGGAAACTACTGCGAAAGCAAAGAGAGCTTCACTCCAAGTTTAAACGCAGCCAAAACCTCTCAGACAAACAGAAGCTAAACGATGTCAAAGTTAGCGTAAGGAAGGCTATGCGTGAAGCGTTCAGTGAATTCGAAAGTAAAATTCTATGTACCGACTTGACAGAAAATCCTAGGAAGTTCTGACCTTACGTTAAATCAGTAAGTGGCTCGAAACAGCATATCCAGACACTCCGGGATGATGATGGCATTGAAACAGAGGATGACACGCGTAAAGCTGAAATACTAAACACCTTTTTCCAAAGCTGTTTCACAGAGGAAGACCGCACTGCAGTTCCTTCTCTAAATCCTCGCACAAACGAAAAAATGGCTGACATCGAAATAAGTGTCCAAGGAATAGAAAAGCAACTGGAATCACTCAATAGACGAAAGTCCACTGGACCTGACGGGATTCGATTCTACACAGAGTACTCGAAAGAACTTGCCCCCCTTCTAACAGCCGTGTACCGCAAGTCTCTAGAGGAACGGAGGGTTCCAAATGATTGGAAAATAGCACAGGTAGTCCCAGTCTTCAAGAAGGGTCGTCGAGCAGATGCGCAAAACTATAGACCTATATCTCTGACGTCGATCTGTTGTAGAATTTTAGAACATGATTTTTGCTCGAGTATCATGTCGTTTTTGGAAACCCAGAATCTACTGTGTAGGAATCAACATGGATTCCGGAAACAGCCATCGTGTGAGACCCAACTCGCTGTATTTGTTCATGAGACCCAGAAAATATTAGATACAGGCTCCCAGGTAGATGCTATTTTTCTTGACTTCCGGAAGGCGTTCGATACAGTTCCGCACTGTCGCCTGATAAACAAAGTAAGAGCCTACGGAATATCAGACCAGCTGTGTGGCTGGATTGAAGAGTTTTTAGCAAACAGAACACAGCATGTTGTTATCAATGGAGAGACGTCTACAGACGTTAAAGTAACCTCTGGCGTGCCACAGGGGTGTGTTATGGGACCATTGCTTTTCACAATATATATAAATGACCTAGTAGATAGTGTCGGAAGTTCCATGCGGCTTTTCGCGGATGATGCTGTAGTATACAGAGAAGTTGCAGCATTAGAAAACTGTAGCGAAATGCAGGAAGATCTGCAGCGGATAGGCACTTGGTGCAGGGAGTGGCAACTGTCCCTTAACATAGACAAATGTAATGTATTGCGAATACATAGAAAGAAGGATCCTTTATTGTATGATTATATGATAGCGGAACAAACACTGGTAGCAGTTACTTCTGTAAAATATCCGGGAGTATGCGTGCGGAACGATTTGAAGTGGAATGATCATATAAAATTAATAGTTGGTAAGGCGGGTACCAGGTTGAGATTCATTGGGAGAGTGCTTAGAAAATGTAGTCCATCAACAAAGGAGGTGGCTTACAAAACACTCGTTCGACCTATACTTGAGTATTGCTCATCAGTGTGGGATCCGTACCAGATCGATTTGACGGAGGAGATAGAGAAGACCCAAAGAAGAGCGGCGCGTTTCGTCACAGGGTTATTTGGTAACCGTGATAGCGTTACGGAGATGTTTAATAAACTCAAGTGGCAGACTCTGCAAGAGAGGCGCTCTGCATCGCGGTGTAGCTTGCTCGCCAGGTTTCGAGAGGGTGCGTTTCTGGATGAGGTATCGAATATATTGCTTCCCCCTACTTATACCTCCCGAGGAGATCACGAATGTAAAATTAGAGAGATTAGAGCGCGCACGGAGGCTTTCAGACAGTCGTTCTTCCCGCGAACCATACGCGACTGGAACAGGAAAAGGAGGTAATGACAGTGGCACGTAAAGTGCCCTCCGCCACACACTGTTGGGTGGCTTGCGGAGTATAAATGTAGATGTAGATGTAGAAAGTATTCGCTACTGCGAAGTAGGGCTATAATATCTGTTTCTCAACACCCTGTTCTTGCGAACCATATTTTTCCTTTTTTTTATGGTAGAATAAAGATTCTTGGTAGTGGCGTAGTTTGATACCATAACATGGATTCACGTGTATGAAGTGAGATAGAGCGAGTAGTGTTCTGGTTAGTGTCGTGTGTCGATCCCCAGCAGATCACTTTGTCTATCATAGATCCCATTTTAGTAAGGCCTTTGTTAAATAAATGTTTTTGTATGATGTTTCTTTAATAATTTTGTTGTCTTGTCTTGTTTAAGATCAATAAATCGATTGTGAATTAGACTACAACTTCTCCTTGAGTTCTGATTAACAGTTCCTTCCCATTTTTATGGCAGTATAGATCAGAGACATAAGGAGTAGGCTTTTTTTCCATGTTACTGGCCACATTATCTGCTTAGGTACAGAAGACTGATCACTATGTCAGCCTTCAAAAAGACGTCAGTAGTTCCTACACATGATTTTCTTTTTCACTTAAAAGTATAGGGGGTGATTCCTTATAATACCTATCTCCGAAATTTGTAAGTGGTAAGCTTCTATCAATAACCATGGTTTTGTGAAAATGCAGTTTCTCTTTGAGAGACAACTTTACACTCGTTACCCTCCACCGCCCTTCCCTACCATCCCCAACCTATGCTTCTGCGGGCCAAGGTGTCGCCCACGGGAGAAAATCTTAAGAGGGCTTTCCTAGATTTCTTTGGAAAATACAGTATTAGGATAGAAGGCCGTCGTTCGCAGTCCTGTGACAATACCAGTAACATGAGTGGGAAATATTCAGTTTTAAGTACTAAGATATAGGAACTGAATTTATTAGCTTTTTGTGCCCTGTATTGCGCTCTCGTTAAACCTCGTGGTCCAAAACAGTGCAGAGGAATCATTAGAATCAGTTTTATTTTTAAGTTTTGCAACGACTGTAAGACTTTTTGTAACTTCTAGTTATCGTTGGCACATTCTTGTGAAGAATAAATGCCGACTTAAGACATTGTCCGATTCTAGATGGTCGTGCCGTGGGATGCAATATCAGCTGTTCGATAGAATTTCGATGCTATTTACGTGTCACTTCGAAGAAAAGGCAGCGACAAGAAGTGAGGCAGAATTAGTTGGGAAAAAAACTAAAAAACTGGAGATAGTAATATTAGTTGTTTTCTGCGATGATGTGTTGTCTCGAATGGACAAAACTAACAAATATTTGCAAAATCCTGGACTGGACTTAATTAGCGGGTGTCAAGCGTTGCGACCGATTCCGTTTTTCAATCGTGTTCGGAAAAATTTTGATGAGTATGAAAACCAAAGCAAGAGATTAAGTGAGCACGTGTATAAAAAATGTAGCGACGAAAGGAAACGCAAAATAAGAAAATTCCCAGATGGAGAATAATCAGGAGAACTGAGTGCACGTAATGATTTTCGCGTGGGATTTATTGCAGTTGTTGATAAACTAGAATCAGAACTAAACAGTGAGAAGAAAAGTATTGCGAACGAGTCGATATTTTCCTGTCTTTGACAAACAATATAGTAGAGGAAAATGCTAAAGAACTCTTAACAGAAACGTCAAAAGTTTGTGAGAAATACCGAGGTGATCCCGATGAAGAAATTTATCGTGGTGAGAGTATTCACTTTAATGAATATTTGATGTGTTTTCTCAAACAAAGGCTGCTAAACATTTCACCAGACGTATTATATGAAATAATGGTTGAAAATGATCTTGGTGACGGTTTCCCAAATGTGATGACTGCTTAACTAATTTTCCTCTCAACACTAGTTGCGAATTGTGAAGCTGAGAGATGATGTTCCAAACTAGCCCTTATCAAGAACAAATTACTTGCTAAAAAGCAAGCTCTCGCCTTGTTATCAACTGAACATGAGGTGACCCATTCTCTTGATTTCCAGGATGTGATATATCCGACTTCGCTAGGACGAATGCGAGGAAAATATTTTTGAGGTACTCATATTTTGTCTACTGTGTTGATATAATATAGTAACTTTGTGTGTTTTTTTGAATGCAGTTGGAAACTTCTGTTAGGTATCATATCATCTAATGCATGGCATGGTTGATGTCGTAATAGTATGTATATTCCCTTAGCTTTTCTATTGTACTTTCACAATATTAGACCTACATGGAGTAGTAGGGGCCACGTATTTCTTCTAGCCCGGGCCTCCACATAGGTTAACCTGGTCCTGGTCAAGCATCATAGTATTAATACTGTATTCGAACAATATGGGTTTATTTTCTCTACTCATCTGCATTAACTTTGTCTATATTTAGAGCTAACTGCCATTCATCACATCACCAGAAATTTTGTCTAAGTAATCGTGTATCCTCCTGGCCACGCGGTGTAGCCGCATGGTCAAATGCGCATTGTCACGGTTCGCAGGGCTCCTCCCGTCGAAGGTTCGAGTCCTCCCTCGGGAATGTGTGTGTGTGTGTGTGTGTGTGTGTGTGTGTGTGTGTGTGTGCGCTCGCGTGTGTTGCTCTTAGGGTGTTAGTTTAAGTTAGAGTAAGTAGTGTGTAAGTCTAGGGACCGGTGATCTCGGCAGTTTGGTCCCATGGTACCTTACCACAAATTTCCAAAAAAATTCTTGTATCCTGCTACAATCACACAACTATGACATCTTCCCATACACCACAGCATCATCAGCGAACAGCCATAGGCTGCTGCTTACCTTGTCCGCGAGATCATATATGTATACAGAAAATGATAGCAGTCCTATCACACTTCCCTGGGGCTCTTCTGACGATGCGCTGGTCTCTGATTAACACTCTCCGTCGAGGACTACATACTGGGTTCCGTTACTTAAGAAGTCTTCGAGCCATACACATACCTGGGAACCTGTTCCATATGCTTGCACCTTCGTTAAATCGGCCAACGGTTAACGAAGGTACAAGCATATGGCAACATGTCAAATACTTTATGGGAATCTAGGAACATGGAATTCCCCGTAACCTTTCATCCACCGCTCGCAGGATCTCATGTTAGACAAATGTAAGCTGAATTTCACACGGGCAATGCTTTCTAAAAGCGTGCTGATTTGTGGGCAGAATCTTTTCTCTCTAAAAAGAATGTATTATCTTCGAAGTGAGAATATTCAACATTTGCAGAAAACCGATGTTAATGGTACTGGTCTATAATGTTCAGGGTCCGTTCATTTAACCTTCTTTTATACAGGGGTACTCCCATGCCCAGCAATATGACACAAAAATGGTTCAAGTGGCTCTGAGCACTATGGGACTTCACATCAGAGGTCATCAGTCCCCTAGACTTAGAACTACTTAAATCTAGCTAACTTAAGGATATCACACACACACACACACACACACACACACACACACACACACACACCCATGCCCTAGGCAGGATTCGAACCTGCGACCGTAGCAGCAGCGCGGTTCTGGACTGAAGCGCCTAGAACCGCTCGGCCACACCGGCCGGCAATATGACACATCTGTCCCCAAGAGAATACGTCTGGGAACAGGTCAGATGTCGATTCCACCCCGTATCCAGGAACAGTTTCAGTAGTTTTGGGCTGTTTACTTCTGCAGAGGATACAATGGCTTTATTACACGCATTCCGATCGAATCGGTGCATGCATCTGGGCCAGAGAAGATTCAATGTCATACTGCCAAGTACGGTAATTTGTAAATATGACGATTTTACAATCATCAAAATGAAATCATATACCGCCTCAACCAGTGATGTTTTATTTCGTTTCCTCCTCCATTTCTTGGTGCTTCATATCTTCTGTCAGGCAGTGCACTTAGGCTACACATTATCAGAGTCTAAAATTTAAGAATAATATCAGTTCTATCTAACGACACAATAAAAATGTCATATTTGCAAACAAAATACAATACTCGAAATATGTGCACAGAAAAACTCATTAAGAACAGACTGATTGTTGTCTCTCCGAAACGCAAGGATGTTTCGATTCAAAATCTGATGATGCGTCTTGTTCCTTCGTAGTTTACACAGCAGGGGTGCGACAGGTGCTGTTTGCAAGCTTTAGGGCGGTATTACACTATCAAATTTCTTTGTCAAATATCTTTGTCAAAAATCTTTGTCAAAGATATTTGATGGTGTAATAGGGAGCTTTCTCGAATGTCGTCCAATATTTGATCAAATCTAGGGCCTCGCTGTAGATTTGATCAAAGAAGTCGCTTGTCTTCTGTTCACTGTAATGTGACATGTTACCACAGGGAGCGCTTGCATCGCTGTAGCATTCTGTCGTCTGTAGTGTTTTTATAAACATTGCTGGTAAATACTATTGGTATGTGCCGACAACTACAAATTTAAGAGATGTATGAAACTGATGAGGCGCTTTACAACGTGAGGCACCCTGAATACAAAAATCGATTAAGAAGATTGGAGACCTAATCTGACCTGACCTGACCTAACCTAACCTAACCTAACGAACCTAAGCTAACCCTCTCCTGTAGCAAGGAATCGGAGTGTTACAGTAAACCTGTCTTCTGCAGATGTAGCAGTTCTTGAGTGAATATTGTGCTTTGTGACATGAGGATACACTTCACTGAGCACATACAGAAATGTATGCTCATTCATTCTTAAGTAATTCATGTACGACTTAACGTTCTCCACTATAAGCTCACGTAACAAGTATTGTTGAATGCTTTTATCGTGTCGTCGTAAAACCCACGGCTTCACCCAGGTACGTTTCCTTTATTTCCCCCGCTTCTCTTCCGCATGTGCACACGGTACAATTGTGGTACACGCAACTGCTGCAGTTAATAACAAGTAGTTGTCAGCCATCTTGAACAATGACGAAAATATGATGACAGTGTAATACCCCTTCTAGCGCTACGTCAAAGATCTTTGTCAAATATATTTGACGGAATATTTGATCACATCTTTGATCAAATCTTTGACAAAGAAATTTGATAGTGTAATACCGGCCTTAGAATTCAGGAGCAGCTCTTGTCTGATACAATCCACTGTCAGATACTACACGACACGTATAGATGGAAAAACTGGCTAGAGCTAGCACGTCGTGGAGATCTCCATCAGGTCAACAGGAAGTTAGTGAAGACGTAGGAAAAACGGAAAGGATAAAAAAGATAAGAACCGCTCGTGGGCGAGGTAGTGGCGTGTTGCGGTAGACATTGACGGCAGACTGATACTCCGCGTCGTCAAATCTCGAAATTAGGGGCAGCAGTAAAAGGGCAGTAAAGGAGCTGGGCCCGGACGACGGCTCCTATTTTGTGAATTATTCATCCCGGCTGGGCGAGCGGACCCCGCACTGAATTACGGAGACCGCGCGCGCCGCCGTGCCACGCTGGAACGTGGCCGGCAACATGAATAACCAAGTTAGCGCGGCGCGCGCGCGTTATTGCCGGCTGAGAGGCTAGCAAAAACACCGCCAAACCCCCCCCCCCTCTCCGCTACCACCCTCACCACGACCGCCCACTCCTCGTGATGTCATTGCGAAACGTACGACCGCGACCGGCCGGCGAGCCCCGGGCTAAATTACATATCGAGCCCAGCCGGGCGGGCGGCTAATGAAGTTTGCCCACCGCCGGGCCTCTCGGATATTAAACATCTGTCTGGCCGTATATTAAACGGTTTGCATGGAGGTGGCACCTAATGACGCGGCCGGTAACTAAAGTTTGTAATAGCCCACGCCGGAGCGGCCTCTTTGATTTGGCCCGCGTCTCCGTCTGCCGCATTCCGCCGCCCTGCACTCGGCTCGTCCCCACCAGTAAACGAGGCCCAGAGTAAGCAAACGGAACGTACCAGCACAAGACATTCCCCACCTCCATTAGCCGTAAACCGTTTCGAATACAAGGCATATAGGAAAAGCTGGTAACTGATATCTGAAGGGTTAGACTTACATCTCCATCTGCACTCTGCAGACCACCCTATGTTAAGTGGCTTGGAGTAGGCACTGAATATTTATTAAAAGACACCTTCTGCACTAGACATGTTTTATTTGCCAAAAACTAATTTTCAGATTTATAATGCACCATCAGTGACGTCTTATACGGAGGTACGAACCACCGTATGTGCACTGATTTATACAAAATGACAATTGTACGTTATAGCAGCAATATAAGCCTATAGCAATGACATGCTTATCATTTAATACGACAGGTACTGACATATGCCCTATAACACAATACACAGTTCGTCATGTATTTTACCGCTGTCAGATTTTATGCAGTGCCAATTCTTGATAATGTTTGACATAACTATCATATAGAGTAAACATGGAACTGGTAGGTCAAGGAATCTACATTGTCAGTATTTGGTTATTTCTAAAATCATATTTATATACGTCTGTGAGATACATTCATATAATTATTTGAATTACAATTTTTGACAATTGTCATGTGAAGACAGAACGTACAAAACGTATATGATTGCAAAATAATCCAACATGTTGTTGTTGTTGTGGTCTTCAGTCGTGAGACTGGTTTGATGCAGCTCACCATGCTACTCTATTCTGTGCAAGCTTCTTGATCTCCCAGTACCTACTGCAGCCTACATCCTTCTGAATCTGCTTAGTGTATTCATCTCTTGGTCGCTCTCTACGATTTTTACCCTCCACGCTGCCCTCCAGTACTAAATTGGTGATCCCTTGATGCCTCAGAACATGTCCTACCAACCGGCCCCTTCTTCTAGTCAAGTTGTGCCACAAACTCCTCCCCAATTCTGTTCAATACCTCCTCATTAGTTATGTGATCTACCCATCCAATCTTCAGCATTCTTCTGTAGCACCACATTTCGAAAGCTTCTATTCTCTTCTTGTCCAAACTATTTATCGTCCATGTTTCACTTCCATACATGGCTACACTCCATACAAATACTTTCAGAAACGACTTCCTGACACTTAATTCAATACTCGATGTTAACAAATTTCTCTTTTTCAGAAACGCTTTCCTTTCCATTGCCAGTCTACATTTGATATCCTCTCTACTTCGACCATCATCAGTTATTTTGCTCCCCAAATAGCAAAACTCCTTTACTACTTTAAGTGTCTCATTTCCTAATCTAATTCCCTCAGCATCACCCGACTTAATTCGACTACATTCCATTATCCTCGCTTTGCTTTTGCTGATGTTCACCTTATACCCTCCTTTCAAGACACTGTCCACTCCGTTCAACTGCTCGTCCAAGTCCTTTGCTGTCTCTGACAGAATTACTATGTCATTGGCGAACCTCAAACTTTTACTTTTTAATACCTACTCCGAAATTTTCTTTTGTTTCCTTTACTGCTTGCTCAATATACAGATTGAATAGCATCGGGGAGACGCTACAACCCTGTCTCACTCCCTTTCCAACCACTGCTTCCATTTCATGTCCCTCGACTCTTATAACTGCCATCTGCGTTCTGTACAAATATCACGTCAAATTAGACAATTTTACATGCACAATATAGACGCCAAACCAAAATTATTCAGTTAAAACACTGTTGACATTTTGTATATGCATCTTATTCCATAATTTTGTTTATTCATTAAGTATTTTGTCTGGTTGTTTTGTCATATGGGAATTAATTATATATATACAGGGTGTTACAAAAAGGTACGGCCAAACGTTCGGGAAACATTCCTCACACACAAATAAAGAAAAGATGTTATGGAGACATGTGTCCGGAAACGCTTAATTTCCATGTTAGAGCTCATTTTAGTTTCGTTCCACCTACGCCCAATGGAGCACGTTATCATGATTTCATACGGGATACTCTACCTGTGCTGCTAGAACATGTGCCTTTACAAGTACGACACAACATGTGGTCCATGCACGATAGACCTCCTGCACATTTCAGTCGAAGTGTTCGTACGCTTCTCAACAACAGATTCGGTGACCGATGGATTGGTAGAGGCGGACCAATTCCATGGCCTCCACGCTCTCCTGACCTCAACCCTCTCGACTTTCATTTATGGGGACATTTGAAAACTCTTGTCTACGCAACCCCGGTACCAAATATAGAGACTCTTCGTGCTCGTATTGTGGACGGCTGTGATACAATACGCCATTCTCCAGGGCTGCATCAGCGCATCAGGGATTCCATGCGACGGAGGTGGATGCATGTATCCTCGCTAACGGAGGACATTTTGAACATTTCCTGTAACAAAGTGTTTGAAGTCACGCTGGTACGTTCTGTTGGTGTGTTTTTCCATTCCATGATTAATGTGATTTGAAGAGAAGTAATAAAAACAGCTCTAACATGGAAAGTAAGCGTTTCCGGACACATGTCCACATAACATATTTTCTTTCTTTGTGTGTGAGGAATGTTTCCTGAAAGTTTGGTCGTACCTTTTTGTAACACCCTGTATAACAGGAAGGTCATACTAAGAGCAGAAACCAGATTACGCCAAAAAATAGCAGGCAAACAGAAAAGATAAAATTTTTGCCTTACCATGCTGGGATCACACTCCAGACAAAATAAGTCATGTGTTTCGAAAAAGTAGAACAATGTAAAGTCATCTGTTATACACAATGTCGATAAGAGCCAAATGTATAATATTTCAGGGAAAAGAGGGGGGAGGGTTATAAAGTAACATGCAGTGAATGTGGTAAATTTTATGCATGGCAGGCAGGGAGAAACTTCAAAACGAGATTTACAGAACATGTTAGTGAAACCAATCCCTTAACATTCAGTGGACATTTAAGACAACACAAGCATTCTGTTAATGGTATTAACAAAAACACCATCATTCTCCACAAAGCAGAAAAAGAAATAGTGTAGAAGAAATTGATATATACATCCATGTGATAAAACAACCAGACAATATACTTAATGAACAGAGTTACGGAATAAGTTGTGTGTACAAAATTTTAACAGTGTTTTAACCGAACAGTTTTGCTTTGGACTCTACGTCCTGCAAGTAAAATTGTCTAATTTGACATGATGTGCTGGATTATTTTGCTATCTTATACCTTTTGTAAATTCTACCTTTACATGACAACTGTTAAAATTAGTATTTCACATAGTTATATGATTGCATGTCACGGACTTGAATAAATATGACCTTGGAAATAACCAAAGACAGGTAATGTAGACTTCTAGACCTGTCTCCTAGACCTGTCAGTTCCATGTTTACACTGTATGACAGTCATGTCAAACATTACCAAGAATTGTCACTGCTTAAAATGTGACAGCAGTAACATACATGACAAAGTGTGTACCGTGTTATAGGACATATTTCAGATCCTGTCGTATTACATAACAAGAACGAAATCGCTATAGAAGGGCACAAAGTAAGCAGACTTATATTACTGCTGTATATGTCCAGTTATCATTTTCTAGAAATCAATGGACATACAGTTGTTTGTTCCTCTTCATCAGATGCCACTGATGATGGGTTATAAACCTGAAAACCGGTTTCGGCAAATAAAATATTTCTAGTGCAGCTCATGTGTATAGATGATGTCTTTTAACAAACATCTGAAAGCTGCGGAGCGCCAAGCATTCAGGGTTTTCACATAGTGAATCATTATCGAACATTTCGTTCAATACGGATACCGCAGGTGCACTATGTAAAATTGTGGGTTCTGGTATATTTTCTTACAAACACAGTAACGAGCCTACCTTCAGCTATACGATGCACGTACTAGTTATAACACTGAAGCGTTTCCTTCAGCCTCTAGATGAAATCCAAATGAGGAGTTACTGGAAAGGACGGTAAGAATTTAAGAGTTCACAAATAAGGAAAATTAGAAACAACAGAACAACCGCGACGCGGAGGGCACCTTCATGGATTATGGGTAACTTTAGTAAAAAGTGCACAATTCGGTGCTTTTTCAGTGTGATGCAAAAATATGAAACACGAAAGCAACCATGTGAAGGACACACACTCGTGTTTCCTACAACCAACAGAGCGAGTTCGAAAGAGGTCACGTTGTAGCCTTCCGAGCGGTGGGATAGTCCTTTCGGAGAATTGACACACAAGTTGGAAGAACTGCATCATTTGTGCAACGATGCTGGTATCAGTGGTCGCTTGAACATTGTCGCACCCGTGGACAAGGCATAGGACGTGCACGAAGCACAGATACCCACCAGGGTCGTCTTATTGTAAGGGCAACAGTGGCAGAGCACACAGCTACTACAGCACAGATAAGTGCGCACGTGGGCCCAGACGTGTCAACATGAACTGTTGCGAATTATTATTAGCAGTGGGGCTACGGGCAAGCACACCTTTAGCCCGCCTCCCACGCACGCCACAGCAACAACATGCATGCCTCGACTGGTGGCGTCAGAGAATCACTTGAAAGATGGAATAACGCGCCGTAGTTGTCAGCGATGAAAGTAGATTCTGCCTGCATGCACCTACATTTGATTAACTAGCGTTCCCAGGGCAACATCAAATAAAATATACTGATACCAAGTGGGACAGGTGAGTTCTGATAAGTTTTTGTGTTCCACATTCGTTCCTTTCGCGTAAACTCTCCCGTAACACTTCTTGTGAAAATTTTGAAATTGCTCTGTCTACTCCAAAACATATTTATTCAACAGGACTGTATTTCTTCTTCCATCCTTTAGGGCCAGAGTATGTCTGATCACCTGTTACTGAGAGGTGGTCTTCCCACTAAAATTGCGTCTTACTTTGAATTATTTTTACAGAAGTATTCTTGCACGAAGCTTCTGGAAGACTTTTTACGCTTTGTTTTTTCCCCGTTACATCTTCGCGCTATCGCCACAACTCGATGAACAGCGTTTTCGTCTGATATGCTGCGTCCACTAGCATTACAATAGTGGAATGTGGCTGCTGCGCACCAGCTCGAATTCTGATGCACTACTCAATTAAAATTCAGTGATCCAAATGACATATTTAGATACAGTCTTCACCAATCAATTGTAAACCAAACTAAAACTAAAAACTAAATCGCTCCCGAACAGGCCATTAAGGCCCAACGGTACCGACCGGCCGCCTCAGCCAATAGGCGTCCGTGGATGAGGATATGGTGGGTGGGGCAAGTGGTCAATGGCTCTGAGCACTATGGGACTCAACATCTGAGGTCATCAGTCCCCTAGAACGTAGAACTACTTAAACCTAACTTAACCTAAGGACATCACACACATCCATGCCCGAGGCAGGATTCGAACCTGCGACCGTGGCAGGCATGTGGTCAGCCTGCCGGCCCGGCCATATGTCAGTTTCCGAGATCGAAGCCGCTACTTCTCAATCATGTAGCTCTTCAGTTTGCCTCAGAAGGGCTGAGTGCACCCCGCTTGCCAACAGCGCTCGGCAGACCGGATAGTCACCCATCCAAGTGCTAGCCCAGCCAGACAGCGCTTAACTTCGGTGATCTGTCGGGAACCAGTGTTACCACTGCGGCACGGCCGTAAACCAAACTAAGTACATTATAAATAAGTTATCTGTTACGCCATCGTTGGAGGGGACGAGCAAATCTGACGCCAACCATAGCAACTTGGCTGTACCAGGGCCAGTCCGAGTATAAGGGGTTGCCGTGTAGTGCATTTCAAACTGGTATTAATAAATGAAAATAAAAATGCTCACTCTGACTTCACCACCATTTGCGTTCTACTCAGTATTGTGGATTTGTGGTTATTTATTTGTTGATTTATTTCATCTGATAAGATTAGAGCCAATAGGCTTCTCTGACATATAACTAACCATTCTACATATTTCACATTACATTGACTATGATTAATATCGTTTGTGGCACATCTGGTGGGAGGGGCTATATTTATGACTGGACAGTCCGTAAAGTGGAAGAAATCAACATATTTTCTCACACCCCAAGGGTAGTACGGATAGGTGACTATTTTTGATGTGTAGACAGAAAGGTAAATTTCACACTCATGAACCCACAGGGTACACCGCGCCTCTTGCAGTGGATTTGCGGGTTGACGTTTAGGGAAACAGGAACTTTCCTTGAAAACTGGGCTGCTAGGAGGCTGTCGTTCTGTGTTTTTGTGACACTGTGAAAGCCTTCCGCCGACCAAACGGTACTGTCGTCCATACCAGACTCACTCTTTTTCTGCGAGAACTCGAATAACTTACAATTCCGAGCCAAAATAGCAAGGTCAAGTAATAAATTATAAAGCAATCTTAAGAAAATCGAAAGAAAAATCGGCTGGCGATGCGTGATAGTCATGTCACAGGGTCCAGAGCAAGCGGAAGCCTTCCTGTATGACAAGTTTTCTGCCCTTCCGAGATGGTCATTCGAAGTTACACGCACATTCCTCACTGTTCTGGCACTCGAAAAATGTCGAGAAGAATGGGAGGAAATTGTTCACACAGTTCAGAAATTGTTAATTTCTGATGGGACACTAAGATTACTTGGGACTTTCTCACAGGTGTTGGGTACGATCCTGGAATTTTTACCACTTACAGCTTCTTTCACTTCTGGCAATGATTTGTTAATGTGAAAGATGGCAAGCTGCATATGGTATACAACGGCTATTCGGAACGATCGGTGGCGAAACGGAAACCACTGTGAAAATCTGACGAGGCATTTTACAGATGTTTTGGTCAGTGTTTCTAGTATTCCCGTCGATCGCATCAAGACGCTCTTTTCTGTTGTGAGTGTGCTGTGAGCGAGTAAAGGTTCCTAGAACAACAACATCTCCCGCCAAGCAGGAGGGCCACTGAGAGGCTTCGCCTTAATGAATGCAGCCCACCTAACACAACTGCCACGCACTTCCCTCTTCGTGGCAATTCTCAGCCGCACTCTGCAAGGGCAGTGAAGATGCTCCTGTGGCCTTTTCGATGGGAAGTGTTCGATCACCCACAACACAGCCCTAATTGGCTCGTCCTGAGTATCATCTCTGTTCACATGAGACGCTGAAGATGAAGACAACACTTTGACGCAGGCTACGCGCTATAGACCAGCGTAGAGAATTATCGGGAAGCACAGGCGGCTGCCTTCTATGACGATGGAGTTGGAAATTTGGTATGACGCTCTGACAAATGTAGAAGTCTGAGCGGCGACTATGTAGAGAAGTACCTGGAAGGCGTAGCTAAATGTGCAAAGAAAACAGTTTTGATTTTCAATGTGGTTTCCATTTCGTGGCCGATCGTTCCTTACTTTCCGGACAGCCCTCGTACATTCCAAATAAAACTGGGTAATTAAGTTCTAAGGTCGAAAGAAGGCAAGAGCAAGGACCTTGTCTAGTAATCCACTGCAGTCTTCAGACCCGCGTTGACCATGAATATTTTTTATGCCAAAACGCAGGTCAGATATGTGGCAGCAGTTTCAAAATCGGAGAAGCAAAAAATTTTTTCCTGAGTGAAAATGATAATTATTTACGTCACTGCAAATTAAAACTAAAATAGTGAAGGTAAAATCTTCTGGGTTATTACGTTCTCTTCATACTCTTGTTACACAATGAAGGTGTCGACTCTTCCAATGGAGTCTTGTTCAGGATATTATAGTATTCCAGGTTAAATGAACACTGTCGCTCAGCCACGTTCAGCTATAAAAGCGGAGTTTTTCTGCACTTGTTCTCAAGAAGTAGGATTACCGTGTGAAATTCTTTCTGGCTAGTTTTGGCAGACCATTGTCACTGGATAGGTAGCGAAATAAGCAGAACAGCAGAGGGAAATATATATCAAAATCGTATCTCAGTACCGCGGAAGTGACTTCCTGGTCGTTGTTTATGTTTATTTTGACAGTGCCTGAGCATTTACTTTCTTGATGGCGCTAAGGCCTTAAGCTAGAAGTCTATAGCTGTAGCGTTCTTCTTCTTCTTCTTCTTCTTACGTTCAGCAAACACCTGTGTAAGTTTACTGTTGTGGATTGGCAGGAGACCAACCCACTAAATTGAGAGGAAGCCGAAAGGCACGCGTTTAAGCTCACGCAGGCTGGCGTGAGGTCTGGAACAGGACAAGGTAATCAGAACTCAGAAAAACGGACGCAGATGGTGGAATACTTAACTTTAATCAAAATGGCTCTGAGCACTATGGGACTTAACATCTTTGGTCATCAGTCCCCTAGAACTTAGAACTACTTAAACCTAACTAACCTAAGGACATCACACAACACCCAGTCATCACGAGGCGGAGAAAATCCCTGACCCCGCCGGGAATCGAACCCGGGAATCCGGGCGCGGGAAGCGAGAACGCTACCGCACTACCACGAGCTGCGGACTAGCTTTAATCCATTAATGTTGAACGTAGCTCTTGTCTGTACATTCTTTACAATATCAATAGCAACTGATAATGGCGCCTTGCTAGGTCGTAGCAAATGACGTAGCTGAAGGCTATGCTAACTATCGTCTCGGCAAATGAGAACGTATTTTGTCAGTGAACCATCGCTAGCAAAGTCGGTTGTACAACTGGGGCGAGTGCTAGGAAGTCTCTCTAGACCTGCCGTGTGGCGGCGCTCGGTCTGCAATCACTGATAGTGGCGACACGCGGGTCCGACGTATACTAACGGACCGCGGTCGATTTAAAGGCTACCACCTAGCAAGTGTGGTGTCTGGCGGTGACACCACATTTACATTCTTGTATTTTAGATCTGCCTGCTACCTAGAAGTTAGCTGCACAGCTCATAGTAAGAAAAATTTTGACTAATTCTTACTTTATCACAGTTTAAGTGTATGTTAGTGCTTTTCTGGTTTACGGCAAAGCTATCGTCATAGGTATGTGACAAATGTCACAGTAGGTTAGTTAGTATGGGAGAAGCTTGTTGGGACAGTAGGTTGATATTTCACTGGGGCGACTGCAGCAAGGAAGCCAGTACACTATCAGATGGGGTCTCCTATGGAGTTGTAAACTATGCAGTAGAGACAAAACAACCACGTAACAGGGAAGAAAGGTTTGTTTCCTTTCAGGCACTACTAGAAATAGGGTTTTTTAGTTACATAAGTTGTTAGGGGAAAGATACAGCGGGAACTAGGAAAGGGTGACAAGTAATAAGCAAAAAGAGAAACACTGAGAAATCACACTTCAGAATCTGTGGTGTCAACGGCAGACACCACACTTGCTAGGTGGTAGCCTTTAAATCGGCCGCGGTCCGTTAGTATACGTCGGACCCGCGTGTCGCCACTATCAGCGATTGCAGACCGATCGCCGCCACACGGCAGGTCTAGAGAGACTCCCTAGCACTCGTCCCAGTTGTCCAGTTGTACAGCCGACTTTGCTAGCGATGGTTCACTGCCTACATACGCTCTCATTTGCAGAGACGACAGTTTAGTATAGCCTTCAGCTACATCATTTGCTACGACCTAGCAAGGCGCCATATTCAGTTACTATGTATCCTGAACAGATAATATTGTGAATCATGTACCGTCAAGAGCGACGTTCATCATTAATGGATTAAAGTTAAGTATCAAACTAATTACGTCCGCTTTCTGAATTCTCATTCCTTGTCATGTTCCAGACCTCACGTCATTATAGTTCTTCCCTCCTCACGCCAGCCTGCGTGAGCTAAAACGCGTGCATTTCGGCCTCAAATCGTAACACGGTGTTGGCTCTTCTGCCAACGCAACAGATTCCATTTAGTAATAAGTTTGACTTGTTACCTGAAACAGGAGAAGAATCTCAACTAGGGTTTGAGCAAAGTAGAGTGCAACAGACACGTAGGAACAACTTGAAGCCTAGGTAAGATGAAAAGCAAGGAAAAGAGACCTGCTGCTAGGTAGCTGTTACAGGAGGGATGCAGGTCAGATGCTACAGGAAAAGCTAGTGTAGAATATCAGCTCACAAGCATCGTGAAGCCTAGTGCCAAGCTTAACCAGGTGACAAAGAAAAAGAGACTCTGAGCAGAGATTTTAATGAAGAGGATAAGGTACTTACAGTAGTTGAAGGAGTAGAAAAAAGCCTGGCTTGCAACTTAGAGTTTATTGTTAAAGATGACCTGTAGTCTATAAGTACAGTAAAAGCACACACTCATGTGCAGTTTGTGGCGGTTTTACAGTGACATGAGGGCCCCCAGTTTAACACAGCTGCCAGCAGAGCAAATAAGGAACTGAGGATGTTGATTGCAATTGAAACAATCTCGTATCTGTGCTTTACCTGTGGCTGCAATTGGAAGATGGGGATACACAAATCATGGCCTGCACCTATATAAGAATGGGAAGGGCAGATTTGCTGATCATCTTCCATAAAATGTAAGGAAGCTCACATGCACACAAGACAAAAGCCCCGTGATTACAGGATTCGAGGAGTAAATTGTTTAGGTTATAGTCAGACAGTCTTGAAAGAAATTAGAACAGAAGAGGACCATAATATACGTAATAGTTTCCAGAAAAGTAAAATTAGTATGTTTCATCAGAACATTACGGGGTTGAAAAATAAGCAGATGAGCTTCTTGTATGCCTGGAAGATGTGGAAAATTCTGAAGTTTTAGATTTTCTGTACCTCTCTGAACACTATGTAACTACAGGGATGGAGAAGTTAAATATCAGGGGTTACAGACTAACACCATTTTCATGTAGAGCTAACATGGAAAAAGGAGGAGTTCAACATGTGTGAGAGTTGGACACAAAGTCAGAAATACAAAAATAGTTTTTTGTAGATGAGAGCTCAAAGGCATGTGCTTATGCGTTTTTACTGCAGAACAGTTCTCTGGTAAGTATTTGTAAGAATCTGCAGATCCTCTCTAGGAAACTTTCATCTATTTATAAAAAAGCTATGTTCATTGTTGATTTACTTGTGAGAAAAGAAGAAACACATAGTAGCTAGGGGAGATTTCAGTGTAGATTTCTTAAAAATTATAGGCAGGAAAAATGAACTTGTATCATTATTTGGATGTTTCAAACTTATTTCAAAACTTAATACTCCAACTCATATGCATCAAGAGAGCAGAAGCATGATTGACAACATATAGTAAAAATTGCTCAGGCTGAAGTAATTAATTTTTACCCATTTGCTAATGGGCTATCTGATTAAGAGGCAAAATTAAAAACAATACAGCACCCTGACAATCTGGGGCAGATTAGTGCAAAGCAACAAGGAGTATTAATGAGAATAGGATATTTGTTTTAAAAATATGATGAAAGAGGTGGTATGGATGTGCTAATGTCCAGTTCCAACTGTATCTATATCGGAAAGTAGATTTACTATAACATTACCCAGAAAATCTGTCAAAAACAAGTAAGCTATGGCCAGAAAATCTATTAAAACACAAATAAGCTATGTATAACTAACTGAATTAAAATTTCATATAAGAATAAGTGGGAAGTTTATATAAATGCTAGAGCAAGTCAAGATCTAACATTACTTATATAGCACATGTCGGTACTGTAGTATTTTAAGCAAAGTCATTAAAATGTGACAATATCCAATTTGACTTTATCATACAGTTTTAAACATTAATATATTAATATATTTGACAATATTCAATTTGACATTATCCATAGAGTTTTAATATATTAATATTAAAACTGTATGGGTAAAGTCAAATTGAATATTGTCAAATTTTAATGACTTTGCTTAAAATACTACAGTACTGTTATGTACTATGTAAGTAATGTTAGATCTTGACTTGCTCTAGCATTTATATAAACTTCCCTCGTATTCTTATAAGAAATTTTAATTCACTTAGTTATCCATAGCTTACTTGTGTTTTAATAGATTTTCTGACCATACCTTACTTGTTTTTGATAGATTTTCTGGGTAACACTATAGAAAATCTACTTTCAGATATAGATACAGTTTGAACTTGACATTAGCACCTCTTTCTATATTTAACCTCACCCCTTAACACCTCTTTTATCATACTTTTAAAAAATATTAATATATTAAAACTGTATGGATATTGCAAAATTGGAGACAGGACAACCAGACAGTGCACAAGATACCATAACAAGTAAACTAAATGACGATGTTGTGACCGATAATTCTCGAATTATGAGTACGTCTAATAACCACTTTGTAAATGTCGGTGCAGAAGCAGGTTTCAATCGTTCAGGTGAAGAAACAAGAGAGTGTACTAAGCATTTCATTCCATAAACTTAAAGCAATTAGAAGTAGTGCCAGCATCCTTTACTGAAATTAAAATAATTCTAAAAATTCTAAAAGCAGAAGCTCAAGTGTTGATGGAATTTCAGACAGAATTCTGAGAAGTTGCTGTAACTTAACAAATAATTTCCTCAGTGATGCATGTAATGCAAGAGTTGTCTCACATTAAAGCAAAAGCAATTTATCACAGTTTGGATTGCAGAAGGGCTGCTCAACTGAGAATTTTATTTACGCATTCTACCATCAAACATTGCAAACTTTAAATAATAAAATTTCAGCAGTTGAATTTTTTTTGTGATCTTCCAAAGGTGTTTGATTGTGTAGATCAGGGGACTGATGACCACAGATGTTAAGTCCCATAGTGCTCAGAGCCATTGTGTAGATCCTGCTACATTCTTAGAAAAACTTGACTGTTATGCAGTTGGTAGCTTAACACATAATTGGTTTGAATCATAGTTAGCAAACACTATGAAAAGTAGTGCCAAATAATTCAAACAATATTGGAGAGCTATAGAATTGTAGTGACAAACGGTATCCCACAGGGTTCAATTTTGGATCCACTCCTGTTCTTTGTATAGGTGAATGACTTTCTACTTAATACTCAAGAAGCAGACTTGGTACTTTTTGCAGATGGCAATAGCGTTATAATAAATTCCATTAAAGCAACAGAAGAGACAGACAAAGATGTTTTACAAAGAAATATTAAGTCGTTCTCTGAAAGAATTTTGAGAAAACAAACTATATTCAGTTCTGCACAACAAAAAGTCATGCCAACAACTGATGTAGCACAGCAACAGAATTCAATAAACAGGGCTGAATCCTCCAAATTTTTGAGTATTATATTGGTGAAAACTAGAGGTGGAAGAACTATATTATTGAATTTCTCAAACAATTATCTTCACGTACTTTTGCTCTTCATATAATTTCTAGTTTTTCAAACAAACGAATAAACCTCTTGACATATTCTGTATATTTCTACTCAATAATGTCTTATGTAATAATTTTCTGGGGTAACTCAGAAAGAAAGTATTGCTGGCAGAAAAATGGAGCAGTAATAATAATGTGTTGCGTTCATCCAAGATCGTAACATACATACCTCTTCAAGGAGTTTGGAATTTTAATGCACCATCACAGTACATATATTCCCTAATGAAATTCGCCGTGAATGATCATTCACAATTTGAGAAAAATAGTGATGTACACACTTACCGTGAGGAAAAAATGACCTTCACTACGACTTGTGAAAGCAGTCTGTGACTGAGAAATAAGTTTAATTTTTAGCAAAAAAAAAATTGTGATAATTGTACCAATAACAGAAAATACAACTAATGCAACATACTTTTTTCTGAAAGCAGGTTGATTTTATTCAGGATTTCAGTAACCCATATTTTTGCTCATCTGGCTACAAAACCATATTTTTCTGATTTTATTCAGGATTTCAGTAACCCATATTTTTCCTCATCTGGCTACAAAACCATATTTTTCAACATAATCTCTGTTCAATGCCTTACTAGGAGGATCTTTATGCCAGCACGATATCACTCTACTGGACAGCGTCGAAGCCAATGTCTTGCAGCATCAATAACCTCCTCATCATCCACGTACTGCTTCCCGCTGAGTCTATCCTTCATTGGGCCAAACAAATGGAAGTCGAAAGATGCGAGATCCAGGCACACTTCTTTGAGCACCCTAACTGATAGCCCGTCCGGCTAGCCGCGCAGTCTAACGTGCTCTTTCCCGAGTGGGAAGGCGTGCCGGTCCCCGGCACGACTCCGTCCAGTGGATTAGTGCCGAGGTCCTGCATGCTGGCCAGCCTGTGGATGGATTTCAAGGCAGTTTTCCATCTACATCAGCTAATGTGGGCTGGTTCCCCTTACTCCGCCTCAGCTACACTGTGTCGGCGATTGTTGTGCAAGCACTGTCTCCATGTATGTGTACACCATAATTACTCTGCCACGCAAATATTTGGGGTTACGCTCGTATGGTATGGGATGTTCCCAGGTGTGGGGGGGGGGGGGGTCCGCTGGGGACCGAACCACACAATAGCCCTGGGTTCGGTATGGGGCGGGATGGTGGGGTGATAGATGGGCTGCTGTGACGTGTCGTTGGGTTGTGAACCATTGAGGGCTACGGCGGGACGAAGCCTTTCTGTCGTTTATAGGTCCCCGGTTTAATACAATACAATACCCTAATGATTGTGGCCAAGATAGACACGAAGTCCACGCCTACTACAGTACTACAAGTTTATATGCCAACTAGCTCTGCGGATGACGAAGAAATTGATGAAATGTATGATGAGATAAAAGAAATTATTCAGGTAGTTAAGGGAGACGAAAATTTAATAGTCATGGGTGACTGGAATTCGTCAGTAGGAAAAGGAAGAGAAGGAAACATAGTAGGTGAATATAGATTGGGGCTAAGAAATGAAAGAGGAAGCCGCCTGGTAGAATTTTACGCAGAGCATAACTTAATCATAGCTAATACTTGGTTTAAGAATCATGAAAGAAGGTTGTATACATGGAAAAACCCTGGAGATACTAAAAGGTATCAAATAGATTATATAATGGTAAGACAGAGATTTAGGAACCAGGTTTTAAATTGTAAGACATTTCCAGGGGCAGATGTGGACTCTGACCACAATCTATTGGTTATGAACTGTAGAGTAAAACTGAAGAAACTGCAAAAAGGTGTGAATTTAAGGAGATGGGACCTGGATAAACTGAAAGAACCAGAGATTGTACAGAGTTTCAGGGAGAGCATAAGGGAAAATTTGACAGGAATGGGGGAAAGAAATACAGTAGAAGAGGAATGGGTAGCTTTGAGGAATGAAATAGTGAAGGCAGCAGAGGATCAAATAGGTACAAAGACGAGGGCTAGTAGAAACCCTTGGGTAACACAAGAAATGTTGAATTTAATTGATGAAAGGAGACAATATAAAAATGCAGTAAATGAAGCAGGCCACAAAGAATACAAACGTCTCAAAAATGATATCGACAGGAAGTGCAAAATGGCTAAGCAGGGATGGCTAGAGGACAAATATAAGGATGTAGAGGCTTATCTCACTAGGGGTAAGATAGATACTGCCTACAGGAAAATTAAAGAGACCTTTGGAGAAAGGACAACCACTTGCATGAATATCAAGAGCTTAGATGGAAACCCAGTTCTAAGCAAAGAAGGGAAAGCAGAAAGGTGGAAGGAGTATATAGAGGGCCTATACAAGGGCGATGTACTTGAGGACAGTATTATGGAAATGGAAGAGGATGAAGATGAAAATGAAATGGGAGATATGATATTGCGTGAAGAGTTTGACAGAGCACTGAAAGACCTGAGTCGAAACAAGGCCCCCGGAGTAGACAACATTCCATTAGAACTACTGACAACCTTGGGAGAGCCAGTCCTGACAAAACTCTACCATCTGGTGAGCAAGATGTATGAGACAGGCGAAATACCCTCAGACTTCAAGAAGAGTATAATAATCCCAATCCCAAAGAAAGCAGGTGTTGACAGATGTGAAAATTACCGATCTATCAGTTTAATAAGTCACAGCTGCAAACTACTAACGCGAATTCTTTACAGACGAATGGAAAAACTGATAGAAGCCGACCTTGGAGAAAATCAGTTTGGATTCCGTAGAAATGTTGGAACACGTGAGGCAATACTGACCCTACGACTTATCTTAGAAGAAAGATTAAGGGAAGGCAAACCTACGTTTCTAGCATTTGTAGACTTAGAGAAAGCTTTTGACAATGTTGATTGCAATACTCTCTTTCAAATTCTGAAGGTGGCAGGGGTAAAATACAGAGATCGAAAGGCTATTTACAATTTGTACAGAAACCAGATGGCAGTTATAAGAGTCGAGGGACATGAAAGGGAAGCAGTGGTTTGGAAGGGAGTGAGACAGGGTTGTAGTCTATCCGCGATGTTATTCAATCTGTATATTGAGCAAGCAATAAAGGAAACAAAAGAAAAGTTCGGAGTAGGTATTAAAATCCATGGGGAAGAAATAAAAACTTTGAGGTTCGCCGATGACATTGTAATTCTGTCAGAGACACCAAAGGACTTGGAAGAGCAGTGGAATGGAATGGACAGTGTCTTGAAAGGAGGGTATAAGATGAACATCAACAAAAGCAAAACGAGGATAATGGAATGTAGTCGAATTAAGTCGGGTGATGCTGAGGGAATTAGATTAAGAAATGGCACACTTAAAGTAATAAAGGAGTTTTGCTATTTGGGGAGCAAAATAACTGTTCATGGTCGAAGTAGAGAGGATATAAAATGTAGACTGGCAATGGCAAGGAAAGCGTTTCTTAAGAAGAGAAAATTGTTAACATCGAGTATTGATTTAAGTGTCAGGAAGTCGTTTCTGAAAGTATTTGTATGGAGTGTAGCCATGTATGGAAGTGAAACGTGGACGATAAATAGCTTAGACAAAAAGAGAATAGAAGCTTCCGAAATGTGGTGCTACAGAAAAATGCTGAAGATTAGATGGGTTGATCACGTAACTAATGAGGAGGTATTGAATAGAATTGGGGAGAAGAGGAGTTTGTGACACAACTTAACTAGAAGAAGGGATCGGTTGGTAGGACATGTTCTGAGACATCGAGGGATCACCAATTTAGTATTGGAGGGCAGCGTGGAGGGTAAAAGTCGTAGAGGGAGACCAAGAGATGAATACACTAAGCAGATTCGGAAGGATGTAGGTTGCAGTAGGTACTGGGAGATGAAGAAGCTTGCACAGGATAGAGTAGCATGGAGAGCTGCATCAAACCAGTCTCAGGACTGAAGACCACAACAACAACAGCGCTAATGATGCACGAGTGTGCCGGAACTACTAACAGGGACGTCCAGCTGAGCAACAAGGTGTTTGATTGTGACCCATCAACCACCTTGAGAGTGTACGCACTTCCCAGCATCGCAGGAGCCATGGCTGTGTGAGGCAGGCCGGCACGCGGCAGATCGGACACGTTTAGGCTACCTTGTCGCGATGATGACAGACGCCCCACTCAGCGACTCACTGTGTTCTTGTTCACCGTCAGGTCTCAGTAGTCATTCTGTACTCACCTATGAACATCTACAATCCTCTGGTTTTCCCCCAAAAGAAACTCAACCATAGCTCTCTGATTGAAACGCGCCTCCATCACAGACGCTATTTCGAAGGCTAAATATAACTCCGGCTCCTGTCGGAAGTTCATGAAGCTATAGGAGCGGAGGCACGCATATTCTACGATGTTCCACAGCAAATTCCGCATTTTTTTCATCCTAAATTTGCCAAAAATATCTGTTCATTGCTTACACGTCCCCCGTATTCAAAACTTTGCAGCAGCTTTTAAACAAATTTCTTATGCTCGGCGCTCTTAATCATTCTGAAGCACAGATAACCTGTCATGGATTTTGTTTCGAAATATATCAAAATATTCTGACGAAAACAGAAGAGAGAACAGTGGATAACTTCCCGTGCCTTCTGTTCAATGCGGAGAAAGTTGGAGTGTCTCAGGAAGGGAGCGAAAGCTCGAGTCTCGGAAAACCAGTTCCGTGACCAGGCGCGACGCACGGCGTCTTCCTTGTAGCCTCTGCCGTTGCAGTTAGTTGGCCGTGAATGCCTTCGCTACTACCTAAGAGTGCATATATGTTATGATTCCGATGTTAATTCTGTGAAAATATTCTACTTTTCATAAGATTTGGTCCATAAACGAAAAAAATCGTTATCTGGACACTGTTTGTGAAATGTGTGGTAATGAGTGAACTTTCATAGTGCAACGATATCTATGAAGGGGTCTTTAACATGTGTTCATATATGGCAAATTATATCCAAGTTATCCTACATCTTAATACAGCCTATGCGCTAATGCGTCTTTTCTTTAGAAAAGATTTGTGCAACGCAATGGGACTGTCCTATAACAAAAGAATGAATAGCAGAAATGCTTCATGGTTGGGACATATGGCTCAAAGTTCTCGCAATCTAACTTAATTATGCCGAAAATCTCTGTAGAAGTAGTAAATATTTCCATCTGCTGCAGGAAGTTTAAAATAGCTTGGATTCTGCTAAAGAAAGAATACACAGGCCAACAAAAATTTTTTTTGAAAAACGTTCTTTCTTTGATAGCTGGTCTTTATAGATTTTTATGAGCTGAATCCAAATCTAGCCTTATTTTTTTATATCACTCATAGTTTTCGAACAATATGCTTTTTACTATATAGTTTAAAAATCCTATGCTATATGGTAAACAGGGAAATTGATGAAACGCTTTGTTATAACATAAGCATGGTTTGTATTTACAGTAAGCTACTTAAAACAATGAGAGGTTTCACTTATCAGCCGGAATTGGTATGTATTTTCTTTCTCTTTTTTATTTGAAGTTTCTTGTGTAGCTTTTTCTACGATATGGGCTCTTGACTTTCTGTATTACAAGGGAATTCATTATCATCTGGTTCATCTAAATCAGACTGTACATCAGAAAATACTTCTGTTGGAATAGAATTTAAGTCATCTGGCGGTTCAGGAACTGGCAAATCTACACCATGCCCTTCTGGACGGATGGCGGATGGAAGGTTAGGGTAGCTTATTACCTTCTTGTTTTTCAAATCATGACCAGTAATATCAACACTGCAAAAGTAGAAATCATCGGAACGATTTCTTGGCTCCCTCCATATCATAGGAACAGCAAATCTAAAGGCTTTTTTCTCCTTTTTGGTCCATTTTCTCAGAGCTTCAACACACAAACATACCTTGTGAGGCGCCAAAGATTTATCTTGATCACCAAGTTCAGATCCAAAGTATGATAGATAAACCCTTTTCACAAACTCTGTAATGTTTCTTTGGTGTTTTTTTAGTCACAGATTCACCACAAATATGACAAAAACTGTCAGCAGCGTTTTTACAACCACTGTTAGACATTGTACTGAGCACATGTACAGGAAACGGGAAAGTGAGGTTAGGTTGAGAGCAATCAAAACACCATCTGTTAACACGAATATGTTGTTGTTGTTATTGTTGTTGTGGTCTTCAGTCCTGAGACTGGTTTGATGCAGCTCTCCATGCTACTCTATCCTGTGCAGGCTTCTTCATCTCCCAGTACCTACTGCAGCCTACATCCTTCTGAATCTGTTTAGTGTATTCATCTCTTGGTCTCCCTATACGATTTTTAACCTCCACGCTGCCCTCCAATACTAAATTGGTGATCCCTCGATGTCTCAGAACATGTCCTACCAACCGATCCCTTCTTCTAGTTAAGTTGTGTCACAAACTCCTCTTCTCCCCAATTCTATTCAATACCTCCTCATTAGTTATGTGATCTACCCATCTAATCTTCAGCATTCTTCTGTAGCACCACATTTCGAAAGCTTCTATTCTCTTCTTGTCTAAACTATTTATTGTCCACGTTTCACTTCCATACATTGCTACATTCCATACAAATACTTTCAGAAACGACTTCCTGACACTTAAATGTATACTCGACGTTAACAAATTTCTCTTCTTAAGAAACGCTTTCCTTGCCATTGCCAGTCTACATTTTATATCCTCTCTACTTCGACCATCATCAGTTATTTTGCTCCCCAAATAGCAAAACTCCTTTACTACTTTAAGTGTCTCATTTCCTAATCTAATTAGCCGGCTGGAGTGGCCGTGCGGTTCTAGGCGCTGCAGTCTGGAACCGAGCGACCGCTACGGTCGCAGGTTCGAATCCTGCCTAGGGCATAGATGTGTATGATGTCCTTAGGTTTAATTAGTTCTAAGTTCTAGGCGACTGATGACCTCATAAGTAAAGTCGCATAGTGCTCAGAGCCATTTGAACCAACCTAATCTCATTCCCTTAGCATCATCCAACTTAATTCGACTACATTCCATTATCCTCGTTTTGCTTTCGTTGTTGTTCATCTTATACCCTCCTTTCAAGACACTGTCCATTCCGTTCAACTGCTCTTCCAAGTCCTTTGCTGTCTCTGATAGAATTACAATGTCATCGGCAAATCTCAAAGTTTTTACTTCTTCTCCATGGATTTTAATACCTACTCCAAACTTTTCTTGTGTTTCCTTTATTGCTTTCTCAATATAATGATTGAATAACATCCCTGTCTCACTCCCTTCCGAACCACTGCTTCCCTTTCATACCCCTCGACTCGTATGACTGCCATCTGCTTTCTGTACAAATTGTAAATAGCCTTTCGATCTCTGTATTTTACCCCTGCCACCTTCAGAATTTGAAAGAGAGTATTCCAATCAACATTGTCGAAAGCTTTCTCTAAGTCTACAAATGCTAGAAACATAGGTTTGCCTTTCCTAAATCTTTCTTCTAAGATAAGTCGTAGGGTCAGTATTGCCTCACGTGTTCCAACATTTCTACCGAATCCAAACTGATGATCCCCGAGGGCGGCTTCTATCAGTTTTTCCATTCGTCTGTAAAGAATTCGCGTTAGTATTTTGCAGCCGTGACCTATTAAACTGATAGTTCGGTAATTTTCACATCTGTCAACACCTCCATTCTTTGGGATTGCAATTATTATATTCTTCTTGAGGTCTGAGGGTGTTTCGCCTGTCTCATACATCGTGCTCACCAGATGGTAGAGTTTTGTCAGGACTGGCTCTCCCAAGGTTGTCAGTAGTTCTAATGGAATGTTGTCTACTCCGGGGGCCTTGTTTCGACTCAGTTCATTCAGTGCTCTTTCAAACTCTTCACGAAGTATCATATCTCCCATTTCATCTTCATCTTCATCCTCTTCCATTTCCATAATACTGTCCTCAAGAACATCGCCCTTGTATAGACCCTCTACATATACTCCTTCCATCTTTCTGTTTTCCCTTCTTTTTTTAGAACTGGGTTTCCATCTAAGCTCTTGATATTCATGCAAGTGGCTCTCCTTTCTCCAAAGGTCTCTTTAATTTTCCTGTAGGCAGTATCTATCTTGCCCCTAGTGAGATAAGCCTCTACATCCTTAAATTTGTCCTCCAGCCATCCCTGCTTCGCCATTTTGCACTTCCTGTCGATATCATTTTTGAGACGTTTGTATTCTTTGTGGCCTGCTTCATTTACTGCATTTTTATATTGTCTCCTTTCATCAATTAAATTTAACATTTCTTGTGTTACCCAAGGCTTTCTACTAGCCCTCGTCTTTGTACCTATTTGATCCTCTGCTGCCTTCACTACTTCATCCCATAAAACTACCCATTCTTCTTCTACTGTATTTCTTTCCCCCATTCCTGTCAATTGTTCCCTTATTCTCTCCCAGAAACTCTGTACAACCTCTGGTTCTTTCAGTTTATCCAGGTCCCATCTCCTTAAATTCACACCTTTTTGCAGTTTCTTAAGTTTTAATCTACAGTTCATAACCAATAGATTGTGGTCAGAGTCCACATCTGCCCCTGGAAATGTCTTACAATTTAAAATCTGGTTCCTAAATCTCTGTCTTACCATTATATAATCTATTTGATACCTTTTAGTATCTCCAGGGTTTTTCCATGTATACAACCTTCTTTCATGATTCTTAAACCAAGTATTAGCTATGATTAAGTTATGCTCTGCGTAAAATTCTACCAGGCGGCTTCCTCTTTCATTTCTTATCCCCAATCCATATTCACCTACTATGTTTCCTTCTCTCCCTTTTCCTACTCTCGAATCCCAGTCACCCATGACTATTAAATTTTCGTCTCCCTTCACTACATGAATAATTTCTTTTATCTCATCATACATTTCATCAATTTCTTCGTCATCTACAGAGCTAGTTGGCATATAAACTTGTACTACTGTAGTAGGCATTGGCTTCGACCTTTTTTGCCAGCAAATGTTTTCTGACAGTGCTACCAACGTCATCTAAATTCATTACACCTCCTTTTTCAATTATTTTAACTATATAAAAGCTGTTAAATTCTTTAAAAATCACTTAATTTAATAAATTTGACTGTAAAATGTGAAGAAATGGTGGGTGATAGTTTTTTAAGTATCTTATTGGTATTTCCCACCCAAAAAAAAGAATAAGGTATTTTCAGCAAAAATGTTTTTCCATCGTTAGCCTGTGTTATTTATAGTAAGTTGTACTCTCTGTTGCTACTACTCAGAATAAAGGCAAAATGAGCGCATGTGCCATTGAGTCTAATAGTTTGTACATTTAAAGATTGATTTTAGGATGTAATAATGAACTAGAGATTCCAAGTCTATTGCAGTTACGAAAGTTACGAAAAGCCGATATTGACCCATAAATGTTCCGACAAAACCTAGATCAGACCGAAAAAGCCTAACCTGACGTAATTCGATACACAACTGCGCCTGAAAAACTGTAGAATATGTAATCACGCCGATGCAGCGAAAGCATGCGACATTCTTTCCAAATATCCTGGAAGATGCAGGTGAGTAATGTCCATCTCAAGTCATTTACCAGACAGCATGTCTGAATTTTTATTAAGTCGTCGGCGGGCAGCGCGAAGTACAAACAGTGTCTACAGCTCCGAGAGTAGGGAGGAAGAAAGAAAGAACGTAACTGTACTTCGTCTACATACACGAGGGTCAAGCAAATTTGAATCTCATTGCCTAACGACTTGATGGGTTGACAAGGCGCTGGCTACTAAGTATTGCGTGCAGATATGCTGCATAACCAAAAATGAGATTGTGATAGCAGACAAAAGCACAGAGACTGCAGTCTTCTCGCGATGCAGCTGACTCGCAACTCGCAGTGACATACGTAATATGAAAGTCGTTTCCAAAATACTGCCTTCAACAGCTTCTGTCTTTTACTGAGTATACAAACTCGTGACTAATAGCATAGTGAATATTCACTAGCGTTCAGTTAATTCAACTCTGTAAGTGTCGCAGACAGATGAACATTACTCAAAAATTGGTTTAACAGATGTCTGACAAGCAAAGTCTTTCATTTGTGCAATATATTTCCTTACGGTTGTTCCCAAAACTTTATAGGCTCCCTAGGCGATCGAACACTTACTCAAATTTAGCTTCTATGCCAAATTTCTGCTTTGTTTGGCGTGTTTGTCAAACAAAGACAATGTTTGACGTATTTAGGTAAATTTGGATAGACAGCTGTTCGGATAATAAGTTGCCAACTCTTCATCTAAGAATAGATGATGAATGCAGCTAGCCGCTAACTCTGTGTAATGTCTTGTCTGTATAGATGTGTATCTGTTGCCTTTAAGATCCCTTCACCTTCACACATAAATCTGTACAGTAAAGTAAAGCCCTCCCCGTTCTTGGCTGATCCGTGATAAGACAGGCGAAAAAATTTGACTAATAGAGGATTATTAGTATTATCTCTATTTTCATTCGCTCTCTCTCTTTCTCTCCTTTATCTATGTACAGTTTTTAATATAATTTTTCATTACGTGAAATCAGCCAAATAGAATCTTTGGTGGAGTCCTTCTTCTTGGTCATCAGCGGCTGGCTTGCTGTAAGAGATCTTTAAATTTATTATTACTGTTACACACTGCAGTCAGTTGGGAGAATCAATCGTGTGGACAATTTGTTCCTTTTACGAAAGATTGCGAATTCCAGATGTGTACGAAGCCTTTTTGGACGATTTAAGACAGACTCAGTGATTGCAGGCTCTCTTCGACACAGCTGAAACTTCCCCACTAATTACAGGGCCAACGTGATCATCAAATGATTCAGAAAAAACTCATTCGTTCATTCACTCCAGAACAAAAAATTCACAAACCTTATTTATGAAGGAAATTGTGTATTAAATCCATCTCCATTACATGTCCAGATCTCCGGTGATTCCACGCCTTAATTAATTTTCTTTACAGTCTCTTTCTCTTCAAACAAACCGTTAGCGGCACAATTGTTAATTGGCTCGCTTTAGTGAGAAGAAAAGCAGAATATGTATCTCCCAGAAACACGTCAATCCCTCAACAGATACTCCAGAAGCTGTCCTAGTTACCACTCCAACAACCATGGAGAATGCATATATGCATCTCTGTTATTTCAAAGAATAAATGCACTAGAAAATACTTTGGCGTCGACGAGCTGTCGCCGCATATATTACAAGAAAGTCAGATCAGGTAACTTTTCCAAAGTGAATGAATGTGGATGGTTTGATTGAAAATGATTAATTGGTGCGTGGTAGAGGGTATTTTCTGTGGGGACATTACAGCCTGCTAGGAAGATTATGTTTGACAAACAAGCTTGACAGTCAAGCTAGAGTTTGTCAAATATAAACTTCCTAGCAGGCGGCCGTAATCGATCCGATATTTCGCCGCCCACTTCCAGCGGAAAACAATTTGTGTGTTTCAGTTTATCTTGTTGCCTCGTGAGTTCTCCCATTTGTGAAAACAAAGATCAAAAGAATATATGACGATATGCCATTACGAAAATGGTGTATAACAAAGTAAGACATAATAAAAAAATGGCATTCTACTCCCGTTCGAACAGTCCTCTGATGTCCAGTCGGTTGCAGTCGTCACCGTAAGACGGCATTTCCACAGTGTACCTTGCCGCTATCTTCGGGGCGATACTTCAGTATGAGCGTCTTCGCTACATCCCGCTTCCTTTATACTCTGATCGCTTCCCAGCCCTTCCCCCACCAGCCGGTTGCACGATGCGTCGGCAGGAGTAGCGGGAGGAAGGCATCGCCGAAAGTTCGGCGCGAATTTTGGTCCATCAGTGCTTCTGTAGTCGCCGACGGGTGTGCATGCATCGAGGCCAAAGGGGATGCAACGTCATACTAATAACTGGGCTCGTACTGCCAAGTTAGCTGCAAACGTGACACGTTTTTGTAATCACTCAAATAACGTCACACACCTTCTCAGCTCGGTTAGTTTCATTTCGTTTCCTCCTCCCCGTTTATCTGCCCCATTATTTTTTTGGTCAGGCGTTATGTTTTCATTTAAGAGGCAATACGTTAGTGTCCGCGTTGTGGGGCGGCGGATGGAAATTATGTCAATTTTTATGTTGTTTATATAAATGTTAGGTTTGTAGAATGTTAAACCAGTTCCTATTATTTAGAATGTTATTTATGCTGTCTTTCGCCGTTCTCAACACTGGCTCTCTAACTACAATATTGGAAACCAGAAAGTGATTGGCAAAACGTGAAGCCTGTAATTAGAATTCCTAGTGCCCACTTCATCTGAGAAACACACTTATAGCTGCAGCTTATAGCTCTGAGGAATTAGGAGATTGTCTGGGATTCATAATCAAAAACGATTTTCTAAAATAGTTGAGTATATTCTGGAAGTCACAGATGAAAAAAAAAAAAGAATCCACACAATCTGACTAACAGAGCAGTTCAGATTCTAATGCGCTAATGCAACTATAACTGTCCAAATTAAATATTTAAATGAATGCTCGCCATAATTTGATGATTAGGTTCATCAAACGCCATGCTAAATAATGGTAGAATGTTTGTCCCGCGGCGGCACGTGAAAATACGACAATACTCAAACTGAAGATCGATAATTAAAGTCATCCCAGAATTAACACTTCACTCGAAAATGATTTCATGGTTACGCGTATCCCGAGTAACTTAATACGGCATCCGAGGCTCTTTGTAGCAATGATACCGACGCGACGCGACTCCCGACACAGATGGCGTGCTATTCAGCGTCTGGTGAGAACTGGGGCCTTGTTTCCTTGGGCAGCGTTCTTATATATAAAGCCGCGGTGCGGACGGCTAAGGAAACGCCTGATCAAATCGGCTCTCCCGACTAGCCGCTGGGCTAGTAATGCACCACTTTATGTTATTGAATAAATCATAGCTTCTTTCGCTGAAGGCAGATGAATCTCTCAATTTAAATGCGCATTCAGCACACAGGTAAGTAATCATAATAACAGCCTGACGTGGCTAAGTAAAATAGTTTGGGCGAGAGAATTAATTTAATTACACTGCACGCAGTAGACGAGCTCTGAACTTGCCCTTTGGAGTTACGCTATCGCTATAGTTTTATAGCTATTCAAATGAAACTTCTCACATCTTTATGGTTATAGCGGATCTCCATTCTACTTAAATATAAACATCCTAGCCTTATTTATTAGCCTACTTAATCTATCTTGCTTCCTTAATTTTTAAGACAAAAACCAGAAAATCATGAATTTCAACTAAAATCTTAATTTGTGAGATCCAGAAGACTGTTTCTATTAAATAATTATGAAAAAGGAATCTAAATATAAATTTTTAAGTCTCTAGCTCTTTTCTGTTACGCCAATGATTGTTACAGAAAAACGTCCAAATTTCGAAAATGGTTAAAGTTATTGAACTGATATTTAACACATATTAATTTAGTATTACTCCTGACATGCTAGAAACATTTTAGGTTATTTATTTGATTTTTAAAGTATTGCACAACATTTATGACGTCAGAGCTAGTTACAGCGGACTGGCGGCACACAATGGAAAGACTGATGTGAATTTATTACAGCGTGAGTAGGCTTCTTCCCTACATCACCCTCTACTTAAATTTATTGTTTTTGAATGTTAATGAACGAAAAAAAAATTTAATTACCAAAAGGGAAGCAAGAGTACAGCTTAACTTCCTATGAAAATTAAAACTGAAATGTAAACATGTAGAAATATTAAAAGAAAACTGATTACCTACATTAATTATTTAAATTGTTGGCATGTTCACTGCTTCTTAAGCAACATTATCCCTCAAAATCTAAGCAAAATCATTGAAACACGTTGGCATACATATTGCCTTAGACAAGCAAACACATAAAAATATGTAAAATTAAGGAAATCTCAAATCGTTAAATACATTTTTAGATACACAAACTCAAAAAAATAGAAGTTATTCAAGTTACATAAACAGATGATTATATCTTAGCAGTCTTTTCTAAACCTGAAAGAAAATTTCACAAATAATTTTTACACACGTGGTTGTAGCCGCATTGGCTGGCGTCCTACACTTCCATTCACAAGGGTAGAGGAGGGGAAGTTGCTATGGTGTGCATCCTTCACGTTCACTCTAAATTACATGGGGAAAGGGGAGGGGTCACTGTGAGTTGTGTCCAAGTCACTCCACGCTTTCACGCAGCTACCAGCCTGCCATTATCTGGTTTGTCCTGTAGAACAAACAAAAAGAGTGCCTCAGACTCTGTTCACTTAACATCTAAGGGTGAGTCACAATGAAATGGGGATATATACATTTATCCTTCAATATTTTACTGGAACAAAGTTAACAGAACCTTTTTAATTTTACTCTCACAGTTACTTAACTGTCAAAATCGATAAACAAATGGCTCAAAACGCCGTTAGTCACGTACTAGAGAAAATTTATGCTCAAGGCATACAATCATAAATCCTATTTAATTTCAATTTATTATTTCTGGGCCGGAACACTGAACCAATGCTTGGTACATTCTTGATACATTTGTATTTTATTCACTTAGCTGACTCATCTTTGATTACCTTATTCTCAGAGATAGTATGAATATATTTGACTAGTAGTTTTCTCAGCTTCTTTGTACATGTGAGTAACTTTTGGTAATAGTACAGTTCTGAGTGTTCAAAACACACTAAATTTAGTTGACTACAAAATCCACTTATTGGTCCTCTGCTGCTGTGTCAGTTGCACTTATGTACTTACTTCATCGAAGTGTATTTATGCTGAGCTATAAATAATGTTTCACATCTGCCATTATGTTACTCAAATATGTTGCTAGTTTATGTACTTATTTAACACTCACTGTATTAACATTTAAAGCATAGGACAGCACATTTATTTCATATCCATAGTGTATTGCAGCTGATTAGTTTGCTCACGTGGCAATCCATTTCCACTCGATCGGACGCTGAAACCACAGGTAGTCTCTCTCGACCTATCACTAAAGCATTAAGTAATTATGGCCAAGCGTAATGCTAAATTCCTTAAACCTATAGGACACCATGAGCTGCTCTGTCTCATCTAACATAAGGGTACCTATGGTCGCATTCACGCCTCCAACTCATAAACTCAATACGTGTAGGTGTGTCCTGTCACACACTACACCAAAATAATGGCCAGCTCGAACCTTATAAATACTTCAGGGACGTGTCCTTCACGTCTCAACCCCAAACAGTGTTCAATTCTATTACACTGCCATTCCTTGCTACACAAGGTGAGTTTATTCTTGCAATTATCTGCATGTTTTTCATAACACTAAGCACTCTTTCTTACTATTTATTAGTTAGCTTCAATGCATACACTAGGTTTCACTGCCACTTTAGATCCTGCTTGTACACGAATTTGTATATCTTTTTAAATTACTGTTGGTGGACCATTTCCAATAAAACAACAACTTTGTACTTATAATATTACCATGGTTCTATACATACTTGTTACTCAAATACCTTTGTATCTGAATTACATCATACTTCTCTGTTGTTTATGCCACTGTTAGGTTTGTCACATCAGGTATTTTTCTTCACTAATCGGTGCATAGAATGGTTCCAGAACTCATGGCTTGGAAAGAAAGGGTCGAAATTTTATGTGGATAGGAAAGATGAAGGGTGAGTGAGATCTGAAATGGGAAAGAAGATCTCACACCGATGGGACTGCACAGCTGCCACACTGTGTAGAGGTTACAGAACAACCTCCTCCCTACAGCATTCATTCATAACCTTTGACCACGCCACGTCGATCTGAAAATACCTTATGATGCCCTTTTAGAACCTGTCTCAGTTCTTCCTCCTGATTAGCTGAAATTTTATCGATTTCCTGCAATTTAGCTTCTATTTTGTCTAAAATAATTGCTTCTTCTTCTTCTGTGTTCAGCTTATTTTTACTAAGATTAACACCTTCGTCCCAATACCTCCTATTTTTCAGAACTCGTATAGGCAGCTCCCAATTGTCATCATTGGTTACTACATGTTTATCACTAAAAGGTACTGTAATTACTCCAGTTATTGGCAAGACCATCTTTAACTGGCTTCTTTCAAAGTCAACAACACTCTGATATTTTGACAAGAAATCTATGCCAATTAAAACATCAATACTGAGATTGTTTACAATTAAACATGGATGATCAATTAAATTACCATTAATGTTAAAGGGCAGCAAAGCTTCTTGCTTTACCATTTTTGACACCTTGCCAGTAGCACCAATTATTCTTAGTCCTGATACCCTCATTATTGTAAGCTTGTCTTTACCAGGTAATGCATCAAAGAAGGACTGAGATATCGCACTCACCTCACTTCCACTGTCTAAGAGACAACGTACATTGATATCCAACATATTCACTATTATTATAGGGTGGCTTATTCTAGGTTGTACTGGTGGTTCCTCAAACTCATCCAATAGTTCCTTTTGGATTTGTCTCCAACTAAATTGATCGACATCTGTCTTCATTAGATTTAGGTCACAGTGTGTAGGGGTTTCCTGAATTACATTTTCAGCTGCCTTTTCCAGTCGGTCTATTAATTTCAAATCGAAACACCGCACGACTTCATTACATTTAGTTTGCTGAACATGACCCAAATTACTGTAGTCTGAGCGATTCTGCGCCTCCAGACTGGGCATAACACTAGTTACAGCTAAACCACTTTTACTATTATCGTCGGGTTCCTTCTCCAGTTACAACTGGTCACAGTTACTGGGTTCATCGACCCCCAACAGGCTACCCTCTACATTCTCACTTACCTCCTGTCCTAAATCTATTAGTAGAGTATCAACCTCCTGCACAGGCACTTTAGATAAGAGCACATCATCCTCATCGTAAATATAAGCATGAATTTCGTCTGCTTCTTCACCTGACAATTCAGTATTTTGTAGCTCTTCCCTACCATTACACTGCTGCGCCTTCTCTTTCTCTTTCCACTTAGAAAGCGTCTCTAACACGGTATCTATCAAATACTGTGAGTGATCTAATATTTCTGCTGTATTCTTAGATGCTACCGACCCTTCATCCACATGTTCAGTCTGAGTATTCTGATCTGTCTTACCAATTCTCGTAACTACTGGCTTAGGAAAAGTAGCCGCCTGGTGAGCGCCAGGGTCCTCATAGACGGGAACTAGTTTTCCTGCCTCGGCCTACTACTGTTTCCTTTATTTCCATTATAGTTAACTAGCACAGCATTGCTTTCCGTTCTGTTGTTTACCTGCATAATTTTGTTTGGAACAAAACTATTATCATTTGGATGCCATTGTTGGTTCTGATAATTATTTCTCCCATTCCTACCTCTCTTAGGATGGCGAACACCTACTGATCTGATGTTTACGTTGCCATTCTGCTCGTTCTTAAAATTACTACTATTGTTATTAGCATTTCTGTTATTACGTGCTTGCTCCGCATTGGCAGCAACACGTTCTACACGTTCCAAATACTCAATGAAACGATCCAGATTGTCTCTAGGGGCAGATATAATTCTAGTTTGCCAATACCATGGCAGTTTGGCTTCAAGACCTAGTATAATCATTTCTGGTTTTAGCTTTTCGTCCAAATGTGACAAACGTGAAATCCATGACCTAGCAAACTCTTTAATTGATTCCTTGCCTGCATTGAAGCGTTTTCCACTCCAAAATTCTCTCAACACTTCATTTTGCTTATTACTAGACCAATACTCATTAATAAAAGCTGTTTTAAATTCTGCTAATGTTTTACATTTCAACATAACATCAGCTGACCAAAGCATGGCGTCACCTGCTAAATGGCTTCTAATAAATGAGATTTTCTCTCGTTCAGACCAAGTTGGTGGAATCACATCTTCAAAATCGTTCCAGAAATCTAGCGGGTGGATATTTTTATCTGGATCGAACCACAAGAACTGCCGACACCCGATAAAAGCGGCGTTTGCAGCTACAATTTGTTGCATACTACCATTACCAGAAGTTACTGAAGCTACTTTACTCTCAATGTTACCAGTGTTAGTACTAATATTTTCTACTCTCATTTCAACATTATCTACTCTTTGCACAATATGAGTAGTGTCAGTTTTGATTGCTTCTACTTCTGCTTGACATATGTTTACTTTTATACTAACATCTTTAAACCTATCTGAGCACAGTTCAGATTCCGCCTCGATCTTTTCTGTAAACTTGTGCTACAGCTTCGCGTCTTCCATTTGGAAGTCTCTGCGATCCTCAGCAACTTCGGATTTTACTGTTTTATACATTTCAGAAAATTGTTGAGCAACCTTTTTCTTAATATCCTCATGATTGTAATCAATTTAATAATTCAAACTGTCCAGATCCTCTTTCAACTTATTGCAACCAGCCTTGAAGGTATCGTCCATTACCTCCAATCGTTTATTAAAATTTGTTTGGCTGGCCACAATCTCAGACTTTAATTCAGCATCACTGTTTTTGACCTGTTCACTTATTTCAGACTTTAATTCAGCATTACTGTTTTTCACCTGTTCACTTATTTCAGACTTTAATTCAGCTGTCATTCTAGCATTACTGGCTGACATTTTTGCATTACTGGCAGCTATTGCTTGTAATATAACATTCAAATCAATAGCCCCAGCATCTTTGGGTTGCTCACTAGCTGGCTTTTTATCACACTCAGGTGACGAAAAACTAGCTCCAACACCAGAATCATCAAAACTAAACGAAACTTCTGATTGATCAGTCATATTTAACTTCTCCTGTTTAAACTCTACCACTTCTGATGGCGGTTTCGTTTTTAACTCATCAGATAAACTATCATCCAATAAATTAACAATTTCTAATTTCTGCTTTACTACAGGGGTCTCTATTATTGAATCATTGCCCCTTTTTACACTACTCCCAGGAGACAATACTTCATATTTCACTTTAACATTACTACTTTCATGCATATTTACACTTGAACCGTTGTCTGGATTTACAGTTCACTCAACAGACATAGGTTCTGATTTAAGTTTAACCTCAGTTTCTTTTAGCGGTTCCATCGCCGACAGTCTTTTAGTGCAGGTTAGTAAAATATTTAACACCTTTCCACTTAACTTAGTTCCTTCTGCACGACGTATGACGTTGCCGGCGTGGTGTACCAGGATTACTGATGCGACGCAGCTCGCTGAACTGCAGACGGCACTCCGACGGCTGTTGTGTGTTTGCGTGGCCCACAACTGCAGGCGCGGTTCCGGCTACTCCGGAGGACGACTGCGGTGGGGCGAAACTGGCTTCTCGCGATGCTGGCAGCGCTGCTAGACTCAGTGCCAGCTCCGTCAATCCAGATACGTCATTAATCCAATTGCGTCGTCCACATACACACGTAACACTTTCACTGTTCTATTACTCAATTGTGTGTCACATTTCACTCGCGAATCCCAATATTTAAAAATCACTTTCACTTTACTCAGTTTCTTCCCAGCCGATGCACAATATGTGGGACGGCGGGTGGAAATTATGTCAATTTTTATGTTGTTTATATAAATGTTAGGTTTGTAGAATGTTAAACCAGTTCCTATTATTTAGATTGTTATTTATGCTGTCTTTCGCCGTTCTCAACACTGGCTCACTAACTACAATATTGGCAACCAGAAAGTGATTAGCAAAACGTGAAGCCTGTAATTAGAATTCCTAGTGCCCACTTCATCTGAGAAACACACTTATAGCTGCAGCTTATAGCTCTGAGGAATTAGGAGATTGTCTGGGATTCATAATCAAAAACGATTTTCTAAAATAGTTGAGTATATTCTGAAAGTCACAGATGAAAAAAAAAAAAAAAGAATCCACACAATCTGACTAACAGAGCAGTTCAGAGTCTAATGCGCTAATGCAACTATAACTGTCCAAATTAAATATTTAAATGAATGCTCGCCATAATTTGATGATTAGGTTCATCAAACGCCACGCTAAATAATGGTAGAATGTTTGTCCCGCGGCGGCACGTGAAAATACGACAATACGCAAACTGAAGATCGATAATTAAAGTCATCCCAGAATTAACACTTCACTCGAAAATGATTTCATGGTTACGCGTATCCCGAGTAACTTAATACGGCATCCGAGGCTCTTTGTAGCAATGATACCAACGCGACGCGACTCCCGACGCAGATGGCGTGCTATTCAGTGTCTGGTGAGAACTGGGGCCTTGTTTCCTCATGCAGCGTTCTTATATATAAAGCCGCGGTGTGGACGGCTAAGGAAACGCCTGATCAAATCGGCTCTCCCGACTAGCCGCTGGGCTAGTAATGCACCACTTTATGTTATTGAATAAATCATAGCTTCTTTCGCTGAAGGCAGATGAATCTCTCAATTTAAATGCGCATTCAGCATACAGGTAAGTAATCATAATAACAGCCTGACGTGGCTAAGTAAAATATTTTGGGCGAGAGAATTAATTTAATTACACTGCACGCAGTAGACGAGCTCTGAACTTGCCCTTTGGAGATACGCTATCGCTATAGTTTTATAGCTATTCAAATGAAACTTCTCACATCTTTATGGTTATAGCGGATCTCCATTCTACTTAAATACAAACATCCTAGCCTTATTTATTAGCCTACTTAATCTATCTTGCTTCCTTAATTTTTAAGACAAAAACCAGAAAATCATGAATTTCAACTAAAATCTTAATTTGTGAGATCCAGAAGACTGTTTCTATTAAATAATTATGAAAAGGAATCTAAATATAAATTTTTAAGTCTCTAGCTCTTTTCTGTTGCGCCAATGATTTTTACAGAAAAACGTCCAAATTTCGAAAATGGTTAAAGTTATTGAACTGATATTTAACACACATTAATTTAGTATTACTCCTGACATGCTAGAAACATTTTAGGTTATTTATTTGATTTTTAAAGTATTGCGCAACATTTATGACGTCAGAGCTAGTTACAGTGGACTGGCTGGCACACAATGGAAAGACTGATGTGAATTTATTACGGCGTGAGTAGGCTGCTTCCCTACAGCGTCAACATGTATACTGCATATTTACAATGATCAGCAACATGGTTGGCTTTGTCATTTATTATAATCAGGTCTGCCACTGTGCAAGTTTCGCTCATTTTTGGACATATCATTATGTGTCGATGACGCTGAATTGCATGATATTCACAGGAATCGCCCTCTTCACATCCCCATTTTATCAGGCTGGTATTCCAACGTGTGACGCCAATTCTTAAGCTCTTAAGCGCCCTCTACGTCGGAAACAGTAAGTGATTCCCAGCAGCCAGTTATTCTTTAGGATTTGTAAGCCTCTGGCTAACACAGTTTTGCCATAAATTTTCTATCCATGTTGCAGGTTGCACATCTAAAGGGTTGGTCATTAGCATAAAACTTAGTCGGCTGTGCTGTATTTGGCAGCCATATAAGGGGTGCCTATGATCGTCAGACTGTTCCCCCCTTCGGACTTGGCTGCCGCTTGCCTTCTGATTGTGGGTGGCGCTATGCTGCGAATTAGGGAAAATTTCTTGAAGTGGCGTTGGTTTTAGGCAAGTAGACACGCGCACTGAGCCATTAATTGCCACGTTGACATATTTCACATGAGCAGAGTTATACCAGACAGATGCAGCATACTCTCTTGCACAGAAACATAGTGCGAGAGCCAATGTTCTCAGAATTTGAGGTTGACCTCTCCACTTCGATTCAACGCTTCGAGGCTCGTCGTTTGTGGAGATGTTATACAAAATTGGACACTTTCTTGTGTTAGGCCATTCCTTTGCCTTCTTCACGGATTGTTTCTTCCCTGTAGCGTTACCGGCCGAAGTGGCCGCGCGGTTCTGGCGCTGCAGTCTGGAACCGCGAGACCGCTACGGTCGCAGGTTCGAATCCTGCCTCGGGCATGGATGTGTGTGATGTCCTTAGGTTAGTTAGGTTTAACTAGTTCTAAGTTCTAGGGGACTAATGACCTCAGCAGTTGAGTCCCATAGTGCTCAGAGCTATTTGAACCATTTGATCCTGTAGCGTTACATAAAAACATCATTTAAAAACGTCTACTTTGAGAAGATAGAGGTAATAAGAAAAGTGTGACATGTAAATGTCCAGTACACTCATGTGCCTACGATAATTGTAAGGCTACTGAAACCACGTATCATCAAACAGAAATTCAGTTTACAATACATATTGCCTGGTGAGGTGGGGCAGTGGTTAGCACACTGGACTCGCATTCGGGAATACGACGGTTCAAACCCGCGTTCGGCCATCCTGATTCAGATTTTCCGTGATTTCCCTAAATCACTTCAGGCAAATACCCTTTGAAAGGGCACGGCCGACTTCCTTCCCCATCCTTCCCTATTCCGATGGGACCGAGACCGATGACCTCGCTGTTTGGTCCCATCCCCCAAATCAAGCAACCAACAAATACTTATTTTAATTTCCCACACTACTACCACGAAGACTGTGCGTGTGTTCTTTCGGACATGATTCGGCAGACACAAGGGAATTACAGACATTGTCTGAGTGGGCGCTGAGTGAAATCGACAGGGAAAGTTGAAAATTTGTGCCCAGACGGGATTGGAACGAGGGTCTCCTGTTCACTATGCAGATGCTCTAACCACTAAGCCAGCCAAATGGACTATCCTAGCTCCCCTCTCGTCAGATCCAAATAGTCAACTTATCCACACGCCACTAACGTAATGCCCCTTGCCCATGATCCTCATTACTCGGGCATGTCCGCAACAGTAGACGCCACACACACACACACACACACACACACACACACACACACATACATACACACACACACACCACACACACACATACAGGGTGAGTCACCTAACGTTACCGCTGGATATATTTCGTAAACCACATCAAATACTGACGAATCGATTCCACAGACCGAACGTGAGGAGAGGGGCTAGTGTAACTGGTTAATACAAACCATAAAAAATGTACGGAAGTATGTTTTTTAACACAAACCTACGTTTTTTTAAATGGAACCCCGTTAGTTTTGTTAACACATCTGAACATATAAACAAATACGTAATCAGTGCCGTTTGTTGGATTGTAAAATGTTAATTACATCCGGAGATATTGTAAACCTAAAGTTGACGCTTGAGTACCACTCCTCCGCTGTTCGATCGTGTGTATCGGAGAGCACCGAATTACGTAGGGGTCCAAAGGGAACGGTGATGGACCTTAGGTACAGAAGAGACTGGAACAGCACATTACGTCCACATGCTAACACCTTTTTATTGGTCTTTTTCACTGACGCACGTGTACATTACCATGAGGGGTGAGGTACACGTACACACGTGGTTTCCGTTTTCAATTACGGAGTGGAATAGAGTGTGTCCCGACATGTCAAGCCAATAGATGTTCAATGTGGTGGCCATCATTTGCTGCACACAATTCCAATCTCTGGCGTAATGAATGTCGTACGCGCCGCAGTACATCTGGTGTAATGTCGCCGCAGGCTGCCACAATACGTTGTTTCATAGCCTCTGGGCTTGTAGGCACATCACGGTACACATTCTCCTTTAACGTACCTCACAGAAAGAAGTCCAGAGGTGTAAGATCAGGAGAACGGGCTGGCCAATTTCTGCGGCCTCCACGTCCTATGAAACGCCCGTCGAACATCCTGTCAAGGGTCAGCCTAGTGTTAATTGCGGAATGTGCAGGTGCACCATCATGCTGATACCACATACGTCGATGCGTTTCCAGTGGGACACACTCTATTCCACTTCGTAATTGAAAACTGAAACCACGTGTGTACGTGTACCTCACCCCTCATGGTAATGTACATGTGCGTCAGTGAAAAAGACCAATAAAAAGGTGTTAGCTTGTGGACGTAATGTGCTGTTCCAGTCTCTTCTGTACCTAAGGTCCATCACCGTTCCCTTTGGATCCCTACGTAATTCGGTGCTCTCCGATACACAGATCGAACAGCGGAGGAGTGGTACTCAAGCGTCAACTTTAGGTTACAATATCTCCGGATGTAATTAACATTTTACAATGCAACAAACGGCACTGATAACGTATTTGTTTATATGTTCAGATGTGTTAACAAAACTAACGGGGTTCCATTTAAAAAAACGTAGGTTTGTGTTAAAAACATGCTTCCGTGCATTTTTTTATGGTTTGTATTAACCAATTACACTACCCCTCTCCTCACGTTCGGTCTGTGGAATCGATTCATCAGTATTTGATGTGGTTTACGAAATATATCCAGCGGTAATGTTAGGTGACTCACCATATATATGGCGAGACGGTCTTTCCAGTGCAGATGCACACCAGGCTCGAACTTTTACGGGAATCGGCGAAATGTCGCGAGTAATGAGGCGCTATATTAATAGTGTGTGCATAAGTTGAGAACTTGGATCTGACGAGAGGTGTACTGGGGTAGTCCGTGTAATTGCAAAGACCGCTGTGTCAGGGTGGCTTAGTGATGAGAGCAGGAGACCCGGGTTCGAATGTCTTCCCCACGCAATTTTTCAACTTTTCCCATTTATTTCAATCATTGCCCAATTGCAGCCAATGTCTGTAATTTCTTTGTGTCTTAACATTTTTTGGCTGTTGGCGATTTATTGAAGATATGTGTTCTGAATGATGGGAACCTTTCTGGACTAGACAAAGGGACTTTTTATCTTTCTATAGATTATTCATATCTTCTCTAAATCCTCGCTCGAACGAAAAAGTGGCTGACATCGAAATAAGTGTCCAAGGAATAGAAAAGTAACTGAAATCACTCAACAGAGGAAAGTCCACTGGACCTGACGGGATACCAATTCGATTCTACACAGAATACGCGAAGGAACTTGCTCCCCTTCTAACAGCCGTGTACCGAAAGTTTCTATGGGAACGGAAGGTTCCAAATGATTGGAAAAAAACACAGGTAGTTCCAGTTTTCAAGAAGGGTCGTCGAGCAGATGCGCAAAACTATAGGCCTATATCTCTGACGTCGATCTGTTGTAGAATTTTAGAACATGTTTTTTGCTCGCGTATCATGTTATTTCTGGAAACCCAGAATCTGCTATGTAGGAATCAACATGGATTCTGGAAACAGCGATCGTGTGAGACCCAACTCGCTTTATTTGTTCATGAGACCCAGAAAATATTAGATACAGGCTCCCATGTAGATGCCATTTTCCTTGACTTCCGGAAGGCGTTCGATACAGTTCCGCACTGTCGCCTGATAAACAAAGAGCCTACGGAATATCAGACGAGCTGTGTGGCTGGATTGAAGAGTTTTTAGCAAACAGAACACAGCATGTTGTTCTCAATGGAGAGACGTCTACAGACTTTAAAGTAATCTCTGGCGTGCCACAGGGGAGTGTTATGGGACCATTGCTTTTCACGATGTATATAAATGACCTAGTAGGTAGTGTCGGAAGTTCCATGCGGCTTTTCGCGGATGATGCTGTAGTATACAGATAAGTTGCAGCATTAGAAAATTGCAGCGAAATGCAGGAAGATTTGCAGCGGATAGGCACTTGGTGCAGGGAGTGGCAACTGACCTTAACATAGACAAATATAATGTATTGCGAATACATAGAAAGAAGGATCCTTTGTTATATGATTATATGATAGCAGAACAAACACTGGTAGCAGCTACTTCTGTAAAATATCTGGTAGTGTGCGTGCGGAACGATTCGAAGTGGAATGATAGTATAAAATTAATTGTTGGTAAGGCGGGTGCCAGGTTGAGATTCATTGGGAAAATGTAGTCCATCAACAAAGAAGGTGGCTTACAAAACACTCGTTCGACCTATACTTGAGTATTGCTCATCAGTGTGGGATTCGTACCGGATCGGGTTGATGGAGGAGATAGAGAAAATCCAAAGAAGAGCGGCGCGGTTCGTCACAGGGTTATTTGGTAACCGTGATAGCGTTACGGAGATGTTTAATAAACTCAAGTGGCAGACTCTGCAAGAGAGGCGCTCTGCATCGCGGTCTAGATTGCGCGCCAGGTTTCGAGAGGGTGCGTTTCTGGATGAGGTATCGAATATATTGCTTCCCCCTACTTATACCTCCCGAGGAGATCACGAATGTAAAATTAGAGAGATTCGAGCGCGCGCGGAGGCTTTCCGGCAGTCGTTCTTCCCGCGAACCATACTCGACTGGAACAGGAATGGGAGGTAATGACAGTGGCACGTAAAGTGCCCTCCGCCACATACCTTTGGGTGGCTTGCGGGGTATAAATGTAGATGTAGATCGGTAGTATGAAGGTATAAATGTTCCTTCGAATACAAATTTTCGTCAGTTTGCATATGAAGGTCACAGATGTTTAAAACAGATTGTGTTTGGTTTGCTGACTGAGGCTCAGTGTTGAGGGACACGCAACTGCGATATTGGAGGGAAACATTGTGTCTCTGAACGACTATGCATATCCCCTCGGGCAATGACAAACGCTCGGCTGGGGGGGGGGGGGGGGGCAGAAGCGACGCCAGATTGACCAGGCTGAGGTGGCGGTTACGCCTTTAGCCTGGGAGTCGGGAGGGGTGCGGTGAGAGCCCGTAACGCGGTAATGGCCGCCGCCTAATGGAGTGAGCGCCGCCAGCCCACATCTAATTATTCTGCAGCCGTAGCCGCGCAGACCCCGATTAATTGGTGGACAGCCCAACACCTGCTCCTGCGGACGTGTTAACCGACCTAACTGCTAACAAATACTGTCCTCATTCACATGTCCCGCAGCCACTGTGGGAAGAGGTCATAAAATCCTGAGCACTCAGTACTAAAATTTTACAGCTTTTGGCACAGCACAAATGTACACGCAATGCTGTTGTCTCGAAATCCCAGTACCCAAAACTGGAGCGGCCCATCAGGAGTACAGTGCGTTAATATACCATGGTGGCATCAGGTTGGGACACACCAAATCAGATTAACTACAGGTTAGAAACTCCCACGGACCTTAGTCCTCAACACAGACCATTGCTCTGTTTCTGGAAGCTGTTTAAATTCTTCTCCATATTTGGCACTTTCGAAAAGAAAATGGAGGAAGTGTTAGATGACGATGAGTTTGGCTTTAGGAAAGGCATCAGAAAGGCAATTCTGAAATTGCGGTTAATAATGGAAACAGGACTAAAGACAAGTAAAGACATGTTAATAGAATTTGTCGACGTGAAAAAAGCGTTCGACAATATAAAATGGTGCAAGATGTTCGAAATTCTGAGAAAAATAGGGGTAAGCTATAAGGAGAGACAACTAAAATACAATATGTCCAAGAGCCAAGAGGAGTAATAAGAGTGGACGACCAAGAACGAAGTGCTTGGATTAGAAAGGGTGTAAGACAGGGATGTAGTCTTTCGCCTGTACTGTTCAATCTGTACATCGAAGAAGCAATGATGGAAATAAAAGGAAGATTCAGGAGTGGAATTAAAATTCAAGGCGAAAGGATATGAATGATACGATTCGCTGATGACATTGCTGTCCTGAGTGAAAATGAAGAAGAATTACATGATATGCTGAATGGGATGAACAATCTAAGGAGTACAGAATATGGACTGAGAATAAATCGAGGAAAAACGAAGGTAATGAGAAATAGCATAAATGAGAACAGCGAGAAACTTAACATCAGGATTGAAGCTCACTAAGTAAAGGAATTCTGCTACCTGTGCAACAAAATAACCAGTGACGGACGGAGCAAGGGGGCATTGAAAGCAGACTAGAACTGGCAAAAAGGGCATTCCAGGCCAAGAGAAGTCCACTAGTATCAAACACAGGCCTTAAATTGAGGAAGAAACTTCTGAAAATGTACGTTTGGAACACGGGATTGCATGGAGTGAAACGTGGACTGTGGGAAAACCGGGACAGAACAGAAGAGAATCGAAGCATTTGAGACGTGGTGCTACAGACGAATGTTGAAAATTAGATGCACTGATAAGATAAGCAATGAGGAGGTTCTACGCAGAATCGGAGAGGAAAGGAATATGTGGAAAACACTGATAAGGAGAAGGGACAGGATTATAGGACATCTGTTAAGACATGAGGGAATGACTTGCATGGTACCAGAGGAAGCTGTAGAGGGCAAAAACTGAGATGAAGAGGTTGGCACACGAGAGGAATTCGTGGCGTGCTGCATCGAGCCAGTCAGAAGACAGACGCCCAAAAAAAAAAAAAAAAAAAAAAAAAAAAAAAAAACTAAAATTGTCACTAGTTCCTGAAAGACAAATTTACTCTAGAGTATTTAATGTAACAACATAATATTTTGTTTGTTGTCTCATCTCTTTTCTATTGTATTATGAAATCAGCCTCTTCTCTAATTACGTAATGATGATAGAGTTCCTTTAGAATATGATATTATTTTAGTGGAAATTGAATTAGTAGAAAAGAGGGATGATTTAGTTCAAAAATCAATAGAACAAATTACTCGCTGCTTCTATGTCATTAATAATGAATGTTGGTCGTTGTCCGGGCAGTATCAGGTCTCTCCAGCCTTCTTAACTACAGGAAATTGTATATTCAATTTTTGATTTACTTCAAACATATCTCATTGATGTTAATCATCACTATTTTACAGGTCTTCACATCAAAAGAGAATTCACGATTTCTTATTATCCAAGAGCATTTTCAACCACAACATATTTGCACGAACCAAAGAACTTCATTCGGACACATTTTTAGAGAACGGCAATCATGCTAAGTTCGCACTGCTTACAGAGATACAACACCTAAGAAGTATATCATTCCCCGAATTGATTACTTTGGCAGGCATCTGGTGCTATTTATAACTTAACCTTGTAGCCAGAAGATTCAAGAAGTTTCTTTGTTAAATTAGCTATATTATGGCACCGGATTTTACATACAGTTAAATTATAGCTAAAATGTATCTTTTTACAATCAGAAAAATTTGGGAATCAGTATAGTTTTATATAGTTTTATATAGTCAGATGTTCTAAAATATTTTAAGCGAAAGAGTTTTACATTTGAGAATACTAAGGTTTTGTGTCAAGTAAAATAGTTTATGGTGAAGTTAACTACGTTTTCAGGATTGATTAGAAGGCTATTTATCTAATAGGTAATAAATTACAACATGGCATAACTTACATAAAATTTGGAAATTTTGAGTACACGTGGCATCAGTTATAAACGTTATGAATTGAAAACAAATTGCATATATTACAGGCTCAAATTCTCCACTAAACTACTTTTCAGATTGCTTTTTAAAGTTACTAATGTTTGTACATGCCTGAGGTAGACTAGAATATGTGTCGTTATAATTACGCTCAGTCTGCATGACTACTTATAGCGCAATGATGACAGCTGCACTGTCAGTTGAAATCTAGGTCTGCAATGGAATAAAAAGACAGATGACATTACGACCCTAGCTGACCTTCTTTCTGTCCTGAAATCAATAGGATGCCTACCTTTTCGTGGCGTAACGTTTACACATTGTACCTCATAAAATAGTTTTCGTAATTTGGAAAGAGATACGGAAACTGTATACTCGAAAATAGACCAACATGTTCCGCACTTATTTAAAATCGGAACAAATGCGACCGAAGCGAAAATGATATCGAAATATTCGTACGCCAAATTATCCTTATTCTTAATCTTTACAATCATGATATCGATTTCACCTTTTGTAAAGCCTTTCTGTACAATAATCATTTCATTTAACTCTTATGTTGTATATCTCATGTGTGTATAATATCTCTGTTTCTCGTTTATTACAAAGAAACGATTTGATAAATTTACGAGAACTTGAAAATGTAAGATTGAATAACTGGAAAGTTTGTTTGCGTAGCCTTCCTCTGCAGTAAAGTCCGCAGCTCGTGGTAGTGTTCTCCCTTCCCACGCCCGGGTTCCCGGGTTCGATTCCCGGCGGGGTCAGGGATTTTCTCTACCTCGTGATGACTGGGTGTTGTGTGCTGTCCTTAAGTTAGTTAGGTTTAAGTAGTTCTAAGTTCTAGGAGACTGATGACCATAGATGTTAAGTCCCATAGTGCTCAGAGCCATTTGAACCAATTTGCAGTAAGCATAAAAATATTTGTTTTGTAAATAAAAACCGCCTTTTCTTGCTGCTCTGTATTTTATTTCTCCCAGTCGCGTTTCGCCTTTTTCTACTTTAAGGCATCTTCAGTTGGATCTAGAATGGTGCAGGTTTGTTTTGATATGTGTTATATGTAGGTTATAAAAAGTTCATGTCTCGTTTTTTTATGTAAATAAGTGATTACCTACAGTGCTTCGCGTTTTAGTGTGGGATCTGCCTTTGCTATTATCTGGTCACACACTGGCGATCGCACTATAACTTGGTTTCAGAAGCATAAACAAGTTTTCCTGTTTCGAACTGTGATTTAAAGACAGAACTACTGTGAGTTCACCATGTGAGGTAACGGGCTTGTTGTGGCGCCCTGAAAATATTCAAAGTTCAGAGTTGGCGGCCACCTCTCGGACCGTTTGGCAAGGCGCGGCTCGTTAGCAAGCTCGTGATGCCGCACAACGGCCGGACCACGTGGTCCATCGAGCACGTGGCTGGGAATTCCTTGGTGATGCTGTCTCGCTGGGAGTGCCAAAGGTGACGAACTTTGTGAAACCTTAATGGCAGACATTTCGCAGTCTGTATAGAAATTAATAGTAGCCAGATGAATCCTGATACCTCAAAAAGAAACATGTACATTACTATTATTTGCACGCTTATTCTGATGGTGTAATCAGATTTTCAATATCTTTGTTAGTTTAAAGTTTAGTATCCGACGCTAAATTATACAAGTAACACCCAGCAACGAATTTCCAAAATCTAAACGGTTCATCCGATTTTGTCGAGCGACATGTCTTTGCAAAGCTATTAGTGTAAACCTAAATTGGCATGAATTACAGGCATATAACTTGAATAGTACATGAGATATTGGAGGTCAAAGTGACTGATTACTACTGATCGTGTCAGGCCATATGTACTCCACAGTTACACGAAAAAACGGTAGCAGCATGGTTATAAAAATATTTATCCGTCTATGTCTTTGTTTATATCCGATATATACTATTCATGAAGAAATGGGTTAAATATTTATTGTGTCTTAGAAAGCACAGAGACATTAGGCTATTGGCCTACCTTTTGTTTCTATTCGTTTGATATATGTTTATTTGATTTGTTTATGTATTTAATAATGTGTGTTAGAACTTGCTTATTTTACAGCCGTAGGAATATTTATTTAATTTCAAGTTATTTAAATGTATATCCAGTATTTCGAATGTGTTTCATTATGTTTGTGAGTGTGCGTTGGCTTGGAGACAGGGCGGGAGCGCTCTAGCCAATCACAGCGATCGTTCCAAAACGGACACGTGGAGAGAGTGTATGGAAGTGGGGGAGGAGCATCGTTTCGAGAGAGGACAGGGGAGTTCTGGACAGTACGGGAGAGGACACAAGAGAGTCCTAGACAGTACAGCGCGACGGACGCACGGTCACGGAAAAAGGCTGGACGTGGTGCAGTTTGCGCGTGGTTGCGGGAGATAGAAATATTTCGTAGTGCCGACTTGTGAACTTGTAAACTTCCGTGACTACCGCAGTGAAGACGTAGTATGCGATTAGAAGTGAATATCTCGGGAGCTGTGTTGTTGTTCATAACGTATTATGTGAAGTAGGTATCTATTGTTTCCCTGTTATTCAACTTGTATTTTATTTAATTGACACCAAAAAGTGTTTTATGTAATAAAGGACATTCTTAAAGGGACTTCTGCTATCGTACTCATCTTTTAAAGTCGTTAAAATAGTACCTGCAGATTTTATTTAATTGCAATCTTTAATTTATAAATTTTTATGTAACATTCGAAATCCGCGATTGCTGAGTGATAGGAATCTTCGACCATTCGATTCATATGTATATTCATATTGTATACTGTAGACTCAGCAGTGTTTCGCTTGCAATGCGGCAACTACGTATCCCAGCCCCTAGACAACTAAACCAGCTAAAACTTTTAATATTTGAACTGTGACTCTGAGGGAACGTAGTTGAGGGCCATCACATCATATTTTTTATTTGAAAGCCCGTAAGGTGATAAATGCATTGTATATGCGTCTTAATCATAATGTCATTCAGTGTTGGTTACGTCATTCTCTGCTAAAAACAAAAGAGGAAATCAATCTCAGGTTCACATCGCTATACCTGTACAATGATTGTTCTGTGTCTCAGTACGTTGCAAGTGTCAGTCGCAGTCGAAACAGTGTTGTGTATATTATGTCGGAGCTAAGTGAATTCGATCATGGGATCGTTGTTGGTGCTCGTATGGTGAGCGTATGGTTTGTTGCGTAAGGCATAGTGAGGGTCTTATAGGATATGTTTAAATACCTTGATGTAAAATGAAGGGTTATGTGCACTTGTTATCTGACTGAACAGTTTTTTCTCTGTTTAATTTTTCCTATGTTGTGATTTATTGTCCTTCTAGGGTGTTCGGAAATTACGTTACAGACTTCTAGGACTTGTAGAGGGGAGTGAGTATATAGTAGTTTCAACTGGAACCCATGTCAGTGCTAAAACCATTTGAAAACATGTTGGTAACGCGACCATTTATACTATAGTCGAATCCACGAACAATGGCGTTTCGCGTATGTCGAGGCACGGAAGGGGTTGGAATTTTTGACGATTCCAAGCTACAGTTGCGGTATGCGCATGCGTTTGCTTTCAGCTTGAAGGAAGCGTATATCCAGCAAATTATGTCTCTCGCTTCCTTATGCAGAATTTATCACTTATCACCACCATCAGTGATAACAACTCGCAACAAATGAAAGAGAAATTCACTAAAGAAACCGCTACGATCACGTTTAATGCTCGCATTAGATACGACATTCAGAGCAGAGCGCTCAGAACACTACTGAACAGTCATTGACTGTCGGAGTATGTGTGACGTAGGTACGCAGAACGAGCCGAAACATGACCGCCATCGTTCGTGACTGCAACTATAATAATCGATTTGTCGTGACCCGGTAAATCACTTGTTTTACAATTCCACTTATTAATAGCTAAAGAAACTGCCCATGTACTCGTTGACAGGTTCTCTTCACCGTGTTACAGTGCAGCCTCTTACATATCGAGTGAGCGGCGTCTCCTTTGAGCATAACAGCCACGCCTACTGACGGTGAACGTACCCTTTCTCGCAGCCGTTGCGTAATAGAGGCGAAAAGATTATGCAAAGGAGTTGGACGTTCTGGAGAACGATCTTGACAAAGGCGACGAGCAGCTCTTCTATTACCGTGAGCTTCGCCATTCAGAAGGGTCATGTCGACGTGTTCTGCAAAAATGTACTCAACCACGTTGCTGTAACACTCGCCGACACTTGAATGAGGCTCGAACCGCGTCAGAAAGGTAGGAGGCCTATAAGTTTGTAACGAGAATTTCTTAACATCCTGTATACAACTAGTTTTTTTAGTTTCGAAGTTAATTAAATAAATACATTGTATTATTTCATTCTGTCAGGTAATGTATTCAATTAATATTTCCCATTACTTCCATACTGTAACAGAACATTAACATTTTCTTCATACAGAACGTTATTTTGCACTGTTCTTGCAACTTTCTTGCACCGATAGCTACGTGCAAATGAAGACAATTTTCTAAATATTGTGAAATACGATACACTACTGGCGATTCAAATTGCTACACCAAGAAGAAATGCAGATGATCAATGGGTATTCATTGGACAAATATATTATACTAGAACTGACATGTGATTACATTTTCACGCAGTTTCGGTGCATAGATCCTGAGAACTCAGTACCCAAAACAACCACTTCTGGCCGTAATAACGGCCTTGATACGCCTGGACATTGAGTCAAACAGAGCTTAGATGGCGCGTACAGGTACAGTTGCCCATGCAGCTTCAACACGATACCACAGTTGATCAAGAGTAGTGCCTGGCGTACTGTGATGAGCCAGTTGATCGGCGACCATTGACCAGACGTTTTCAATTGTTGAGAGATCTGGAGAATGTGCTGGCCAGGGCAGCAGTCGAACATTTTCTGCATCCAGAAAGGCCCGTACAGGACCTGCAACATGCGGTCGTGCATTATCCTGCTGAAATGCAGGGCTTCACAGGGATCGAATGAAGGGTAGAGCCAAGGGTCGTAACACATCTGAAATGTAACTTCCACTGTTCAAAGTGCCTTCAGTGCCAACAAGAGGTGACCGAGACGTCTAACCAATGACACTCCATACCTTCACGCCGGGGGATACGCCAGTATGGCGACATGACGAATACACGCTTCCAATGTGCGTTCACCGCGAGGTCGCCAAACACTTATGTGACCATCATGATGGTGTAAACAGAACTTGGATAGATCCGAAAAAATGACGTTTTGCTATTCGTGCACCCAGGTTCGTCGTTGAGTACACCATCGCAGGCGCTCCTGTCTGTGATGCAGCGTGAAGGGTAACCGCAGCCATGGTCTCCGAGCTGATAGTCCATGCCGCTGTAAACGTCGTCGAACTGTTCGTGCAGAGGCCGTTGGGATCCAGCACAGCGTTCCGTATTACCCTCCTGAACCCACCGATTCCATATTCTACTAACAGTCATTGGATCTCGACCAACGCGAGCAGCAGTGTCGCGATATGATAAGTCGCAATCGCGATAGGCTACTATACGACCTTTATCAAAGTCGGAATCGTGATGGTACGCATTTCACCTCCTTACACGAGCCATCACAACAACGTTTCTACATCTACATACATACTCCGCAATCGGTGCGTGGCGGAGGGCAAGGCTGTCAACTGCTGTTCGTGTATGATAAATCGATTGGAAACTTTCCTCACGTCAGCACGTTGTAGGTATCACCACCGGCGCCAACCTTGTGTGATTGCTCCGAAAAGCTAATCATTTGCATATCATATCATCTTCTTCCCTTTCGGTTAAATTTCACGTATGTAGCACTTCATCTTCGTGGTGTAGCAATTTTAAAGGCCAGTAGTGTAAATATACGTTCCTGTTCTGTAATACATACTGTATCACTTGATCATACATAATGAAATGTATAAATAAACAGTACCGAAGGAAAACCAAAATCATTTTTATTTTCTGAAAAATTATGAAATTGTGACGTTCTACCTTCTTCGAGAGAGGTCTTCACATGCCATATTTTGAAGTTTTTCTAGTGGCTCGTCGTCCTCCTCAGCTGGACCGAGTGCGCTACTCGCAGGACTGGGTCGCTGGTCGTGTTCCGTGACTGTCTTGGCCCTCGGCCCAGATTGCCCTCCACAAGAGGATTCGGTCTGTACAAGACGCGACTTGCGGCTGCGACGCGGGTGGCCTATTGTGCCGTCTGCAGGGGCCCGGCTCCGCTCTGCGGGAACACAGCGCTGGGCTGCCTTTGTGACGCCGACATGCCGCTGAGGGGTCTCATTTGTGAATGCCGCTGTCGTCCGCTCTCTCGCTTCCCGGCCCGCTGTCCAAGTGACTCGCCTCGCGTGTGACAAAATACTCGGTACAAGCGGTCGAGACCTTTGATCTCGCAGATCGTCGACATAATGGATATTGCGGCCTTTGTAAACCTGCGTTAGCAGCGGATTGGACGAACTCTCATTTCTGACCAAGCAGAGTGAAGCAGCGGTTCAGTCACTGCACTCGATTTCAGGAGGATTAGGGATAATTTTTTTAATCCTACATATTTACAGCCTATTATCAGCTATTATCTGATCGCTGGGCTGTTTCTTTCTCTCTAGCTCACTCCACATTCCGTAGTTAGCTACACATACAGTGAGAAGTGTAGTGCGTCATTTAATGTGGCTGTGCTCCATCTCAGTTCCCTCGACTCTGTCTTAACTGGCGTGCATAGCACAAAACGATGTCTGAATGTAACTTTCTAATAAAAATGGTTCAAATGGCTCTGAGCACTATGGTACTTAACACCTGAGGTCATCAGTCCCCTAGACTTAGAACTACTAAAACCTAACTAACCTCAGGATATCACACACATCCATGTCCGAGGCAGGATTCCAACCTGGGACCGTAGCAGCAGAGCGGTTCCGGTCTGAAGCTCCTAGAACCGCTCGGCCACAGAAGCCGGAAAATTTTCTAATAGACGTAGCTGCACTGCGCAGGAGAATTAAAGGACGACGTTTTTGAAACCCCGTAATTACTTTTAGTTGAGACACAGAAGCCTCAAATATGTCTCAAAGGTGAATAAGATGTTTCTCTGTAATGGTGCAGAAGCTTGACGCCGTGCGACGTTACCCTCGGGCTCCGCTATCTCCAGAAGGTAGGCAAACCGTACCCAAGAGGAATCGAAGGGGTTACTTAACTATCAGGCTCTAGAGCAGCTTCCAGCCTGACATAGAATAGAAATTCTTGAAGGTTCATGACTAATTTTTTTGGACATCAATCTTCTGACTGGTTTGATGCAGCACACCAAGAATTCCTCTCCTGTGCTAGCCTCTTCATCTCAGAGTAGCACTTGCAACCTACAACCTCAATTATTTACTGGATGTATTCCAATCTCTGTCTTCCTCTACTGTTTTCGCCATCTACAGCTTCCTCTAGTACCATGGAATTCATTCCCTCATGTCTTAACAGATGTCCTATCATCCTGTCCCTTCTCCTTGTCAGTGTTTTCCACATATTCCTTTCCTCTCCGATTCTGCGTAGGACCTCCTCACTCCTTACCTTAAAAGTCCGCCTAATTTTCAACATTCGTCTGTAGCACCACATCTCAAATGCTTCGATTCTCTTCTGTTCCGGTTTTCCCACAGTCCATGTTTCACTACCATACAATGCTGTACTCCAGACGTATATTCTCAGAAATTTCTTCCTGAGATGAAGGACAATATTTGATATTAGTAGACCTCTCTTGGCCAGGAGTGCCTTTTTTGCCATAGCTAGTCTGCTTTTGATGTTCTCCTTGCTCCGTCCGTCATTGGTTATTGTACTGCCTAGGTAGCAAAATTCTGTAACTTCATCAACTTCCTGACCATAAATCCTGATGTTAAGTTTCTCGCTGTTCTCATTTCTACTACTTCTCATTACCTTCGTCTTTCTCCGATTTACTCTCAAACCATACTGTGCACTCATTAGATTCTTCATTCCATTTAGCAGATCATGTAATTATTCTTCACTTTCACTCAGGATAGCAACATAATCAGCGAATCGTATCATTGACATCCTTCCACCTTTCTTTTATTTCTATAATTGCTTCCTCGGTGTATAGATTGGTTTCAGTGCTGGGTGTCTCGGTTGTGACCTCCATCCCAGAATGTTCAAAAAAAGAGGTGAAATGTAAGGCAGGCTGTGACGATTTTCTCATCGTGTGACTCGTCCACGGTGGTATTGGGCAAATTTGAGTAAAATTTAGTGCCAATGTGACTTCCTTAACGCACCTTACGGATCACATGAACTTCCGAGCTGGGGCCTTTTTTTCGCGTGTGTCGACATCTTGTTCCTTAAAGCATCGATGAGCCTGAGGGTGATTTGCAGGGCAATACACTTTTGCACAATTATAGAGGAAAGTTGTAGGCTCCTTTGAGCCAATTTTCAAACTTCAGCGCCTCAGTGGGAGGCAATTGCGGAGGTTCGAAAAAATCACTCTTTAATTCTGTTGCACATTCTATTTGGTTTCATGTCAAGTGAAATTTTTGTTGATCCTTGTTGTAGCGTATCGACCGCATTCGGCGAAAAAATATGACAGAGTGTAAGTGAGTTGTAACAGGGACAGCCGCAGGCAGACAAGAGTTTTATGCATTGCGAAGCAAAACACGCCCTACAGGCGTTGTAGTCGTGCCAGGTAGGCACGATATAGCGACAGCCGACGCTAGTGGAAGAATGGAAGCCTTCCCTTACTTGTCACCATTGAAGTGTTTAGAGTATGTGCCTTCAGCTGCGCCGCTACGCTGCCAGAAGTCGCTGACAGCGGCACTCAAGTGATGCTTCGCTGGACCTCGTTCTTTGGGGTGTCGGCAATGCCGGACGTTTATTGTTTCACATGAGAGGCAACTGGACGCCTACACCAAGCTGTTCCTGATGATGTCCTACGGCTGAGGACCATAATAAAGAAGTTAATTAAACATATCTACTGTCGTTTTGACTCCTCATTTCACTTTCCACGGGTGACAATCCAAGGGCCATCCAACCTTGTGAATCTTTGGTGTAACGATTTTACCTCTTATAGTCTTTAGCTGTTTTATTTTACTTCTATTCTGTCTAAAATTTACATATTTTACTAGTATAGATATACGTGTTGGAATACAGAGACATGTAACCAGGCAGAATACGGCTCTGCGGCCGGCAACACGTATATAAAACAAGTGTCTGGCGCAGTTGTTGGATCGGTTATCAGGACTGAAGTGAGTTTGAACGCGGTGTTATAGTCGGCCCACTAGTGATGGGAAACAGCGTCTCCGAGGTAGCGATGACGTGGGAATTTTCCCGTATGACCGTTTCACGAATGTACCCTGAATATCAGGAATCCGGTGAGACATCATACCTCCGACATGGCTGCTGCTGGTAAAAGATCGTGCAAGAACTGGACTGAACAGAATCGTTCAATGTGACAGAAGTGCAACCCTCCCGCAAATTGCTGCAGATTTCAGTGCTGGGCCATGAACAAGTGTCAGCGCGCGAACCGTTCAAGGAAACATTATCGATGTGGCCTTTCGGAGTCGAAGGCCCACTCGTGTACTCTTGATTCGTTCACGACGCAAAGTTATATGCCTCGCCTGGGCCCGTCAGCACCGACATTGGACTGTTGATGACTGGAAACAGGTTGCCTAGTGGGACGAGTCTCGTTTCAAATTGTATCGAGCCGATGGGCGTGTACGGGTATGGAGAGAACCTCATGAATCCATGGATCCTGCATGTCAGCAGGGAACTGTTCAAGTTGATGGAGGCTCTGTAATGGTATGAGGCATGTGCAGGTGGAGTGATATGGGATCCCTGATACGTCTCTGACAGGTGACACGTACGTAAGCATCCGGTCTGATCACCTGCATCCATTCATGTACACTGTGTATTACGACGGGCGTGGGCAATGTCAGCAAAAGAATGCGACACCCCAGACGACCAGAATTGCTACAGAGTGGCTCTATGGACACTCTTCTGAGTTTATACACTTTCGCTGGCCACCATACTCCCCAGACATGAACATTATTGAGCGTATGTGGTATGCCTTGCAACGTGCTGTTCAGAAGATATCTCCACCTCCTCGAAATCTTACTGATTTATGGACAGTCCTGCAGGATTCATGGTGTGAATTCCCTTCATTACCATTCCAGACATTAATCGAGTCCATGCCATGTCGTGTTGCGGCACTCCTGCGTGCTCGCGGGGGCCCTACACGATATTAGACAGGTGTACCGGTTTCTCTGGCTCATCGGTGTATATGTATAAATACTGAAAATTAGTACATACAGAATATCGCCGATTTGAAAGTTTATCTTCTCAAGTAATACTTTGTTCATGTCGTCGCACAGAATAATGTTTTGTTGACTACGATGTTGGAAAAGTTCAGATCCATTTGCCCTCTGTAATATACTGCACTCACACTTACCTTTTATTTTATGCTACTGCTCTGTTAAACAGTGTGTAAGCGTATTGAAGCTTCAGTTGAACTTTGCACAGATACCGTTTACGAGTTCTTCTTTTATAGCTGTTTTATTTATTTTTCACAAGAGTTTTTTTATTGTCCGGGAGTTTCCATGATGATGTTACAGATTTTCAGGAACGAAGGAGAAGAGAAAATATATCAATATGAGGTAAGGGTCCATCGTTTGGAAACAAGCGAGTAGAAAATTATAAGCGAAAGTTATTTTAATACCTCTGAGATCCTTTTACTACATGCTCTTTGATTTCCATATTTTGAGAGGAGGTAGTATGGACCAAAACAAGAAAAATATGTCCATCAACATGGTCTCTAAAGTGCATACGTTAAAAACTGTGAGCACTTGTTCATCTTTGCTGTTGAAAAACACATCTCTTCTAGTGATGAATTGTCCCTGTTTACTAAATAATTTTTTCTTGTTTGCATCGATACCACTTCCTCACAAAGTACAGAGAGCAAAGGCCTTGCAATAGAAAAAGCCCAGTATCACAGGTAGCAAAACGATTTTCGCTTATAACTTTCGACTCCGACAGCGGTCCCTTACCTCAAATTTATATATTTACCCTTCTCCATCATCCCTAAACGGTTGTAACAGTCTTACGGAATCACCCCAACTACGTACTATACACAACTGGTATGTAATATAAGTATACTAAATATAATATCAGTTTGACAGTAGCGTCCCCTTGACATAATCTATTTAATAAAACTGTCTGTCTATGTCTCTTTGTCAAATTACAGACTATCATGTTGCGCTCATCCTATATGAAACCTTGACCTATGATTAATTATTTTATTATGTATTGGCACTACTCTTCATTATGACAAAATACGAATTTTTCGACAGAATATAATAAATACACCTGTCACTGGCTTGTAATGACAATATGTTTGTTGCACACAAATACCGACAGACCAGGGTTAGCTTTACTTTTCAGATATATCACTAGGGACACTAAACAAATCTTCCTTTGAAACTGTTTTTATGTTGTACTGAAATTGTTACTTGAAGGTAGTTTTACTTCATCAGTTATTTTAAAAGAAAGCGTTATTACATTTTTACAATCTGTTTTGTGATATTTGTTATTTGTGTTAAACAAAGTCTCTCAGCTTTTAGTTATTTCATTATGCACACATCAAAAAAGTTTTGCAACACCTCGGTTCTGAGAGTTCCGGAACCTGTACAGAAAATTGGAATAGAGATCAACATAAACATCATTTCCGCCCTTTTTATTGTTCATGAAAACCACACACTGCATGTTGTACCACCATACAGCGAGACCTTCAGATATGGTGGTCCAGACTGCTGTACACACCGGTACCAATACCCAGTAGCACGTCCTTTTGCATTGATGCATGCCTGTATTCTTCGTGACATACTATCAACAAGTTCATCAAGGTACTGTTGGTCCAGATTGTTCCACTCCTCAACGGGCGATTCGGTGCAGATCCCTCACAGTAGTTGGTGGGTCGCGACGTCTATAAACAGCCCTTTTCAATCTATCCCAGACATGTTCGATAGCTTTCATGACTGGAGAACATGAAGGCTACTCTAGTCGAGCGATGTCGTTATCCTGAAGGAAGTCATTCACATGATGTGCACGAGGGGGGTGCGATTTGTCGTCCGTGTAGACGAATAGACGAATGCCTTGCCAATATGCTGCCGATATGGTTGCACTATGGTATTCACGTATCGTAAAGCCTTTATGGCGCCTTCCATGACCACCATCGGCATACGTCGGCCCCAAATTATGTCACCCAAAAACAGCAGGGAACCTCCACCTTACTGCACTCGCTGGACAGTGTGTCTAAGGCGTTGAGTCTGACTGGGTTGCCTCCAAACACGTCTCAGACGATTGTCTGGCAGAATGCGACGTTCAGCGGTGAAGATATCGAGATGCCAATCCCGAGCGATCCATTCGGCCTGTTGTTGGGACCATCTGTACCGCGCCGAATGGTGTCGTGGTTACAAATACGGACCTCGCCATGGACGTCGGGAGTGAAGTTGCGCATCATGCAGCCTATTGCGCACAGTCTGAGTTGTAAGACGACGTCCTGTGGCTGCACAAAAAGCTTAATTCAACATGGTGGCGTTGCTGTCAGGGTTCTTCCGAGCCATAATCCGTAGGTAGCGGTCATCCACTACAGTAGTTGCCCTTGGGCGGTATGAGCGAGGTATGTCATCGACAGTTCCTGTCTCTCTGTATCTCCTCCATGTCTGAACAACATCGCTTTGGATCACTCAGGCGCCAGGTCTGTGTCTTTTAGCCGTTCTCCTTGGTCGCTGTCCGTCTTCGTCCCTTCACTGCATGTGTTCCTGTTTCTATGCGTTTGGGCGCTGATGACCACGCTGTTTAGCGCCCGAAAATCTCAAACCACACACACTGGATCACTCAGAGACGCCTGGGCGGGTTTAGTGAAGAGTGAAAGGGGCTGTGTCTATCCACAGTCAACGTCTATCTTCAGGAGTTCTGGAAACCGGGTTGATACAAAACCTTTTGTGATATGTATATGTTACCCGCCTATCCTCTACTCAGAATTTCAACAATCTTGCACTACTGTACATTGTCGCCGGCCGAAGTGGCCGTGCGGTTAAAGGCGCTGCAGTCTGGAACCGCAAGACCGCTACGGTCGCAGGTTCGAATCCTGCCTCGGGCATGGATGTTTGTGATGTCCTTAGGTTAGTTAGGTTTAACTAGTTCTAAGTTCTAGGGGACTAATGACCTCAGCAGTTGAGTCCCATAGTGCTCAGAGCCATTTGAACCATTTTTGTACATTGTCGCATGCTTTTCCCAAATCGACAAATCCTATGAACGTGTCTTGATTTTGCTTCATTCTTGCTTCCCTTATCAACCACAATGTCAGAAGTGCCTCTCTGGTACCTTTACCTTTCCCAAGCCAAACTGATCGTCATCTAACACATCCTCAATTTTCCTTTCTATTCTTTTATGTATTATTCTTGTCAGCAACTTTGTTGCATGAGCTCTTAAGCTGATTGTGCGATAATTCTCGCACTTGTCACTCTTGCAGTCCTCGGAATTCTGTGGATAATAGTTTCCGAAAGTCAGATGGTATGTCGGCAGACTCATACATTCTACACACCAATGTGAATACTCGTTTTGTTGCCACTTCCCTTCTGCCTTATTTGATCTGAAGCCCTCCCAAGCTCTTTTAAATTCTAATTCTAGTACTGGATCCCCTATCTCTTCTACATCGACTCCGTTTCTTCTTCTAACACGCTGTTAGACAATTCTGCTCCCTCATAGATACCTTCGATGTACTCTTTCGGTCTATCCGCTTTTTCGCAGCATTTGCCGGTGGAATTTCCAAAGCTCTCTTAATATTAACACTCTTGCACATAATTTCACCTGAGGTTTTTTTACTCTTCCGACAATCAGAACTTTCTCGATTTCTTCACATTTTTCATACAGCCATTTCGCCTTAGCTTCCCTGAATTTTCTTTTTATTTCATTCCTAAGTGACTTGTATTTCTGTATTCCTGAATTTCCCTGAACGTTTTTGTACTTTCTTATTTCGTCGATGAACTGAAGTATTTCTTCTGTTACCCATTGGTTTTTCGCAGTTGCCTTCTTTGTGCCTAAGTTTTATTTTCAACTTCATGATTGCCCTTTATAGTGCTGTCCATTCTTTTGCAACCTACCTACCTGTGAGCTGTTCCTTGTGGCAGTATCTATACAAATTCATTCATTCCTTAGTACTTCCGTATCCCACTTCTTTGCCTATTGGTTCTATCTGACTAATCTCTTAAACTTCAGCCCACTCTTCATCTCTACTACATTGTGATATGAGTCTACATCTCCTCCTGGGTACGCCTTACAATCCAGTATCTGATTTCGGAATTTCTGTATGACCATGATGTAATCTAACTGAGATCTTCGCTTATCTTCCGGCCTTATCCAAGTATACCTTCTCCTCTTGTGAATCTAGAACAGAGTATTCACTATTACTAGTTGAAATTTATTACAGAACGGCCGGCTGGTGTGGCCGAGCGGTTACAGGCGCTTCAGTCTGGAACCGCGCGACCGCTACGACCGCAGGTTCGATTCCTGCCTCGGGCATGGATGTGTATGGCTTTATGTTAGTTGGGCTTAAGTAGTTGAAAGTTCTATGGGACTGATGACCTCAGATGTTAAGACCCATTTGAGACATTTATTACAGAACTCATTCAATCTTTCTCCTCTCTCAGTCCTAGTACAAGCCCATATTCTCCCTTAACCCTTTCTTCTACTCCTTCGCCTATACCCGCATTCCAGTCCTCCATGATTGTTAGACTTTAATTTCCCTTTACGTACTGAATCACTCGTTCAAGTTTCTCATATACTTTCTCTATCTCTTCATCTTCGGCTTGCGACGTTGGCATGTACACTAGAACTATCGTTGTTGTTGTTGGTTTGTTATCGATTCTGATGAGGACAATCCTATCGCTGAATTTCTGTCAAACTAAATTAAAACACTACAAGACGGTCGTTCAGCTACATAGGATATACACAAGTGAAACTCTTTTCAGTCGGTCAAGAAACGGAACCGACAAAAATCCTAAAAGTAGAGAGAAGAATAGCTAGAACATCCATAAATATCAGTATGATAGACAATAAGGGACAGTGCCAAATGAACTGGCTTACAGCAAACTGGAGCCCATTATAGGTACTATAGGGAAGAAAAGGATATCTTTTCTGGGTTACATTATGAGGACGCCAGAAAACAGATTACCAACAAAAATTACAGAAAGACTTTGGCACATTAAGCGACAAGTAGGATGGATCAAGAAATAGAGAATACATTGGAAGAGAAGTAACACGTCTAGACTGAAGTAGAAACATACGGTAACATCTTCGACAGCGTGGTGGCAATGTAATGAAAAAATAAAAATTGAACAGTAGATAAACAACAATGGAGGAGTCAGGAAAACCTTTAACACAAAATAGGAATAGCACGCCTACATAACAGTTTCTATTAATAAGCAAAACTAATAAAATAAAATAAAGTTAGTACTATACAATCTACATCAATAGGTATGAAACATGGAGACTGATAACCAAACCAATTAAAAGATGAGACAATTATCAATGTAACTTTAGAATACACAAGGAACTTAAGCAATATCAATAAGATAAACAGAAATAAATAAATGCAGGAAAATGAACGCGTTTGAGGGAACCTACAGTAAATGAAATCTTCGAAAGTGTGGTGGTACTGCATTTTGACATTAACATTATAATCGAAACAGTGGCTGTGTAACAGTTTGTATTAAATAAATGAACAAAATAAAATATGAACAATATTTGATGAGACAACTACAAGGAGTGTTAAACATGGACAGTAACACAAGTACCAGTTAAAAGAAAGCCTTAACTATTGAAACTACAGCCTATATGGAATACAAAGACAACTTCGACAAAACAAAAGAACTTAATGAATACAGGAAAATGGGAATATGTAGGAAGAGACAGTTTGGAAAGTAATGAACAACAGAGATGATTATATGAATTCTAGGAGAGGGGAAGTGTTGAGCTGTGTCTGGTTATGTAGGATTAGATCTGGACTGCGAGCAAGATGTTTGTTAATTTGCAGGGCTTCCAGCAGGTTGAGTTTATGGCCTTCGTTTGCTAGGTGAAGTACACGGGACACTGGCTGGTAGTCAGTGTCTGAATTCTGCAACCTCCAGCTGCGTTCATGTTCCGCCAGCCTAGTTGCTATGTCTCTGCCTGACTGACCAACATAAAATTTGTCACAATCAGAACAGGTGATTCTGTATTCCCCACTGTTGGCTAATAATTGGATATTATCTTTGCTATTAAAAACACACTGGGCTGTCGTGTTCCTGGCATAGTAGGAGAGCCTGTACGTGCAGGATTTCAGTGCTTTTGCTACAGTCTGTGATACCTCACCTAGAAATGGTAGTGTACACCATTTCTTGCAGACAGTGGATGGGGAAGCAGGTGGGGTATAGAGGAGAGGTATAATTTTCCCGTTTTGTTTCCTGTGCAAGATGTGGTCAATAAGAACTGGATTGTAGCCATTGGCTGTGGCAATAAATTTTATTGTATATAACTCTGGCTTAAAATCATCTCTGGATATGGCGATAGATATGAGTCGGTGTACCATTGAGTGGAAAGCTGCATGTTTGTTAGCTATGGGGTGTTGTGAGCAAGAAAGAATTACTGTGTCTGTAGTTGTAGTTTTTCTGTAAATTTTGAAACGATGTGTGTGTGTGTGTACTGATGTCAATGGTGAGATCTAAAAATTTTATGGATTTTTTGCCAATCTCCATTGTGAACTGGATATTTTTATGTTGACTGTTTAGGTTTTTCAAAAACTGTTGAGTTGTCTTGTAGTACCAGTCGACATACACAGGACATCATCTACATATCTAAACCAGTATTTTATATTTGCACTTAAAGGTTCTGTTTTTAGAAAAGTTTGTTCAAAATGGTCTATAAATATTTCAGCCAACAGTGGACTAAGTGGGGAACCCATAGCTAAGCCGTCTAATTGTTTATAAAGAGTCCCTTGGAACTGGAAATAGTTCTGTGCCAAATGCATTCTACCACTGGTATGTTAGAAAACAAACTGCTGACATCAAAGGATACTAATTTATCACTGAGTGAGACAGAATCACCTTTTAACTTATTTACTAGGTCCATGGAGTTTGAAATACCATGCTTTGGTTTGAATTTAGTCTTGCTTTTAATTAGGACATCCAGTTTACTAGCTAGTTTGTAAGACGGAGCAGTGAATGATGATACAACTGGACTAATAGGAGCATCTTGTTTATGCAGTTTAGGAAACCCATACGTTCTGGGAGGCACTGGGTTCATATTAGTTAACAGTTTTGCTTCAAACTCAGAGAATATGGTTTAGAATGAACTGATTGCATATTTAACATCCTCTTTGAACAATTTAGTAAGGTCTTTAGGAAGGATTTGGAAGCCTGTGTTATTCAGGAAATCATTAACTTTATCCATATAATCACATTTGTTCAAAAGCACAATACTGTTGCCTTTGTCAGATTTTGTGGCAATGATACCTTGGTCCTGTAATTTCTGTTTTAAGGACTTGAGGGTGTGAAAGTCAATAGACCGTGGGATGTTACACACGAATTTGGTTTCATTCTTTAGTGCATTATCAACTATATATTTTGCAGTGGTGTCTTTCGTTAGAGCGTATTCAATATCTACTTTCATAACATCCAGTTGTTTTTCTGGTGCACGTTGGGGAGGAGCGTATTTAAAACCTTTCTTAAGCAGTTTTTGTTCGTTTGGAGACAGAACCAAGTTCGATAAGTTAATTACGTGTGGCGAAAAATTTTGTTTACATTTTGAGGTTAGAGGTGCACTCAACTTCCTAATCATAGATAATTTCTTGTTCTGTCGCAAAAATACGTAGTGAATAAGACCGCTTACACTTTGACGAACTTCTCGATCGAAAACGTCAAACTCATAGGGGTGTCAATTTGATGTGACTGGCATTTGAACCACTTTTAGATGTGTACACACGTTGTCAATAACACGATACCATTTCTTCATTTCTTTCTTTATCCACGTGTATCTTGCGACCTCAACGGCTTTATTTGCAGCGGCAGATGTTTCTCTTGACTTTATGGAGACGTATTTTGGCGTAATTTTGCGTTGCAAACACTGTTTGTTAAACCAAATGTGTTGTGTTGCCTTTGCTTTTTGTCTCAGTAATCGACTCTAATTTACTGTTGTGTGGTTGATTACCAGTCAGTCTTCTACCATTATACTAGTCTTTTCGAATCATATTTTGAGTCCTGTTATTGTTATGTATTTTGTAGGCTTATTGTTTGAGGTCTTGTTTTTTGAACGTTATTAGCTAGTAACGCTAAGTTCTCTGCGATTCTCAAGCAACTGAAGTTTCTCTGATCTTTATTGGTTCCAATTCTTATGTTTTTAGGAGTTTTCTTGTACCATTTATCATTATATACTCCAGAGCACAGTTAAAAAGTAATTTGCAATTCATTTAGTCTGTCAAAATTTTAAGTTTCCCTAGTTGTATGATGGAATTGGTGCTGTGTGTTTCTGTGTAGTTTATCTGCCCTGACGTCGGCCTAAATTTTGATCTTGTGTCAGTCTTGGGTATATTCAGATGCTCGGACTCATCTAAATTATCTTTCAACTGGTTGCCCACTATATCTGAGTGCAGTGTTCTTTGACAGCTGTCAAGCAGTGTATTTTTCCTTAAACGATTTCCTTCCATGTTTGACTTTCAAAGGTAGTCAACCGTGTATGGAGCAACCTCTGAGTAGCAACTACGGTTGTTAACCATAGTAGTGTTTATTTGGTCCTTTGACACGCCGTATCGGAGTATCACCTCTCCACTTGCCAAGAGCATAGCAGATTCGTAGCTTGGGCGCTTTTATTGGCAAATCGTCCGCAGCAGCCATAGTATCATCAATATGTGTTGATAATACTTCAGACGCAAAGTGATACACTTTGACTTTAAAAGGTCCATCGTCGGTGCTACGTGCGAAATATTTTCCAACATTCCACTTCAACTAACAGGATGGAAGTACTCAGTTCATAGAATTTGGAAGTTGTAATGTTGTGCGATTACTCCACGATACACACACTGATCAGCAAGAATATTGCGGCCACCGACATACTATCGATGTAAGCCATCCAGGCAACAGTAGCGCCACATGGTCACCTGGCGAAGAATGATTGCTAGTGCATTAGTATCAGTGTGCGTGCTGTTCGTGTGTAGAATGGGGAGTGCGCTCGGTCGATCTGAGTTTGGTTGAGGGCAGATTGTGATGGCCCAGACACTCCGAACGAGCATTTCAGAAAGTACACGACTCTTCGGGTGGGTCGAGCTTTAAGTACGGCAAATTCGGTCACATGTCTTCCCGGTGCAATTCCAATGCCGCATGTAGAGACTGCGGACGTTCGCTGCATCCAAATACCCCATGTGAAGCTTCTCTCACCTGCGTCAGCTGTGGAAAGCACCACTCCCCCTGGTCGCCAGACTTCACGGTGCTCCGAAAGGAGAGGAACGTTATGGAGTACAAGACCTTGGACAGGGTGTCTTACCTTGAGGCTAATCTGAAACACGAAGTATTCATAGACTGAAGAACAGGTTTGCTTATTGATGACTTATCCGGATATTACTGACTGCTTTTTGTGTTTTCCTTTTTCCATGTTTTGAAGATAACTGCTTCTCCTTTCATGTTATCAGAAGCTATAAGTGAACTTTCACTGCACGCATACCATAACTGCATTTCTTTCACGGCTTTTTGTGTCTGCTTTTTCGATATTGCATGCGGTTTCCTTGCACAATTTATGCATAATGCCAATAGCAGCATTCTTAAGTATACGTTTTCTAAGTCTACAATAATCAAACGATATGTTTTCTACTGATAATGTTTGCAGTATAACACTGAAGATGCTCCAAAAATGTGAACTGCACCAGGAGAATTAACTTTTATCAGTACACTCAAGAGAGAAAAACTGATGTTTCGTCTACAGTTGGTGGATGTAAGTATTATTGGGAACTATGTTCTGGTCCATAAATCTAGTAACAATAATGAAAATTAAATTCATTCAATTATACTTTGGCAGTGTATTTGACACACATGCTGTACTCCTTGTAAGTCTACTCAAGAAATACTTCGGCTATCGAAATGTTCTCTTCCTGCTGGTAAAGTAGCTGAAACTTGACAATACCACAAAACATGTTTGGGAGCCCTGTGATCGACAAGCTACTTCCCAGATGGTGCAGAATTATTCTGCTAAATTCCTTTGACATTGTTGGTCATTTACATTAAATAATCGGACTGTCACTTGAGGTGCGACACTGGGTAGTCAGTTTATGGTTTTGAGTCCAAGAGTGACATTCCGCGTATAAACTGCAACTAATCCGATTTTTTACATTGCAAGTTGACTGTCCAGGCGACCACTAGAGCAATGATGATGATGATGAGGTCGCATACTCCGAGGAGCGTAGGGGACGATGCAGGAGACCGGCACCGCCGTACTAGGCAAGGTCCTAGCGGAGGTGGTTACTAGGGCAGTAAGGAGAGATGAATGTCGCAGCTCTTCTCTAGCTCTGAGACAATAAGGTCACACTGAAAATGAAGGCTGCTTTGCGTCTTGGTTCCAATCTAGATGGATCCCAATTTTTTACATATTTTGTGACAGAGCTACAATCAGACTGAAAATCAAGAAGAAATCTTAAGAAAATTCTCCATCTGTTCAATACTTACAGTATACCATAGTGTAAGGGCGAAAACCTAACGATAATGCACACTTGATAAAGCTTTTTTTTCTTCTGATGACACAATTTTTCATTTTTGAGAATACACTATTGTATTTATGACATTGTAGTACAAAGAAATTTATTAACTGGGTTGATTTATACATGTTTTTCAACTAACACATTTCCACGCTACATGAGTGTGACAGAGGACAGCACATAAATGGAGCACAAAGTGTGTAATATTTTATCAGTTTGTTCCAGTTTAGGCATGCTCATGTGTGGTGTGCGTACTGTAAGACCTTCGGTACACACACCATCAGATTATTTGACTTGTCGCTCTAACGAAGTAGGCGAGTGTCAGCAATATGTCTCCTGGTCTTATCGTGGCGTGTTTATCTTCTGCCGTTAGGTCAGACGATAGAAATGCCACTTGCACGCTTAGAGTAGCAGATGGACGGTGACCAACTTTAAACAGAACTTGATTAATTTTCACGCACATTTATTAAAATAATAACAAGCATAAAAATAACTTAACTTGGTTCTGGATGCTATTTACAATTGACAATCTGAAGTTCCTTTGGTCTTGCTACGTTAATCTTATTCTCACTTATCTATGATACTTGACAAAGTATCTATACATTTCTCTTCATTGCTATATACAGGAATATGATAATCTTATTAGGCGCAGACTGAAACTTGACTACAGACTAATGCAGACTGATACAGACTGGTGCAGACTGACTAATTGGAGGTCTGTACACTCGTTATAATACCTCGAGCGTTCAGGTATCACTGAGCGAGTGTGATCCGCGAGGAGAAAAGGTTCTACGTTAGCAGCAATCTCATTGGCTGCGTCGATCGGCGGAAGCAGAATTTGGTCCATCTTTATGGCAGCGCCATCTCGTAGAGCGGAGTCGGACGAGCGCTGTGCCTACGCTGTTGTGCTTAGCGGGGCGCGCTCTAGTGGGAAAGTTGTGTACACGCTGACTACGCGGAACTATGTACACAACATCATGTTAAATACGATTTATGTTTTATTAAAACAGACATTTGTGACAAGTTTATTGTGGTAAGTTGTAATTTATGCATACAGTGCATATTTTAATGGTATTTTCCGTTAATTTATTGAACACAATAGAAGAAGTAAGAGATAAATCGTAAACAATGTCTTCCCTCACATTATGTATGCCTAGATAGTTTACTGATATCAGCCCTGTAGGAACCTACTGTTCCCGAGTTAAAGATATCATCATGTCAGGTTTGAATACAATTTCGCCTGCTGAATGCAAATGTCTCACTTTTAAATGGCCACAGTTCATCACATATGTAAATTAACGAGACCTTCTGAATGTGGGAAATCTTTCATGTTACAATGATCTTTCATGAATGACGAACAGCCTTCCTTTCCAGACGTGATTTTTCCAGTACCATTCGCACCATACAAATGTTTCATGATGCCTCTGTTGCCTTCACCTCTCTATCAACCCAAATCGAACAGTCTGTAACAATTGTTAGACCTTTTTCCTCTTGCGACTCTACTTTATAACGCTTAAACAACTTTCGTAACATAAAACTTTGCAAAATGTAATGTGTAACTGCAAGACAAATACTACAACTTGAAATAAGAAATTTACAATTGATAAAGACATTCATACCAACCTACACGTATTGTGTTATTGCACTGTGCTCACTCGATTTATCTATGACATTTCGCTCAGATAATCAGGCTCCAGTCATAAAAAAACTTTTATGCTTGAAACTACCTGGCAGATTAAAACTATGTGCCAGACCGAGACACAAACTTGGGACCTCTACCTCTAACAGGCAAGTGCTCTACGAGCTGACCTGTTCCAAGATAACCCACGACTCGTCCTCGCTGCTTTACTTCTTCTAGTACCCCATCATCTACCTTCCAAGAAAGGAGATGAGGTACCAGTGGAAGTAAAGCTGTGAGGGTCGGTTGTGAGTCGTGCTTAGGCAGTTCACTTGGTAGAGCATTAGCCCACTAAAGGACCTGCGTTGGAGTCTCAGTTGAGCACACAGTTTTAATCTGGCAGGGAGTTTCGTATCAACGCACACTCCACTGAAGAGTGAAAAGTTCAGTCTAGAATTTTATTCTTGCCAGTGCGAGGACAGAAACGTGCCAATGTGCGCCGCGCCACCGTCCGTCGGGGGGCCTGCCGATATTTGGTGGGCGCTGTAGGTGAGCAAACTCTCGGGCATAAACTGTCGCGACCTTGATACAGTCACGACCTCTTTCATGGAAGGGTTTCCGAAATGCATTTAAAAAAATAAAAGAACGAATGTACTCGAACTCGTGACTTTGTGTCTACATTGGGCGACGTTTACCACTAGACCACGTGCAGATACAGCTCGAACAGTAGTCAACATTTCCTCCAGAAGTGTTGGTATCCCACAGTGTTGGGAGATCATGCAGATAGCAGAACTTAAAATTCTGAGGGGTCGCCAGTTTTATTGCCACATCAAGTGGACACGGCATTAATATCTGCAGTAACTGGCCAGCGGCCAGGTTTTCAGTCTCAGGCTGTGCTAAAATCATCTATTTCAACTTTTAGTTTCCCACTTAGAAGCAGAAAGGGCAACAATTTTAAACGTTTCTACATAGGCGTTTTTTTCCTATTCTCATTGTAGGTTCTAAGGCTAGGAAATATGTACCAAAGATCGATCACGATTGTAAGAATATTCCATGAGTGTGTGTGAAGTAAAAATCGGGCGTACAGGGGGTCCTAATTGTCTTGAACACCACAAACAACTTGCTGTCCAAAATGTACGAAACAGATGTTGTTTAGGTATCAGGGGACATTAGCTTCGTTCGTTACGAAGATATAGCCAGCGATCTGTCCTTTTTCATTAACATCTTATATTTTTTGGGGCAGTCCACTTCCTCTCCTAAAGACCTGCTCAAAAATGTATCACAGTGCACCATTCATGCAAAGATGACGTTATTAAGGAGAATATACAGAACTGACTTTTGACTCTCATATACTACCTCCCAGTGCTGTTTCCCGGTGTAACAAACACTGAAAGAAAATGTAATCATTCTATGTACTCAATATGCGTCGGTGCATATCGACTACATAGAATGATTACATTTACAGATCAATATCATAAGCGGTTCTGAGGTATCAATTTATTTTATTTATTTACACGTCAAGTTCCGTAGGACCAAACTAAGGAGCTAATCTCCAAGGTCATGAAACATATCAATACATGCAGTACAACATAAAAGTAATAACAGATAAAAATAAAACGTTTATAACCAGAAAAAAGTCAAGCCATAAGGTTAAGTAAACGCAATCAACAATACAACGAGAATCAGCTTAATTTTTCAAGTAACTCCTCGACAGAATAGAAGGAGTGGCCCATGAGGACACTCTTCAGTTTCGATTTAAAAGCCCATGGATTATTGCTAAGATTTTTGAATTAGAGTGGTAGCTTATTGAAAATGGATGCAGCAGTATACTGCACAAGAGTTAAGGACGTCCGGTCCAAAAGCAGGTTTGATTTCTGCCAAGTATTAACTGAGTGAAAGCTGCTTATTCTTGGGAATAAGATAAATAGTGTTAACAAGAAATGACAGTAAGGAATATATATATTGAGAGGCCAATGTCAAAATACCCAGGCTCGTGAACAGGTTCGCAGAAGACCTTCTGTGAAATTTGGAAAGTAGGAGACGAGGTACTGGCAGAACTGATGCCGTGAGGGGCGGTCGTGAATCGTGCTTGGGTAGCTCAGTTGGTAGAGCACTTGCCCGCGAAAGGCAAAGTTCCCGAGTTCGAGTCTCGGTCCAGCACACCGTTTTAATCTGCCAGGAAGTTTCGTGAACAGGTTTCGACTAGAGGTTCGTTAACTTACACCACTTACTGCCCGAACCGCCCGTTTCTCAGCCAAAAATATCCTTTTAGGATGGGAAGAGTTACCTCAAAATAGCATAAGACATAAGAGAATGAAAATAAGCAAATTAGACTAATTTTTCTGTCGAACGATCACTCACTTCAGCCCCCGTTCGAATAGTAAAAATGGCAGCTTTAAGTCTTTGAACAAGACCCTGGACGTGGGCTTTCCACGACAGTTTACTATCTATCTGAACACCTAGTATTGATTGATGTTGAAACTCCCATATTAGTACGTGGTGTAGCTTCCACAGGCGACAATGCAGGCGCTGACTGTGGCATCCAGTACAGATGGGGAATACCGTCATGGGATAAAACGCCATCATGTTGCAGAAATGGTAAAATAACGAGTCTAAAAACATTCTGCATATACCGAGAACTAATTAGCTTCCCCACCAGAAACACCAAAGGTGAACGAGAATTGTAACTTATCGCACCCCAGACCATAAGGCCTGCCTGGATGGTGTCAGTGTGTCCTGGACGGATGCACTATAAGAGACAGCGCTTATCAGGTCTACGTCGTACTCGTTAACCACCATCATTTGCGTACAGGCAGAATCTTCTTTTATCGTTGAACACCACAACGCGACATTCCATTTTCCAAGCGATCCGCTTACGGCACCAGTCAAGCCGTGCTCGTAGATGCTGTGGCGTGGGTGGAAGACGGGCTGGATGTGTGCGTGGCCAGTGACAACAGCTGGTTCCCAACAGTTCGTGTTGACCTGTCTGGGCTAACAAGCCCTCTTATCTGTGCTTTGGTAGTTGTACGATCTGCCACTACTGCCTTACAATTCGACGATCCTGGGTGGCTTCTGTGCTGCATGGACCTCCTGTAACTCATCTAAAGGTGTGTAAATATTCACGTGACCCCTGATAATAGCATCGTTGCACAACTGACGCAGCACGTTCAACTTGGTGTAGCAATTCCCCGAAAGAGCCAAGCCGCCACTCTCAAGGCTACAATTTGACGCCTTTGAAACTCGCTCATTTGGGTGTAGGAAGCACGAGTGTGTCTTCGTGGCATCGTTGCCTGCTTGATCCACACGTCTGCACCACACAGAGCCTTCTGGTTGTGAACATCCCTATTAAAAGGTTGACACCTCTAGTCCTCACCTAGTAATGGCACTAAGCTATATGTTGGCGGACGACGCTGAAACCACTATCAGTACATCTACTGTACCCTAGGTGGTTTACGCCGTTATCGGATCAAAATCGACGTCGTCTTTCCCTGTGTACTAATTTTTTTCCAGTAGTGAAACTTGTCCACTTGCTGGACAGTACACACGTGGAAACATAAGGACATTGCACCTGGTCATTCAGTCAATCGTCTTCTGCTGAAGTTTATGTAAATTTGATGTAAGTTAGCAGAACAGTAATTGCAATAATGTTTTCTTATTTATAATATGAGAATTTTTAGTAAGTACTGTAGTACTTTTAAATTGTATGTTAGTACAGTAAAGGCAGTCTGTGATTACTCACACAAACCGTCAACTGAAGCCGCTGACTTAATGATCGCTATGCATTTCCTACTGTTTCTATTTGTTTATTGTCAGCTCCAGTAAGTGGATGAGTTATGTTACCTCGTTTGAGAGTCAAAGTAAGTTTCGTGTTACATTTTTAATAACGTCATGTTTACGTTTTTCTTATAATTTTCTTCCTCAAATTAAGACTGGTGTTCTGATCAAGAAGGCCCTCTCCGTTTACACTAGTCTGTTTTTTATGTCCTTGATTTGTCTATCATGTGTTAGTTTGCTTCCAAGCTAGCATAATTCCTTCACCTCTTCTATTTTGTGGTGAAAATTTTGATACTTTATCGCTAATTTCATTTCTGCTGTTTCTCATTCTTTTCTTCGGTTAATTTTCAGTCCAGAATATGCACTTATCAGACTGCTGATTTCGTGCAACTGCTGCTGCAAATCCTTCCTCATTTCACTAAGGATGGCAACATCAACAGCGAATCTTATCATTGATAACCTTTCATCATAAATGTTAATCTAATTTCAGGATCTTTCTTTTATTTCTGTCATTGTTTCTGCGATGTATGGATTGAACAACAGGGGCGAAAGACTACAGCTCTGTCTTCCCTTTCTAATCCGTGTGCTACATACATAATCAATCGGATAATATCATACAAACGACTGTTCGTAGGTTCTCTTAGTGCACAGGCATATGAGTTGGACCCATAGCCCACGCGAACTAGATGAGGGTGGGCTGTTGTTTTTGTGTAGTGCAGCTCTTGCCAACTTGCTAATGCTGTACACGTGTGACCATCTAGTTCCCTTTATTTGTTGTACACGTAAGATTTTTTAGTATCTACATGTTATGTAGGTTCACCTTAAAAATTGTCACATACTTCCAGCTCAAACGTCAAAACACGCTGACAGCTCAGATCTTTCATAGAAGAGATTTACGATGACGAGCTTCCTGATTTTTCCAGGTGCTGCTTAGTGAGATATCCATTAGTAAGTAATATTCTCAGTAGATTTTCCCGTTTACTGTATCGTGTCAAGGAATTTCTCTGAGAATAAATAAAATTTTTCCTCTGCTGACCCACAGCGGTTGCTAGGTATAGCTTTTATTACAGATGTTATTCCGTATTTACAAACGTTAAACACACCATTACAAGAAATTGGAAAACTTGTTTCTGTTTCACCGCAAAGTGTTTTTAGCTTTCACGACAAATTAAGACTATTTTGGAAATGTCTTGATACTAAACGTTCACTCATGTCAAATTACTGAAACCTATCCTGAAGTTCCAGTGGAAACTGTTGTCACCAGACAAAACTGTGGGTTCTTTGACTTCTCTGGGAGATGGGACTTTGTACGAGGGCTATTCGGGAAATGAAGTCCGATCGGTAGCGAAATGGAAGCCACAGTGACGATCAAACATGTTTTATTTTGCAACAGTTTGCCACGTCTTCCAGCTACTCCTCTACATAGCCGCCGCTCCAACTTAGTCATTTGCAATAGCAGTGTACCAATTTTCCATTACAAATGTCACCTTTGCTTTCCGCCATTTCTATACGCTGCTCTACAGTTTGTTCAAAAAATGGTTCAAATGGCTCTGAGCACTATGGGACTCAACATCTGATGTCATCAGTCCCCTACACTTAGAACTACTTAAACCTAACTAACCTAAGGACTTCACACACATCCATGCCCGCTGCAGGATTCGAACCTGCGACTGTAGCGGCAGCGCGGTTCCAGACTGAAGCACCTAGAACCCCTCTGCCACAGTGGCCGGTTACAGTTTGTTGTCCATACCAAAATATTGTCTTCAGAGCTAGCGGTTCATGTGAGCAGAGATGAGCAACAGACGGAGACAAGGCTGCACTCTTTGGTGGGTGATCAAACACTTCCCATCGGACACACTGCACGAGCGTCCTCATTGCCCCTGTGATATGAAGCCGAGAATTGTCATTGATAAGGAAATGTGTGACAGATACGTTATGTGGGGTTGCATGAAATCAGGAGCAAACTCACAGCATACACCCATAACTGGTGGGAGGCACTATTGTTCCAGGCATCTTTAAGTGCCCACAATGCACTGAGTGTTGTCAATTGAAAAGAGCGACGTGTCGCTATCGACAGTAATACTAGAGACACTGCTGAAAACATCTGTGCAAAGCCTCATCAGATTTTCACTGCTGTGTTCATTTCGCGAATTATCGGACCTTTCTTTCCGAATAGCCCTGGTGACTATAACAGATGAAATATTAGTTCATTTCATCACATGAATGAATAAAATATTTACTTAATTTTGACACAGTTCCTTGCAACAGGATTGCTTCACAATTTACAATTCTTATTGACTATGAACGCATCAGTTGATGCACAGATTAACAAACTGCGAGATTTATGTAAGTACATTTCATCAGAAATTGTCCTACACAATGATGTTGACTGCTGTAGTTGAGGTCTCGAACTGGGCTGAGCTCTTGCATGCTTGACGCTATACTGAGGTCAGAATAAGGACGCAACTGTGCTGAGAGAGGCGGCATAGTCTTCAGGTGCTCCTCCCATACATCGTGCGGATGGCAGTGAGCCCTCGCTAATGTCTGTGGTATCGATTCATGTTTCCGACTTTCGTGTGGCACCGCGATCTCTGGATGACACCACAGAAACAGACCATATGTGTTAAAAGGGTGTTGAAGAAAAAACTCCACTAATAAAAGTTTGAAAACAGAGATATCAGTATTTGAGACCACTTGCGTGCAAATCACTGTACTCAGCATTCGATTTGATTAAATCTAAATATATGTCTGAACTAACTGCGGAAAACTTTGGTGAACCTTTACGATTCGCTCTCATCAGTTACCAACCAGTTCAAGCAGATCACAGCAAAAACGCTTGAAAAGGGGCATCATAAAAGTAACCTGTTATATGATCGAATTTTCTCATTTTCAGAGTACTGAAGGCGAGATCTGCTTTACTTACTAAAATTATTCAACAGCCTAGATCGCATAACATGCAGGCCATTAAATTGCTACACCAAGAAGAAATGCAGATGATAAACGGGTATTCATTGGACAGATATACTAAAACTGACGAGTGATTACATTTTCACGCAATTTGGGTGCATAGGTCCTGAGAAATCAGTACCCAGAACAACCACCTCTGGCAGTAATAACGGCCTTGATACGCCTGGGCATTGAGTCAAACAGAGCTTGGATGGCGTGTACAGGTACAGCTACCCATGCAGCTTCAACACGATACCACAGTTCATCAAGAGTAGTGACTGGCGTATTGTGACGAGCCAGTTGCTCGGCCACCATTGACCAGACGTTTTCAGTTGGTGAGAGATCAGGAGAATGTGCTGGCCAGGGCAGCAGTGGAACATTTTCTGTACCCTGAAAGGCCTGTACAGGACCTGCAACATGCGGTCGTGCATTATCCTGCTGAAATGTAGGGTTTCGCAGGGATCGAATGAAGGGTAGAGCCACGGGTCGTAACACATCTGAAATGTAACATCCACTGTTCAAAGTGCTGTCACTGCGAACAAGAGGTGACCGACACGTGTAACCAGTGGCACCCCATACCATCACGCCAGGTGATACGCCAGTTTGGCGATGACGAATACACGCGTCCAATTTGCGTTCGCCGCGATGTCGCTAAACACGGATGCGACCATCATGATGCTGTAAACAGAACCTGGATTCGTCCTGTCAAGTGACTCTTTGCCATTCGTGCACCCAGGTTCGTCGTTGAGTACACCATCACAGGCGCTCCTGTCTGTGATGCAGCGTCAAGGGTAACCGCAGCCATGGTCTCCGAGCTGATAGTCCATGCTGCTGCAAACGTCGTCGAACTGTTCGTGCAGATAGTTGTTGTCTGCAAACGTCCCCATCTCTTGATTCAGGGATCGAGACGTGCCTGCACGAGAAGTTAGAGCCATGCGGATAAGATGCCTCTCATCTCGACTGCTAGTGATACGAGGCCGTTGGGATCCATCACGGCGTTCCGTATTACCCTCCCGTACCCATCGATTCCATATTCTGCTAACATTCATTGGATCTCGACCTACGCGAGCAGCGATGTCGCGATCCGATAAACCTCAATCGCGATAGGGTACAATCCGAACTTTATCAAAGTCCTTACACGAAGTATCACAACAACGTTTCACCAGGCAACGCCGGTCAACTGCTGTTTGTATATGAGAAATCGGTTGGAAACTTTCCTCATATCAGCACGTTATAGGTGTCGCCACCGGCGCCAACCTTGTGTGAATGATCTGAAAAGCTAATCATTTTCATATCACAGCATCTTCTTCCTGTCGGTTAAATTCCGTGTCTGTAGCACGTCATCTTCGTGGTGTAGCAATTTTAATAGCCGGTAGTGTATTTCTTCATGAAACAACCGGCTTCGACAGACTGTTCTGTCATCTTCAGGTGTTAAAAATCCTTTTGTTATGAAACATGTTCATTTCATGTTGAACCTGACGCCAAGTTGTGAAGTGGATAACAATCATCACGTTACAACAGGTTTGTCATCACTAAAATATTTAAAAATATAAAACACCTTGTGCAAAATGCTATGTCCATATTCATCACATACAGATGCTTTCTACATCACAAAACACAATAGACAGTATCACATCTATTTATATGTCCAGCTTACATAAACAAATGTGCTACGGTGTACTGTGTTTTTGAGATGTAACAAGCATCGGTGAATGACATGTATATGGACGGGGCCTTTTGCACAATATGCTTTATATTTCTAAATATTTTAGTGCTGACAGACCTTTTATGATGTGTTTATTTTTATCCACTTGAGAACTTGGCGTGAGGGTCAATATGAAATGAACACGTTTCATAAAAAAAAAAAAGATTTTTAAGACTTGAAGATGACAGCAAAGACTATCGAAACCGGTTATCTTATATCAAGAAATAAATGGTGCGATCCAAGCTGCTGAATGATTTTTAACGTGTTATTTCTTCTTGGGTAACGAAATGTCCGATGACGTAAGTTTTAAAATACAAAAGTCTATCGCAAGAAACGTTGATAGGTCAGTTAGTGTAAATATCAAGATGGTGTACTATATCATGTTGTGTTAAGAGTTCTCTGTTCACCAGAGTAGATATTGTCTGCGTGGTAGTGGTCTTTTGCACACAATGCGTTCTCTATGCTGCCCGTCTTTTGTTCAGAATTCATTATCTGTTTTAATGTGTTATGATCACTCTTTTTGCTAAGGTGGATCAAGAAGCAAGACGTGTACGGAATTACGACACTGAAATCGCCATTCTATCTGTGAAGAACATGTAGCGACATACTAATAAATGTCTCCATCGTTAAAGGGTGAGATGTAAAACTTCAGTTACGAGTTCAAATACTTTTTCTCTTATTGGAGGATATTTGTTTTCCTTCCAAGATTACATTTTGTGGCATGGTTCATATTAGCAGCTATTGATGCAATGATATAGAGCGCCTGCAGTCGGTGTCGATTTTAATCGTGCTATCCCTATGTAAGTTAGCTTAATTATTCATGTAGCGCCACCCTATATATTTTTGTACTCCCAGAATGGGTGACAGATGTTCTCTTCATAATTCATATTACTACTTGCAAAATGAATATGTAATTTCACATGTTGCCTACGGTCAAACTAGGAACTGAATTAGCTGTTCAGTTTGTGAATAGCTGTATTTGTCCATTTACTCGGCACAGCAGCCTAGCAGAGAGAGACGGCAGAGGGACGCAAGTATTCGACATTCACCACAGCCATAAATGTGTACCTTTAAGTGGTCTTCAGGGTCGGTGCTACCCCAATACTTACACTTCTCCCGACTCGGCGCAGGTCAGGTTAACACGTCGGTAGGTAACACAGTAGGTGGCTGCAATGCGCTTGTGCAAAGGCTAGATGCTTTTTCGGAAACAGCAGAACACAGCATCACAACGGCTACTCTGGAATGTGGTTAGAAAGACGGTTCGCTTCTGCCCGTGCCCCCATCCTCAATGTCTCACTCTTGCTGGTGCTCTGTCGGAATACTGCAATTTCATTGGGGCAGTGGTCCCAAACTCAAAACCTGGCTAGAGACTGGACGGCACTTGGAATCATTACCGTCATTGATGGATGACTTGGAACTTTTCCAAAACTTGAGCCAGAAGTTAGGCTTTCTGTTTTGAGACTCTGCGTCCTGCCTCCACGAACGATGGTCTCGCTGGTGGCCTAGTGGGCGGCAGACGTGAAGATGGGGCTAGTACGGTATTAACTACCGCTCACAGCCGGTGTGCACGCAACCAAGTACTGGAAGTTTATTTGGTGACATTCGTCCAATGTTGCTTTTCCATGGTATAGTTTAGGGGAAGCGTTATTTGTTAACTTTGCTGAGTTAGTCGTTTTAGTAGCTGATGACCGCACTTAGTTGCTTGATTTGTAGATGCACTTTGCATCTGTGAATGGTGTTTGTTCTTCCGAGTTCACTTTTCATTAGCACTTTCTGATATGCTTTTCCCTTGATCATTGGCAATATCCGTTATGTGATCCTAAAATTTATACCAAGATCGTAATTACACATAATTGTCTCTTTACCTTTGCATTTATTGCTGTTTTGTTGTTATTTTCCCCGCCTTAAAATATGTCGAGGTAAATAAATAACATCTTTTATAAGTGTGCATTTTTATTCAGTAGATACCTCCCTTAACTAAAATGTGGTATCATGTGGTGATTAACCTGTGCATGACCATTAATTTTCAAAGGTTGTCCTACTAATATTAAATTCAGAGTTAATAAAACATTATCCATTGTTGCCGAGAATTCTTCCGGGTTGTATGGCCGTGGTCCATGGAACTCTTCTATCGCTGACGTTTCGTCCAAAGCTACGTTGGACAGGAAAGAAGAAAAAAAGAAGCCATGAAACTCGGCGATATATGGACAGTGGCGCTACAGAACCGACGAGAAGTTTTTATCGTTGATGTACTATGATCGATAGTTATATTTTATCCTTGACAAGGTTTATCTCTGCTATCACGTGAAATCGAGACCACGCCCACTTTCCACGGTATTTAGGCCGTTCTTCGACGTCCGACTCGTCAGTCAGCAAGACTCAGCACAACCAGGAGCACCTCCGAAGATGTCCAACGTAGCTTTGGACGAAACGTCAGGGATAGAAGAGTTCCATGGACCACGGCAATACAACGCGGAAGAATTCCCGGCAGCTGAAACATCCGATCTTGAAAGCCTTCATTGTATGATTATCCATTGTGCGACTTGTTTCATTACATCTTAAAAGCAAATTCCCATGATTGCATTGGGAGTTTCACTCCGTTTTCCAGTTATGGAGACTTTAATTTTGCATCTCTGGGTTATGCACACTGCAACCACGGCCACAACCACCCCATCTAACACATACTGTTCTGAAATTTTTGTCCATGCCAACTGCTACCTGCACAAACAATCGAGCACTGGACTACACTACGCTACGCGCCACTCATTCAAAGGAGAATTCATTTAACTTAATATCCTTTATTGGAGACCAACGGTGTGCAAGAATGGGGAAGCAAGTTCGAGTTTTCCAGCGTGTAAAGGTTAGGTTGGGATGTTTGGGGGAGGAGACCAGACAGCGAGGTCATCGGACTCATCGGATTAGGGAAGGACGGGGAACGAAGTCGGCCGTGCCCTTTCAAAGGAACCATCCCGGCATTTGACTGAAGCGTTTTCGGGAAATCACGGAAGACCTAAATCAGGATGGCCGGACGCGGGGTTGAACCGTCGTCCACCCGAATGCGAGTCCAGTGTCCGTGTAAAGGTACCAAGGCCTGAGCAACGCAGTTATGTACAGAGAAAGAGAATTGTTGTAACTGCATGTATCATCACATACAAATAACATCAACTAAGCTGTTTATACAACAATAGGTCTGAATAGTGATGACAGCAGGCCTTTATAGGGTCCAACGTAGCTAACAGCTTCTGTTCCAAGGGAACCACAATCAGTATAAACAAAAATATTTTCGATGACTAACACGAATCCTCAGCACTAATTACTTGCAGAATCTATGTACATGTATCTATTTATTCAGTGTATATCATGATGAACATAAAAAAAACGTTGGCTATGTGTATTTGGGAAAGGTAATGTATATTTACATAACCCACAATTCCAGCGTGATGCTATCCGTAGTCAAATAATATGTGAATACTGAAAAGTTTTTGGCCTTCAGCTTAGGGATTTAGAACAATGAATAGTAACAGCAACATTTTGTAATCAGAATGGAACCACAAGCATTATACTGAAATGAAGTGGTCAGTAAAACTTCAGGATGGATTTGAGAACTTTTTATGATGCGGTAGGGTAACAAATTTGCGATATCGACTATGGCGGCCGCACGTATGTGTGGCGTTTTGGTGGCCAGGCAGCATGGCTTTGCCGCCGGCTGAAGGCGATAACCAAACCCACGCTCACGCCCACGTTACCCCCACAATTAGCGAGGCATTGCGCGCGATCTGGAATGTCAGAGCAACCTATATTAGTCCCCGGCACTGCCAGCCCTTCGAAATCCAGCTGGAATTCCAGCGCTGATGAAGATACTTGGGGCGTTCCGTGGCCCCCTCTGGAATGTGGCTGCGAACGCCTGCAGGCGGACGTTGCAACTCTTCGTTATCTCTGCTACCCTCTTGTTAGCGGAAGCATGCACCAAAGAATTGCGGGCGCGTTTCTCTATACTGCAGAAAATGATGTTAATAGATAAATTTGTGTACCAGTTTTCTTTGTGAAACGAGGCCTTCGTTTCACTGTTCGTATTGATGCCACAACCAGCCTGAGACTGGAAAGAAAAGTAACTTCTAAATCGGGCCCAGAGGAGAATGTGTTCTCCCTGTCGTGTAGCATCATTAGGACGCGTTATGTTGAGATATTAGGTCAACATCAAAGACCCTACAGACCTGTACGGACGCACCAAACGACGGACCAACAAATTGGACGCGCGTAGGCGGTTTGGCAAACCAATCAGTCAATTTCTTTTTTCGGGCGGTAGGATGAGCGCCATCATCCGACAACCAACCCGCCATCTCCTCCAACACCACCAAAAAATTGCTTCGTTTATGCAGCTGCCCGAGAAAAGTTGATCTTGCACCAGAGGTGGGAAAAAGACGTTTTTCAAATACGACGAACATGACAGAGTACGAGGCATACGGAACTTTGATGACAGTTTCCTAGAGCATTTTAAAGACTGCAAATGTTTGAAGGACAGGTCGAGAGAGGAATAAAGGAAGACAGATTAAAGAAATGAAGGACTCGTTTCATTTTTTGTCTAATCCATAACGATTTCATATGACATACGGAGACGGTGATCGGACTATGTGATCAAAAGTATCTGGACACTTGGCTAAAAATTACTTAAAAGTTCGTGGTTCCCTCCATCGGCAATGCTGGAATTCTGTAGGGCGTTGGCCCACCCTTAGCCTTGATGACAGCTTCCGCTCTCGCAGGCATATGTTCAATCAGGTGCTGGAAGGTTTCCTGGGGAATGGCAGCTCATTCTTCACGGAGAAGAGGTATCGATGTCGGCCGGTGAGGCCTGGCACGAAGTCAGCGTTCCGAAACATCCCAAAGGTGTTCTACAGGATACAGGTCAGGACTCTGTGTAGGCCAGTCCATTACAGGGATGTTATTGTCGTGTAGCGACTGCGCCACAGGCCGTGCATTATGAACAGGTGCTCGATCGCGTTGAAAGATGCAATCGCCATCCCCGAATTGCTCTCCAATAGTGGGAAGCAAGAAGGTGCTTAAAACATCAATGTATGCCTGTGCTGTGATAGTGTCATGCAAAGCAACATGGGTGCAAGCCACTCCATGAAAAACACGATGTAATATAATAAAAAAGGAATTAAAAAATGAAAGGAAGGAATGAAAGAAATTGATTGGTAAGTGTCCTTTCGCTTGCAATGAAGAGAGGATATTCGGGCAATTGCATTATGATAAATGTTCAGTGTGTACAGAATTGTGCTATTGTTCATTTACTTTACCTTGCGTCGTTTCTTTTTCTGCGTCCATTAGTATATATAGGGTGCGTCAAAAAATGTATACACACTTTGAAGAGTAATAGAAAATTTATTTCCCGTTCTACGATGTTAAATTTCTGGAAATGGAAAGCTTAAAGTCCAATTGGAAAAACGAATGTATTTTGCAAATGTGATTAATGTTCAAACTGGTGGCCTTCAGCATCAATACATTTCTGAGTACGAGTCACCACTGATTCCGTACATCGTAGCAAAGTGTCCAATGAGATTTCTTTGCACACCGCCTGAATCTCATTCCAAAGTGTGTCCAGGTTACGTGGTTTACGTTGGTACACCTCATCTTTTACTGTGCCCCATAAGAAGAAATTAAGTGGCATGAGGTTTGGAGAACGTGCAGGAAACTCGATTGGTCCTCTGCGTCCTATCCACTGGCCAGACACATTGTGATCCAGGTATGCTCGTACGTCCCTATGATAGTGCAGCGCGGCGCCATCTTGTTGGAAATAAAACTCATCATTTCCGTATAATGCACGAATGGCAGGGAATATGGAGTCAGCAAGCATTGTTAGGTACGTTTCTCCAGTAACAGTACCTTCAAAGCCGAAAGACCTAATGAGTCCCCTTGCAGACAAACCACACTAGATATTTACACCAGGCAAATTCACAGCCTTTTCAACTGTAATGTAAGGATTATCTTCAGCCTAGTACACACAGTTGTGCCTATTGACAGTTCCATTGAGTTTGAATCCGGCTTCATCCGACCAAATTATGCTACCCATAAATCCCAGTTCACGTCTCACCATCTCCTGAACCCATTCACAAAATTCTAACCTTCGATCTGGATCGTCGTTACTTAGCTGTTAGCCTTGGAATGTACACACGAAACTTGCCTTTCTTCAGGATGCGTAGCACACTACTAGCACACATTACTCTCACGTGCCTCTTGCCTTGAAGATTTTTGAGGCGAACGCTGAAACAGTTCGAAGACTGCAGTTGTGGAATCATCACTTGTAGCTGTACGAGTTCGCCCTGATCGACCTTTATGCACATCACACACTGTTCCATGAATTTCGAATTTGTGTCGTAGAGCCGGCCGTGGGGGCTAAGCGGTTCTAGGCGCTTCAGTCCGGAACCGCACGACTGCTACGGTCGCAGGTTCGAATCTTGCCTCTGGCATGGATGTGTGTGATGTCCTTAGGTTAGTTAGGTTTAAGTAGTTCTAAGTTCTATGGGACTGATGACCATTTGTGTCGTAAACGTGTAATTGTTAGCCTTGAAGGTGGTTCTGTACCATACTCACTTCCCCAGTCTTCGAACCGCAGCTACATTCTCAAACTTCCAGTACCACTTAATTATCTGCTTCCGCGCTTCAAAGCTCAAACGCACGTCCGCCATGTTGCAGCTACTTCCTTGCCACTGCTGCCACCTGTTGAAGAAACATAACACTACTTTCTCACAGATATTTAACCTTGTAGAACGGGAAATAAATTGTCTATGACAGTTCAAAGTGTGTATACATTTTTTTGTGTGGCTTCAATGTTTGTGTTTGCGTCTGTGATTTTCTTTTTCTGTTGTTCTACTAGATCGCGATGGTCATTAAAAGAATCTACCCTCCGTTTTACCTCCGTAATGTTACCGTTAGCTTCAGAAAGTACTTCATGCTTTCCCTGAGTTTTCATATCATTCAATTTTTCCTCGATTTCAGTGCCAATATTTTTAGCTGAGTCATTGAATTTCTGTGAGACCGTGTCTTGGAAATCCTTGAATACTTGTTTTTGTTCTTGCTTCATTGTATTTAGATCTTGTGTAACTGTGTTTCGTTGCTGTTTTACCATGTTCATATCTTGTGTCAAATTAATGAAATTGGTGTTTACATTGTGTTTCATATCATTATATTTCGCATTTATGGTAGATAGTAGCTGGCACAGCAGTGCTTCAATTGTACTACTGTGGTTGCTGTCAGCTGTATTTCCCAAGTTGATGTTTGTGTTGTGACCAGGTGGTGTTCGTAACGTGTCGTCAAGATTCGTATTTACATCGCTCACCAACGTTTCATTCATGAGTGGTATGTCGCTCTGGCAGATGCGTGACATTGCCTCGTCAATTATAAACATTGTGTCGTCAAGGTTATTCTGTTGTGGAGTGTCGCTATCATTTGTCACTCCTGCGACACTCATTTCTGATCTACTTAAACCTTCTGCGGTAGGGCATGCATGGCGCCTGAACTTCATTTGTTCGTTTTCGCAATTCTACGCCATCTTGGCTGATAGCGTTTTCGCTATCGCTATCAACAAAAGGGTATATATTTTTCGGCCATGTTATATGAATTTGCAGAAAACAGAAATTTCTCAGAATGGTCAAAAATTTCATACACTAATTATTACGCTTGATAAATGTAAATTACGTGTCAGAAATCTTTAAACCTGAAAATGTGTATCACACTGAAAAATTTCTATAAATTTTTCGCCAATAAAATCCAATGAAGCAAATAGTGAGGAAAAGGTTTCTACCTACATCAAAAGAGGCGCTACCAAGCTTAACCATGCAAGGAAGTTGAGTAGTCGTCCTACCTTTGCTGCGCCGAATAAAACAGCTTACTATGGAATATGTCTTACGTAACCTACGTCCAATTCTTATTCCTTTCAAAATTTTTCTCCTCAATTTTTGCCTTTTTGTAATACTTGCTCCCCGTTGTGATTCATGCAAATATAAAATACATACAATTAGTTTTTATGACTAATAACAATGTCATAAAAATTTCTTACGATAACAATAGTTAACAAACCCTGCTGGTGTCCTGAAGTCGTGGCATTTATGTCGCCAGTTGTAATATAGTAAAAAATAATTTAAAAAAATTAAAGGTAGAAATGAAAGAAATCGATTGGTAATTGTCCTTCCGCTTGGCACTTACGTCGCCAGTTGTAATATAATAAAAAATAATAATATAATAAAAAATAGTTTAAAAAATTAAGGGAAGGAATGAAGGAAATCGATTGGTAATTGTCCTTCCGCTTGCAATGATGAGAGAATGTTAGTACAATTCCATTATTATGAAACGTTCTGCGTCTACAAAATTGTGATATTTTTGATTCATTTTAAGTTGCGTCGTTTCTTTTTCTGTGTCCATCACTATATATATATTCTCGTCTTCTGAAAGCTTCTCCTTCTGTTAATTTTACGAAAATATGGCGGTGGACTTCTTTTCTTCCATTTAAATTGTAGATGCAGGCAGCCGACTCCAGGGACACCAGTGACTCTCAAGATGATGCAAAAGATGAAGGAATTTTTCTTGACTTGGTTCTATTTCACTTTAATAAAAATGCTTATCACTGTTATTAAGACTTCTCGTATTCGGAAAACACATATGATACAAAAGATTCGTAGCCCGTCATACTCCGAGCAGTACTGCGTAATAAAACTTCTACATACGAGACAGCCTGACTGAGACTATCTAAAAAACAAAATCATATACAAATAATTGCATGAAAGTCCCTTCATTTGACTGCGCCCCATCGCGCATTCACAATTAACATCTTTGCCAATGCTTATTATCGATCGGCGTTTTTTTTTTTTTTAAATAAAGATTAACTTTACGGCAAACAGGCAACAGGCAAAAAGGAATACAAACGTCTCAAAAATGAGATCGACAGGAAGTGCAAAATGGCTAAGCAGGGATGGCTAGAGGACAAATGTAAGGATGTAGAGGCCTATCTCACTAGGGGTAAGATAGATACCGCCTACAGGAAAATTAAAGAGACCTTTGGAGATAAGAGAACGACTTGTATGAATATCAAGAGCTCAGATGGAAACCCAGTTCTAAGCAAAGAAGGGAAAGCAGAAAGGTGGAAGGAGTATATAGAGGGTCTATACAAGGGCAATGTACTTGAGGACAATATTATGGAAATGGAAGAGGATGTAGATGAAGATGAAATGGGAGATATGATACTGCGTGAAGAGTTTGACAGAGCACTGAAAGACCTGAGTCGAAACAAGGCCCCCGGAGTAGACAATATTCCATTGGAACTACTGACGGCCGTGGGAGAGCCAGTCCTGACAAAACTCTACCATCTGGTGAGTAAGATGTATGAAACAGGTGAAATACCCTCAGACTTCAAGAAGAATATAATAATTCCAATCCCAAAGAAAGCAGGTGTTGACAGATGTGAAAATTACCGAACTATCAGCTTAATAAGTCACAGCTGCAAAATACTAACACGAATTCTTTACAGACGAATGGAAAAACTAGTAGAAGCCAACCTCGGGGAAGATCAGTTTGGATTCCGTAGAAACACTGGAACACGTGAGGCAATACTGACCTTACGACTTATCTTAGAAGAAAGATTAAGGAAAGGCAAACCTACGTTTCTAGCATTTGTAGACTTAGAGAAAGCTTTTGACAATGTTGACTGGAATACTCTCTTTCAAATTCTAAAGGTGTCAGGGGTAAAATACAGGGAGCGAAAGGCTATTTACAATTTGTACAGAAACCAGATGGCAGTTATAGGAGTCGAGGGACATGAAAGGGAAGCAGTGGTTGGGAAGGGAGTAAGACAGGGTTGTAGCCTCTCCCCGATGTTGTTCAATCTGTATATTGAGCAAGCAGTAAAGGAAACAAAAGAAAAATTCGGAGTAGGTATTAAAATTCATGGAGAAGAAATAAAAACTTTGAGGTTCGCCGATGACATTGTAATTCTGTCAGAGACAGCAAAGGACTTGGAAGAGCAGTTGAATGGAATGGACAGTGTCTTGAAAGGAGGATATAAGATGAACATCAACAAAAGCAAAACAAGGATAATGGAATGTAGTCTAATTAAGTCAGGTGATGCTGAGGGAATTAGATTAGGAAATGAGGCACTTAAAGTAGTAAAGGAGTTTTGCTATTTGGGGAGCAAAATAACTGATGATGGTCGAAGTAGAGAAGATATAAAATGTAGGCTGGCAATGGCAAGGAAAGCGTTCCTGAAGAAGAGAAATTTGTTAACATCCAGTATTGATTTAAGTGTCAGGAAGTCATTTCTGAAAGTATTCGTATGGAGTGTAGCCATGTATGGAAGTGAAACATGGACGATAAATAGTTTGGACAAGAAGAGAATAGAAGCTTTCGAAATGTGGTGCTACAGAAGAATGCTGAAGATTAGATGGGTAGATCACATAACTAATGAGGAAGTATTGATTAGGATTGGGGAGAAGAGAAGTTTGTGGCACAACTTGACTAGAAGAAGGGATCGGTTGGTAGGACATGTTCTGAGGCATCAAGGGATCACCAATTTAGTATTGGAGGGCAGCGTGGAGGGTAAAAATCGTAGAGGGAGACCAAGAGATGAATACACTAAGCAGATTCAGAAGGATGTAGGTTGCAGTAGGTATTGGGAGATGAAAAAGCTTGCACAGGATAGAGTAGCATGGAGAGCTGCATCAAACCAGTCTCAGGACTGAAGACCACAACAACAACTTTACGGTACCCTGAGAGTCCTTCATCATGTACCTACACAACGACCAAACCATAACACCACCGCCTCCGAATTTTACTGTTGGCACTACACACAATGGCAGTGACGTTCACCGGGCATTAGCCATACCCACACCATGCCATCGGACCGCCACATTGTGTACCGAGATTCGTCACTCCACACAACGTTTGTCCACTGTTCAATGTTTACGCTCCTTACACAAGCGAGGCGTCGTTTGGCATTTGCAAGCGTGATGTGTGACTTATGAGCAGCCGCTCGACCATGAAATCCATCTCATCTCACCTTCCGCCTAATTGTCACAGAACTTGCAGTGGATCCTGACGCCGTTTAGAATTTCTGTGTGGTGTTCTGGATAGAAGTCTGTCTATTACACATTACGAACCTCTTCAACTGTTGGCAGTCTCTGTCAGTCAACAGACGAGGTCGCCCTGTACGCTTTTGCGCTGTACGTGCCCCTTTGCTGTACGTTTCCACTTCACTATCACATCGGAAACAGTGGACCTAGAGATGTTTAGGAATGTGGAAATCTCGCGTACAGACGTATGACCCATGTGAAACCAAATCACCTGACAACGTTTGAAGTCCGTGAGCTCCGCGGAGAGCCCCATTCTGCTCTCTCACGATCTCTAATGACTACTGAGGTCACTGATATGTAGAACCTGGCAGTAGGTGGCCGCACAATGGACCTAATATGAAAAACGTATGTTTTTGGGTGTGTCCGGATACTTTTGATCACATAGTGTATTTGTATGAATAAAACCTTGTCGCTCTTCTGTATTTCAGTTCTTAGGTTTTATTTCCGATACTTTTCGGAGGTGAAATCTAAGAGTCGGAAGAGAGACAGATTAGATTTTAGATTTATCGAAAACAAAACGTCGAAATACAGACAGATTACACTTCAAATTTCATTTGCAATACGTATCGGAACCAAAACTTAAAAACCGAAATATAGACGTAACAATTGATCTGCATTTTACATAGTCAAACAGGAAGAACACATCGATCGACTTCACCACTTTGACAAACCCACAATAGGTAACCACATGTATCTTAATAGATACAGACCAAGTGACGTCCACAACAACATAGCTGTACTGTACAGGTAACCATGGTAAAAAATGTTGATCTACTAGAACAGTTGGCAATAACCCCTGTTGGTCCATCATCGCCAGGGGACATCGGCTGGTTAAGTAATTGTCAATGACAATAAAATTCAACAGCCGTGTGCTAAGGGGGGACGTTGATGAACTTGACCAAAAATGTCAACTTTAGATTTATTTTTTATTTGTTATTACAATTCATGGACAATAAGTTCCCGAAGTTTCAATGTTGAAATCGCATCGGAAGTGCCTGAAAATTAATTAAAAGTGTGACGCGGCCACATTAGCTGGTGTAAATATCTACAAGCTCAGAGGGATAACAACCCTTGCATTCACAAGGAGAGGCTTTCAAATTGTATCCTGGCTCTTGTCAAGCCCACTTACAGGTTTCTGGCCGATCCTCACTTCTCAAAAAGTGTGTTCATGGCAAAATCTAAAATCCAAATGACTCTCTAAATTCACTCGTATGGAAACGATGCCCTAAAAAGAGATTTGCATCTGCTACAGTTGTCAGAATTGCAACTTATGATGCAGTTATTGTATTTAATGATGGGAACGTCAGGAGGATGAAGGTATTAAAAAGAATGGGCTTCAAGATAAGAAATTTTACTCAAGACATCCTGAGAAAAATAGATGCAGCTGAAAAGTCAGTTGAAGACCTAATAAAGGAAAGAAGACAGACAACAAGAAACCAGAAGAGAAGCCTTGAAGGGAAAGACGACCCAGAGTACAAATGTGCCGCCTTCTGAAGAAGTGACATAAGGAAAAAAGTTAGCTTGAACTTTAAACTGCGTTTACTGAAAAGCTTGTTTTTTAAAGTTTATGTACCTTTTCCTCAGATTCTATGAATGCTAGAATTATGAAATTTTGTACACATATTTCTGAAAACCTAACAAACGTTGTCTCAAAAGAAAATTTTGAAATTCTGATCGCAAGCTGAGATATGGGGCAAAATGCTTGGAATTTTGCATGAATTTAAAATTGTACTTGTGGAATTATAATTAAAAAATTATGAAAATTCTCCTATTTGACCTATTCCAAAAAACTAATGAGAGAAACTTTTAAGATATAAAGAGATGAAACAGAGAAATTTTTGTAGAAATCTCTTGAATACTTTCTGAGAAAAAGGAACATACATTATTTTTTGAAAATAAAAGTTCAAATTTCATTGAAAAAACGTTGTCTACATATAATCAAAGGATTGTATATGTAAATGTGTTACTTTCATGTAAAGCATGGTACAAAATTTCATTGCCATATCTCTAAAACTATGGATTTGCTGCATTTTTGAAATAGTGTATGTTTTTCATCATTATTTTATTTTATTGTGAAAGCTACCAGTTTCAGCATTTTATTATGCCATATTCAGGCCGTATACGCATCTGTCCAAATAAACGAACTTGTCGCATAGCGTCATAAATCCCTAGATATCGTGAATTCAATCGTTACACTATTGCTTCATTCTGATACGTGATAGAAGCTACCACATTCGCTCGTGTTGTCCAGAATGTTCTTCAAACCACTTGCGAACAAATGTGGCCTGGTGACACGGCGCAATGTTGTTTAGGAACATGAAGGCTGTGAATGGTTGAAAATGGTTTCCAAGTAGCCGAACATAACCATTTTCAGTCAGTGATAGGGTCAGTTAGACCAGAGGATCCAGGCCATTCTGTAGAAACACAGGCCACACCATTGTGGAGCCACCGCCAAGCTTTATGGGGGTCTGCGCCATACTCGAACCCTACCATGAGGTCTTACCAACTGAATCGGGACTCTTCTGACCAAGCTTTAGTTTCCAGTCGTCTAGGGTCCAACGGAAATGAACATGAGCCCAGGAGAGGCGCCGCTGTCAGCAAGGCACTCGGTGGCCTGCTGCCATAGTCCAATAACGCCAGATTTCGCGGCACAGTCCTAACGGATACGTTCCTCGTAGGTCCCACATTGATTTTTGTGTTTATTTCAGATAGTGATGCTTGTATGTTAGCACTGACAACTCTAAGCACACGACGCTGCTCTCGGTCGTTAAGTGAAGGCCGCCGGGCACTGTGCTGTCCGTGGTGAGAGGTATTGCCTGAAATTTGGTATTCTTGGCGAAGTCTTAACACTCTGGATCTCGGAATACTAAATGCCCTAACGATTTCCGAAATGGAATACCACATGCAACTAACGCCAACTATCACTCGGCGTTCAAAATCTAATAATTACAGTCGTGAGGCTATAATCACGTCGGACACCTTTTCACACGCATCAGCCGAGTACAAATGACAGTTTCGCTAATGCACTGGCCTTTCGTACCTTGTGTACACGGTACTACCACTGTCTATATACGTGCGTATCGCTGTTTTATGGCTTTTGTCACCTCAGTGTGTTACGATAATGAAATAATGTACAATTAGAAGAGTGCGTATTGTGTGTGTAGCTTTCATTGCAGGTAATTGTCACATTTCATTTATTTCCCTTTCGCTTCGCTCATGGTCGAGTCTGATGTGCGTGCTGACCGCCTCTAGTCAGTGGACTGGACACGTTTCCAGACGCCTGATTCGCTTCTTATTCAAGTTGCTCATCACAACTGCCCTCATGATACTGACTGCACTCACCCCAGTCTTCCTACTGAGGAAATACACCTCGGTTCCCCAGACAAATGGAAATGCCGCGTGATTAGGGCTCCCGTCGGGTAGACCGGTCGCCTGGTGCAAGTCTTTCGAGTTGACGCCACTTTGGCGACTTACGTGTCGATGGGGATGAGATGATGATGAAAAGGACAACAAAACACCCAGTCCCTGAACGGAGAAAATTTCCGACCCAGCCGGAAATCGAACCCGGGCCGTTAGGTATGACAATCCGTTGATCTGACCACTCAGCTGCCAGGGGCGGATAGGCTCCCAGATGGCAATCAGACACGTTGACCGTTAACTAGGGAGGCGGAGCAGCGTCTCACGACTTACGTAATTTACGAACACTCAGTTTTGGCCCGAATGGCTTTGAATTACACACGTATTATAAAATATTTGCAAATGATGCGAAATACGTGATATTCAATAATTTCTGTTATTCACTTCTAGAGATTAAGGACTGGGCTTAAAATGTGAAGTATCTCAAAGGTTTGGTATGAAAATTGCACATATGGTAGATTATTGTAAACTGATTTGTTTGAGACGTGGAACGAATGGTTATAAATGAATATTTCCCATTAACATAAACAATGTACACCTTACAGTAACAAGCTGGCAGCAACTATTTGTAGGTATAGCGGAAAGCGGGGCAAAATGGTCATGCTAATGAAAATGTTTATCTCTGAAATCATGTCATAGATAAGTGAATCAAATTGAGACGGTCCAGTCACATTATCGTGCCACCCCACTACGTTCGACGCCAAAGTGTCAGAACCGCTCACAGACGGTAGGTGACAGCACTAGCAATGGAGGGTATATAAAACGCGTCGTTTGGGATGTTGCGGTCGGTGCAGTAATGGGAAAACGCAGCGATTTATCTGACGTTCAGAAGGGCATGACCACTGGTTTTCGGGCCACAGGTGGAAGCATTTCAGAAATAGCTAAGTTTGTAAACGGTTCGCGTGTCGCCATGGTTAAAGTACAAAATGGCGCTAGTCGCAATCGGCGCCGAGGAACTATGGTACGCCTGCCGCGGTACCCGAGCGGTTCTATGCGCTTCAGTCCGGAACCTAGCTACTGCTACGGTCGCAGGTTCGAATGCTGCCTCGGGCATGGATGTGTGTGATGTCCTTAGGTTAGTTAGGTTTAAGTAGTTCTAAGATCTAGGGGATTGATGACCTCAGATGTTAAGTCCCATAGTGCTCAGAGCCATTTGAACCATTGTGGGTCTTTTCCATCATTAATCCACTTACCAGGCACATAATTCTCCCGAGCATGATTTGAACCATTTGAGCCATTTGAACTATGGTGCACAGCGGCCAAAAGTGACAGAGGTCTACGACGATTGCGGAGACGAGTACCGGTGAATAGACGAGCAACTGTTGAGCGACTGGCGGGCCGGCTGAACTAAGGGTCTACCAGCAGTGTTTCCTCAACGACTGTTCAGCGAACGCTGCTGCGTATGGAGCCCTGCAGTAGGCACCTGGTTCATGCACCCATGCTGACTGTTATTCATCGGAGACGAAGGCTGGAATTTCCACGCCAGTACTGCAACCGGGAGTCTACTGATTCCAATAGGTGGCCTTTTCAGGTGTTCCATTGGACAGACGGTAGTTGGCGTGTACAACATGGAAAGTCTGAAAGCAAACACCCTGCAAAGAGTTGTGGTCTGGAGAATGTTTTCATGGCATTCCCTGGGTGATCTCGTCTTTGTTTAAGGTAAAATGGATCGACACAAATATGCATCTATCCTTGGGGACCATGTAGTCTGCTTTTCCTCGGTACGATGGTATCTATCAGCAGGACAATGCAACGTGTCACACAGCTCGCATTGTGCGTAAGTCATTCGAAGAGCACCGGAATCAGTTTAGTGTATTCCCCTGGCCACCAGAGTCCATGACCACCCCAGTATGGATTTTGTTTTTCCTCAGCGCGATGGTATCTACCAAAGGACAATCCAACTTGTCACACCTCTCGCAGTATATGTGGTGTCACCGCCAGACACCACACTTGCTAGGTGGTAGCCTTTAAATCGGCCGCGGTCCGTTAGTATACGTCGGACCCGCGTGTCGCCACTATCAGTGATTGCAGACCGTGCGCCGCCACACGGCAGGTCTAGAGAGACTTCCTAGCACTCGCCCCAGTTGTACAGCCGACTTTGCTAGCGATGGTTCACTGCCTACATACGCTGTCATTTGCCGAGACGATAGTTAGGATAGCCTTCAGCTACGTCATTTGCTACGACCTAGCAAGGCGCCATTATCAGTTGCTATTGATATTCTAAATAATGTACAGACAAGAGCTACGTTTAACATTAATGGATTAAAGTTAAGTATTCTACCAGTTACCTCCTTTTTTTCTAAGTTCTAATTACCTTGTCCTGTTCCAGACCTCACGCCAGCCTGCGTGAGCTTAAACGCGTGCCTTTTGGCTTCCTCTCAATTTAGTGGGTTGGTCTCCTGCCAATCCACAACAGTATAAGTGCGTGATTCGAAGAGCATCAGGATGAGTTAACCATACTCTCCTGCTCACCTTGCTCCCCGGATTGAAACCCAATAGACAACCTGTGGAACCACCACAGATCCTCAAGCGAGAAACCTACTTCAGCCGGCCACGGCACTTGAGTCGGTATGAATCCAGATCCCTGCCAGTACCGTCCAGGATCTCATTGACGGTCTTCCTGCACGTCTCGCAGCGTTGCAGAAGGTGTTTATTCAGGCTTTTCAAATGATTCAAATGGCTCTGAGCACTATGGGACTTAACGTCTGAGGTCATCAGTCCCCTAGAACTTAGAACTACTTAAACCTAACTAACCTAAGGGTATCACACACATCCATGCCCGAGGCAGGATTCGAACCTGCGACCGTAGCGGTCGCGCGGTTCCAGACTGTAGCGCCTAGAACCGCTCGGCCACCCTGTCCGGCCAAGTGAAATGCCGTGTGACGTAAATCGCTTACTGATAAGCCATAATATCTTCGTTACATGTCAAAAATATGGTTAATGAGTTCTTATTCTCTTTCTGGGTTGAATACACATCTGAAGTTACCAAGAATTTCCTTGTCTTCAGTAGAACCACGTTTTCTTTTTTTAGAATTCTTCTTTTCAGTGTGTTTCTTGAGATATTGGATTGTTTTCCTGTTGTAGCAAGTGGCATCTTTCTTTTCTTACAGCATCCAGTGCCTTTACTTAGCTCCATAATCCCATGATTATTGTAGTCATTGTCTTACATAACTTGAAGACATCCTGACGTGCACCGGTAATAAGAGAACACAACTTTCCAACAAGTAGTTAATAAAATAATATCTCTGAATACCTACTTTACGAAATACTATTGTCTTATTGTCAGTGTCATTGTATTGAAGCAAGGTAAATACAGGGTGATTCAAAAAGAAAGAACATTTGGGATTGCTTATTACATACACAAGGTAACACAATAAGTCGTTGGATAGAGGAAGGCTCAAAGCTTTATGTCTGCATAGACTTTATACCACACACTCAACAGGACCACCATCGATTGCTCGAGAAACATCGAAACGGTAGTCCATTCCATTCCACACGCGATTCATCAGGTCCCTGTTTATTAAATTGTCAGCTTCAACAATTCTATTGCTCTGATGTTGAAGACTAGACGCCATAGGTGGGACAAAGACTCTTTCTTTTATGTACTTCCAGATGGAAAAAAATCGCAAGGTGTGAGGGTAGATGAATTGGGAGGCCAAAAGCAATGAACAAGATCTTGTTGTCCACGTCATCCAATGCAACGTTGTGGGGTGTTGTTGTTACGATAACGCCGCACCTCAACGTGAAAATGAGGTGAGACTCCGCCCGCATGAAAGTGAAATCACTGGATTCATTGTGAAGCTTTTGGCGCTTTACTTTACCCGATAGGTGAAACGTCAATTAGTACGAAAAGATGAGTCCTTAGGAAAAGTGTCTTCTCCCATATCCCGGAGAATAGAAATGCAAAATTCGTACCGTTGGGACGCAATTGCTGCAGTAACTGGGAACTATGGGAGTAGTACAGTAGGCAGGTCCCGTACCCCAGATTTCCCAGAAGCATTTGACATGATACACCACTGAAGACTGTTAACGAAAGTGCGAGCTTACTGAATCTTTTCCCACATACGCGAGGGGATAGAAGCCTTTTTAAGTAATACAATCATGCTCATAAATTAAGTATAATGCTGATACATGGTGAAACAACGCTCTGGTGGGCGGTTTGCGGGTTTAAATCACCTCGGGGTATAACCATGCGATGCATTTGTCCTGAGGAGGTGTGTTGGTGCATGTCAGAGTACGGTGCAGCGAGTAAGTGTGCAGACGTTTCCAGACGTGCTACTGGTAACTCTGTGTTGAAAAGGCTCAAAAAACACATATTGATGACGTTGTGAGTGGTACAATACTAGGGCGACTGGAGGCTGGTCAGACACAGCAGGTCGTGGCACGGGCCCTCCGTGTGCCACAAAGTGTGATCTCAAGATTATGGCAACGATTCCAGAAGACAGGAAATGTGTCTAGGCGCTACAGTACAGGACGTCCATAGTGTACAACAGCACAAGAAGACCGATATCTCACCATCAGTGCCCGCAGACGGCCACGGAGTACTGCAGGTAGCCTTGCTCGGGACCATACCGCAGCCACTAGAACAGTTGTTTCCAGACACACAGTCTAGAGACGACTGAACAGACCTGGTTTATTCGCCCAGAGACCTGCAAGGTGCATTCCACTGACCCCTGGTCACAGGATAGCCCGTAAAGCCTGGTGTCAAGACCACAGTACATCATCATTAGAATAGTGGTCCCAGGTTATGTTTACAGACGAGCCCAGGTATAGTCTGAACAGTTATTCCCGCCGGGTTTTCATCTGGTATGAACTAGGAACCAGATACCAACCCCTTAATGTCCTTGAAAGGGACCTGTACGGAGGTCGTGGTTTGATGGTGTGTGGTGGGAGTATGATTGTTGCACGTACACACCTGCACGTCTTTGACAGAGGAACTGTAACATGTCAGGTGTATCGGGATGTCATTTTGCACCAGTATGTACGCCTTTCCAGGAGTGTAGTGGGTCCCACCTTCCTCCTGATGCATGATAACGCGTGGCTCCATGGAGCTGCCATCGTGGAGGAGTACCTCGAAACAGAAGATGTCAGGCGAATGGAGTGGCCTGCCTGTTCTCCAGACCTAAACCCAACGAGCACGTCTGGGATGCTCTCGGTCGACGTGTCGTTGCACGTCTTCAAACCCCTACGACACTTCAGGAGCTCCGACAGGCACTGGTGCAAGAATGGGAGGCTATACCCCAGCAGCTGCTCGACCATCCGATCAAGAGTATGCCAACCCGTTGCACGGCTTGTGTACATGTGCATGGTGATCATATCCCATATTGATGTCGGGGTACATGCGCAGGAAACAGTAGCTTTTGTAGCACATGTGTGTCGGGACGATTTTCTCAACTTATCACCACTACCGTGGACTTACAGATCTGTGTCGTGTGTGTTCCCTATTTGCCTATGCCATTAGCGCCAGTTTAGTGTAGTGTTACGTTGTGTGGCGCCACATTCTGCAATTATCCTTAATTTATGAGCATGAGTGTAGAACACAGGATGTTGTCCTCGACGGCGAGTGTTCATCAGAGACAAGGGTTTCGTCAAGGGTGTCCCAGGGATGTCTGATAGGATCACAGTTATTTTCTATATACAGGGTGTCCCAGCTATCTCGTCCACCCAAAATATCTCTGGAACAATAACAGCTATTGGAAAACGACTTTCACCGGTATCAATGTAGGGCTGGGGCCCATGAATGTACATATTTGGAAACATTCTAAAACGAAAGCATATGTGTTTTTTAACACAAACTTATGTTTTTTTAAATGGACCTCCTATATTTTTTCTTCACCAATCAATAGCATGACAAAGCACATACACAATGGCGTTGATTGCATCGCAATATTCCCATTACATCCCGAGATATTGAGACGCGAAGTTGACGCTTGAAACACCCGACATGCGCTGTTAGCGCACGTCCTGAGACTCAGGCGTAATCCCCATGCTGCCCGTAATCGCGATGTGATTGACATGCGTAATCACACTTCCATACTTATCAAGAGGTCCGAAACGAATAATACGGTTTGCTGCCATCAACCCTCATAAGCACATAATGGTTTCCCTCTTGCACGTTTTACGTATCTACGTACACAATATGAACCAGTACCGATCGGTGTACACCCGTCAGGTTGTCTTATTTATCCTGCACACCAAAAATAAGGTTTATCTAATGCGTTATATGACCCATTGTGCCTGTCGCGCAGGGCCTGGCTCTACCTAGTCAAGTGTCCAACGTAGTTCCCACTACTGCCACAGTTACCACTTCGCCTCGTTTATGGTTTGCGACCCATGCAAACTCCTGTACTCCACCACCCTCCGAGCATCCCATTTGTCGTTGCATGGCGTGCAGTACACCGCTTGCCAGTGTAGTCGTGCATCACAGTAATCTAGTGACGGCACGGAGGTAGTACACATTGTGTTGTGTTGTGGAACTTACACTGTAAAGTATAATGTACACACATGAAGATATGGTAGAAATGCTGCTGATCTATGGAGAATGTACGTTGACGGGAAATACGTTATGAGATTGCTTGTTTGTTGGCTCAAATGGCTCTGAGCACTATGGGACTCAACAACTATGGTCATCAGTCCCCTAGAACTTAGAACTACTTAAACCTAACTAACCTAAGGACAGCACACAACACCCAGCCATCACGAGGCAGAGAAAATCCCTGACCCCGCCGGGAATCGAACCCGGGAACCCGGGCGTGGGAAGCGAGAACGCTACCGCACGACCACGAGATGCGGGCGCTTGTTTGTTGATAGTACTGTTAGCGAACATTATGATTATTAAGTTAATATGTCTATTTTCTACCCTACTCTACATACCTGTACTGTACCCTGTTGTAGGTGGACGAAATGCTGTTCAGGCAGAACGACTGTACAGAAGACGATTCCCTGACAAGCCATCGCCTTCGCGCCGGATGTTTGGTCGTCTCACATCTCGTCTACGTGAAATGGGAAGCTTAAATCCAAGACCTCGACATCGTCCTAGAACACGCGCAGATGAACGTGCTGAAGTTGCTGTGTCCGCTACCATAGCTGTGAATCCTCAAATCAGCACACGTCAAATTGAACGTGAAGTTGGTGTGTCGAAATCAAGTGCACAGCGTATTCTTAAACGTCATAAATTTCATCCTTACCATGTTCATTTACACCAGGATCTTCATGGAAATGACTTCCGCAATAGAGTAACATTTTGTCGGTGGGCTCAGCAAAAACTTCTGACTAATCCAAAATTTTTTGCAGATGTTCTCTTTACCGACGAGGCATCATTCTCCAACAAAGGAATTGTCAATATGAGGAATATGCATTATTGGTCCGCAGACAATCCAAAATGGCTCCGTCAGGTAGAGCATCAACGTCCGTGGAAAGTTAATGTTTGGTGTGGGATTATTGGAGATACCATTATCGGACCTTTCTTTATAAATGACATCCAAAATGGCAGACAATACTCCAGATTTATCCGACACAATCTTCCTGTTCAATTGTACACCGTACCTCTGAACCGGAGAATGGTCATGTGGTATCAGCATGACGGATGCCCTGCACATAACGCCTTACGAGCACGACGACTTCTGAACCGTAAGTTCCCTGGTAGGTGGATTGGTCGAGGTGGCCCAGTTAGGAGGCCTGCCCGATCTCCGGACCTTACACCGCTGGATTATTTTCTTTGGGGAGCAGTGAAGGATGCTGTTTACCAACATGAACCAACAACACCAGAGGACATGAAGCAACGCATTATTGATGCTTTACAGCCATCAAACAGGAAACAGTAGCACGAAGTAGGGCATCCTTCATCCGCAGAGTGACCCTATGTATGCAAGCCAATGGGCATCACTTTGAGCATGAGATGTGAACGCTATGTTTAGTATGTAGTGCTGGTATCACAGTGGAAGTTTCTACAAAGGGCCATTTTACCCAGTGATGTTAAGAAACATTTGTTTGCAACAATTTGTCATTTAACGCATTAGGTAAACATAACATTGATAATTATGTGATAATAAAACTAATTGGTTAAACATGTTTACATTCATCTTCTATGTCCTACCTGAACGTACCAAATCAAAACATTTTTACCTAAACAACGGTAAAACTTTTAGTCCACTTGCTCGTTTCACTAAAACCATCAACATGAATTTACTATTACGAGTGAATGATTAACTGTCACTTGCGCTAGATCTATAGTAAAGTAAAGTTTTAACGGCATTACCTTTTTAGTAACGGATTAACGATAAGCGAAGTTAACTTTGTAACTAACGTTGCGGTACACAGATGTGTTACAGAACCGCATCACCCCTAGCCTATGGGATAAATACCTGCTGGAATGTACGACGTTAATGCAGGATGGCAGCAGACCGTATTATTCGTTTCGGACCTCTTGATAAGTATGGAAGTGTGATTACGCATGTCAATCACATCGCGATTACGTGCAGCATGGGGATCACGCCTGAGTCTCAGGACGTGCGCTAGCAGCGCATGTCGGGTGTTTCAAGCGTCAACTTCGCGTCTCAATATCTCGGGATGTAATGGGAATATTGCGATGCAATCAATGCCATTGTGTATGTGCTTTCTCATGCTATTGATTGGTGAAGAAAAAATATAGGAGGTCTATTTAAAAAAAACATAAGTTTGTGTTAAAAAACGCATATGCTTTCGTTTTAGAATGTTTCCAAATATGTACATTCATGGGCCCCAGCCCTACATTGATACCGGTGAAAGTCGTTTTCCAATAGCTGTTACTGTTCCAGAGATATTTTGGGTGGACAAGATAGCTGGGACACCCTGTATATACACTCCTGGAAATTGAAATAAGAACACCGTGAATTCATTGTCCCAGGAAGGGGAAACTTTATTGACACATTCCTGGGGTCAGATACATCACATGATCACACTGACAGAACCACAGGCACATAGACACAGGCAACAGAGCATGCACAATGTCGGCACTAGTACAGTGTATATCCACCTTTCGCAGCAATGCAGGCTGCTATTCTCCCATGGAGACGATCGTAGAGATGCTGGATGTAGTCCTGTGGAACGGCTTGCCATGCCATTTCCACCTGGCGCCTCAGTTGGACCAGCGTTCGTGCTGGACGTGCAGACCGCGTGAGACGACGCTTCATCCAGTCCCAAACATGCTCAATGGGGGACAGATCCGGAGATCTTGCTGGCCAGGGTAGTTGACTTACACCTTCTGGAGCACGTTGGGTGTCACGGGATACATGCGGACGTGCATTGTCCTGTTGGAACAGCAAGTTCCCTTGCCGGTCTAGGAATGGTAGAACGATGGGTTCGATGACGGTTTGGATGTACCGTGCACTATTCAGTGTCCCCTCGACGATCACCAGTGGTGTACGGCCAGTGTAGGAGATCGCTCCCCACACCATGATGCCAGGTGTTGGCCCTGTGTGCCTCGGTCGTATGCAGTCCTGATTGTGGCGCTCACCTGCACGGCGCCAAACACGCATACGACCATCATTGGCACCAAGGCAGAAGCGACTCTCATCGCTGAAGACGACACGTCTCCATTCGTCCCTCCATTCACGCCTGTCGCGACACCACTGGAGGCGGGCTGCACGATGTTGGGGCGTGAGCGGAAGACGGCCTAACGGTGTGCGGGACCGTAGCCCAGCTTCATGGAGACGGTTGCGAATGGTCCTCGCCGATACCCCAGGAGCAACAGTGTCCCTAATTTGCTGGGAAGTGGCGGTGCGGTCCCCTACGGCACTGCGTAGGATCCTACGGTCTTGGCGTGCATCCGTGCGTCGCTGCGGTCCGGTCCCAGGTCGACGGGCACGTGCACCTTCCGCCGACCACTGGCGACAACATCGATGTACTGTGGAGACCTCACGCCCCACGTGTTGAGCAATTCGGCGGTACGTCCACCCGGCCTCCCGCATGCCCACTATACGCCCTCGCTCAAAGTCCGTCAACTGCACATACGGTTCACGTGCACGCTGTCGCGGCATGCTACCAGTGTTAAAGACTGCGATGGAGCTCCGTATGCCACGGCAAACTGGCTGACACTGACGGCGGCGGTGCACAAATGCTGCGCAGCTAGCGCCATTCGACGGCCAACATCGCGGTTCCTGGTGTGTCCGCTGTGCCGTGCGTGTGATCATTGCTTGTACAGCCCTCTCGCAGTGTCCGGAGCAAGTATGGTGGGTCTGACACACCGGTGTCAATGTGTTCTTTTATCCATTTCCAGGAGTGTATAAATGATCTGGCGAACATGGTGGGCAGCAATGTGCGATGTTTGCTGGTGATGCTGCGGTGTACGGGAAGGTGTCCCAAATGAGTGACTTTAGGATGGTACAAGATGTGTTAGACAAAATTTCTAGTTGGTGTGATGAATGGCAGCAGGCTCTAAATGTAGGAAAATGTAAGTTAATGTGGATGCGTAGGAAAAATACACCTCTAATGTTCGTTTGCTGCATTAGTACTCCTGCTTGGTACACTCACGTTGTTTAAATATGTGGGCGTAACGTTGCGAAGCGATATGAAACGAAACGAGCATGTGCTGATTACGGTAGGGAAAGCGAGTGGTTGACTTCGGTTTATTGAAAGAATTTTAGGAAAGTGTGATTCGTCTGTAAAGGAGACAGCGTATAGGACGCTATTCTTAAATAATTCTCGAGTGTTTGGAATCCGCACCATGTCGAATTAAAGGAAGACATCGAAATGGTGCAGTGACGGACTGCTAGATTTGTTAACAATAGATTCGGACAACATGCGCATGTTACGGAGATGCTTCGGGGTCTCAAATAGGAATAACTGGAGGGAAGGTGACGTTCTTTTCAAAGAACCCTATTGAGAAAATTTGAAGCTGAATGCGGAACGATCCTTCTGCCCGCAACGTGTATCTCGCGTAAGGGCCACGAAGAAATGATACGCGAAATTAGGGCTCATACGGAGGTATAGACAGTTGTTTCTCCATCGTTCTGTCGGTATGTGGAATAGGAAAGGAAATGACTAGCCGTGGTACAAGGTACTTTACCCCACGCCTCGTACTGTGGCTTGCGGAGTAAGTATATGGATGAAAATGTAGAACTTGTAAGTCTTCATATGCAGACGTCGTTTCAGAACACGCCACATCATTTTTTGAGGGAGTAAACTTTCTGGCCTGCCCGTCTTGATCTCTTCCGAGACTTCGTGTGGTCGCATTTCGGATACGCTCTACATTTTCATCAGACGTGCGTGGCCGACCAGTGTTCTTTCCTTTGCATAAGCAACCAGCTTCCAAGAATTTTGTATGCCAGTCATAAATTTTGCTTGTGCAGTGGCAACTGTGTGCTAAATCGACGCTGGAATAAACGTTGCACTTGAACAGTGGATTGCCTTCGCGCGAATTCCAACACACAAAGCGATCTATTTTGTAGTACGGTCGCCATATTGTTAAAAACAAACAGGGCAGCTGTGTCAAAACTTCGAACCTTCCCCTATCCAGCGACATTCGCAAAGTGTTTCTGTCTTGTATAGTTTGTCTGTGATAAATACTGATATCTGTTCTTTCTTTTTGAATGACCCGGTACATTACAAAATATGCGTTCGGGCAAAGTGGCCACTTTACCATTCTGGCGATTGATCACTATGAGCGACTGGACACTATGCAACTAAATCTTGCTTAAATATGAAATTACATAAGTTAGGCGATTCGTAAACACTTAGTTTCGAAGGCTAAAGTAAAACGTTTCACCAGCTTTGTAGCATGAACTGACAGAATATATAATTTTTTATTGTATGCAAATGTGTTTCTCACTTACCTTACATCAGACGTAAAGATGGGTCAAAATATTTAACTGACGAGGAGTACGCGCAACTGTCGCCACGAAAGTCGCTGACGAAACCAAAGAAGTCTCTTTGAATAGTTTTATGTGTTCACCACTAGGCTGTCGCGCTCACCATGAGAATAAAACGGTGGCCGCTGTACCCCCCCCCCCCCCCCCCCCTAGCGACTACAGCCGTCCTTGCTCCACCAACACTTTCATTCGTTACCATAAGCCGGTATTCTGCTACTGAGACATTCCTCCGTCTTTATAAGTACACAGTGCTCAAAGTAAATGTCGTATATTGCCGAAACTTTAATATTCAAAGATGTGATCCAGACAAGACATTGGTTTGTTTGTAACGTAATTCTAACGGAAACCGTCCATGTTCCTACAATGAGAGGGCAGTATGTGCAGTCTTTGCCACTTTGTCACACTTAAACACTGCAGTATCTGTGCTGTGTGTCATTACGAGAGCTGTGATGCTTCAAGATGATTCGGACAACAATAACATACAATAAGTGGCTGCCAAATGTCAGTCTAATGGAGCAGGGTACGAGACAGTTAATGTCACAGAAAATCTCGCTATGGGTCACAGTGATGTCTCTAAAATCCGGAGCAACTTTTTAGCGACAGGATCAGTTGAGGATCTCCGCAGAAGTGGCCGTAGAAGAAAAACAACAGGTGTGCAGGAGCAAGCCCTCAACACAATGCTATACGTCTGCGGTGGTAGTTCCAAAACAGCTAAAAGAGTGCAGTTGTCAATACAAAAGATACGAAACGGCTCCATGAGTGGTCACTACGTGCCACACAACCTCTAAAGGCTTCTGCTCTAAACCGGGTTCAGAATGCGTATCGCTTGGGCACGAAACCACTGTTTGTGGACTAGGCAACAGTGGGAAACAACGTAGTTTTCTGATGAGACCCGAATCACTCTCCACCCTGAAAATACTGACATTTGTGTGGAGGAAAAGAGGACGAGGTTTAGACCCTAACAATAACGTAGACCTCCACCTTTATTAAGGCGCTTCAATCATGTTTTGTGGTGGAATCATGTGTGCCTACAGTATACTCCATGTGATAATGCATGGGAGGATGAAGTACTGGGACATTATCATCGCACGCATTGTGTCTCCATTTGGTGAACATACTGGACGGGGCTTGCGCTGCTGGAGGACAATACACGCCTCCATCGACAGAATCTTGTGAACATCTTCCTTGTAGAGCATAGAATCATAGGGATGGAATGGACTACATATTCTCCAGGTCTCAAATGCATTAAGAAGGCATGAATCATGCCAAAACGAGCAGTTTCCAATCCTCCTATTAAAACATTTCGTAATTTTGGACCTAATTTTCATTCTGATAGTTAATGATGTAATGATGTCTAAGAAAGGAAAATCATGATATAGTTTTAAAAGAAGCTATAAGTTCGATATATGTTCAAAGACTGCAGATAACATACCGAAATTTATAGAAGTTGTAAAAGTGGTGAATGCAGCGTCACTGAGAATAAGTGAAAGAGCGCTGTTCTTATATCTTCTTCTTGCACTACCACCATCTGTCGTCTGGAGCTCGAGAAGAACGGATGTAAGTATCGTAGTTGTGGCTACATATTTGTTCGATAAAGATTATTTAAATCAATCTGTTGTGTCGGCTACGTTATTAATTCAAGTCATTACTTTGCCTTTTGATCATATAGGCTGATTTTTCCACATGTTACGGGCAAAAATTGCCGAGGTTGGCAATGGATTGTTCGGACTCGAACAATCGGACATAATGAATGTCCTTTCGTTAATTTCTTTTCAGTTAAGTGCTGTAACCAACTTGAGATATTTACTCCGATTAATTCTCGGCTGTATGCAATATTTTGAAATTAAAACTGCGCATGTGTTATCGGTTTCCGTTTCCGAACAATGACATCTGCCTACTTACTCAATTACATACTATCACCCAAATCTGCAAATGAAAATAAAGAGGGTGGAGTTTAATAAAGTAAGTTGTATTTGAGTAGGGGACTTCTTATGCCGCACCACGCTATGTAGCTTTTAGTAAAATAACCCACCCTCAACGAACATCCCCTCTATGTCGCCGCTGTTCTATAGTTGTAAATCGCCCCGCTTGTAAACTGTTAAATTCTTTCCACCCCTTTCAGTAACTCCTGATCTGGCTCTCATCTAGAGACCGGAGGGAAACGCTTCATTGCCCCACCAGAGATCCTACAGGCATCATAGAGGACACTGTGGAGAAATGGGACAATATCCCACGCCATTATCTAGAGAGTTTGGTAAGGAGTCTGCCTACCGCATTCTGAAGTATCTTCAGTTACAAGGAGGGCCAATTAGTTCACAAACAATGTGTTGTGCAAGATGATAGTGAGAAGAAACTGTAGTGATTGTCGTTGAATCTTTTGTAAAAATTTTTTTCGATTTTTGTCGGTGTTTATCAAGTGGAAATTTGTTGTTTTTTTTTTCTTTATTTTTGTTCTCTCATGACTGTACCAGACACAACAACATCAGTTTCATTTCCTATTATTTCCAGTAGTGACAACAAAGCAATATTCAACATTTTTTTTCGACCAGTGTACTTTTAAAACCGTAACATAACGAAGGGAGATAACAGAGGGAAAGGCGCGTGTATGGCGACAAGTGGCTCCCGCTTGCTGTTGAGGCGATCTGCACAGTGCCCGCTTTTTGGGATATGAATTGAGAGCGAGGGTGTTAAGTTCAAACGTGCCTGAGAAGACAAAGAAACTCAAGGTCTGATGTAACTGGAACCCTTGCTGAGCCTATACGTTAAAGAAAAACATTCGCGAATTTCTTCTCTGTTGCTGATATCCTCCGCAGTAACAAGCCATTCTGCAGAATTAAATGCCCTGTTACTTTTAAGAATATGCTGCAATACTTCTGTTTGTCAGTCTCGCAGTGTTTTTCCGAAAAGTAATGTACGTGGCTGGTTTTCGCTCTGCCAAACACTAAGACAAACATTCTCATCGTCTCTCATTCTCGCTACTTTCTCTCTTCATTTCTCAGTCACGCCACTTTCTCTGTCCTTATCTTCATTGATTTTATCACGTTCTTCTTTATCACTCTGTTCTGCATCATCTCTCACGTCCATTGCTACGAGCCCTCTTAGTTTTAATCTGCCTTCCTGTAACTTGTCTTTATTGTGTTCTACTCAGGAACGAAATTAAGCTGCGGTATTTTCTCTCTTTCTGCAGTGTATCAATCACTACATGTTTTATGATGTTGTATGTGGGGCGTTAATAACTAATGCAACACTTTTTTTCCTCAACAAATTTCGGTTCAGAAAATGCTGAATTTATTGTGGGATATCGTGGAATGTTCCCTCTTCAGCCCCTACAGTTTCATGAACTTCCTGTAGGTTGCGGAACTATACGTAGCCTTCAAAACGGCGTCTGTAACGTAGGTGCATTCATAACAGAGAGCTATCATTGAGTATCTTTTGGCAGAGCCTCGGAGATATTCATAAGCAATTGCAGAATGCCTATGGTGGCCTGGCAACAAAAGCACGGTGAGTCTTGGAGGAGACGTCTGTCATCACTGCAACAAGATCGCCCAAATCTCTCCGATCTCCCGCGTGCCGGCAGGCTGCACACAGCTTTCATTCCTGCGATGTAGGAACGTGTGGACACTCTCATTCGAGTTGGTCGACATATCGTAATCAAACACCCCGCTGCACACCACAGCGTGTCTGTTGGTAGTGCCGACACACTCGTCCACCAGTTGGGGTACTCAAAGGGGTGCACCCGCTAGATCCCTCTCCGCTTAACACAAGACCATAAAGATCGACGAAGGACCATCTGTGCGGAGCTGCTTGCACCTTACGAGGCTGATCGTAACAATTTTTTGCCAAATGAAACACGGCTTCATCACTTCGGACCGGCAACAAAACGACAGACCACCTCCCTTCAAAAAAAAAAAAAAGTTCAAAAGCGCACCTTCAGCTGATGAAGTCATAGCGACGGTGTTCTGGAACACTGAAGGTGTCATTCTGTTTGATGCCCTCTCTCATGGTGCAACTGTCAATTCTGAAGTGTAATGCGCTACGCTCAGGAAACTGAAGAACGTACTTCATCGTGTTCGTCGCCGATAAAATGCAAACGAACTTCACCTTCTCCGTGGCAACGCAAAGCCTCACAGAACTATGTGCACCAGAGAGTAGCTCACAATAGTTTATTGGACTGTTTCTCCTTATCCAACCTACAGCCCGGATCTCGCACCTTCCAAATTCCATCTGTTTGCGGGAAGCAGTACTTGGATGATAGGGAGATTATTGATGCAGCAAAATGTTGACTCCGACGTCGACCAGTAGAGAGGTACCATGCGGGCACACATTCACTCCGAGTAAAGTGGCATAAGGCCGTCACATTGAACGGAGATTAGGTTGAAAAATACATTTCTATGATGTATTGGAATCCTGAATAAAACCGATCTGTTTTCAGAAAAACATTTGTTGCGTTACTTATTGAACGCCCTCTTACATTTGTTGTGATTTATAGCACGGTTACCATAATGAATGTAATGTAAAATATATAGAATGCCTGGTGGTGAGTAATCTTGCTAGGTTAGATATATCTATAAATAAAAATAAATAAAACAAGGGTTGTTTGATAAGTTTGGCCAAAAAGCAAGAAAACATGCCTGTTTCGTAAACAGCTCGCCTTGCATCTCGACATAGTCTCCTTTGAGGGATACACACTTTGTCCAGCGATCTTCCAGCTCTTTCATCCCACAGGAAAAATAGGTTTTCTCGAACTCTGCAAAATACTCGTTGATTGAAATTATCGTTTCCACATTTGATGAAAATTTCTTCCCAGCAAGCCAAAGTTTAAAGTTAAGGCTTAAGGCTAAGTTTGATGAATAGAGTGGATGAGGAACCAATTAAAAGTGGAATTCATCAACTTTCGACATTGTCACCGCTGATGTGTGGGATGGTGCGTTATCCTTTTGAAAGAGCTCTTTCTGCGTGCCAACTTTGGTCTCTTTTCAGCCAACACAAGTTTCAAAAGATTCAACAATGAAGCAAAACAGGGTCCAGTTATGGTTTTGGCCCTTTAAAATAATCTGTGAGGATTATTCCTTGGCAATCCCTAAAAAACAGTGGTCAACACCCTACCAGGTGACAAAATGGTATTTACCATATTCGGTGCACTTTTATAAGCCTTTGTCTATTCTTTTGCCTGCCGTTTTGACTCAGGTGCGGTGGACGTTTAAATTCATTATTCCAAAAGCAAATGATCTTCAATGATGGTGCAGAGTCCACGTGAAATAATGAACAACTGTATCCTTCCGTACGAGCTCTCATTTCCCTTATTTTATCGTGGTGATCGTGTCAACAAAATATTTTCGCATTCGGAGGAGAAAGTTGGTGACTGGAATTTCGGTAGAAGATTCCGCCGCAACGAAAAACGCCTTTCTTTTAATGATTTCCAGCCCAAATCCTGTATCATTTCTGTGATACTCTCTCCCATATTTCGCAATAATACAAAACGTGCTGCCTTTCTTTAAACTTTTTCGATGTATTCCGTCAGTCCTACCTGGTAATGATCCCACACCGCGCATCAGTATTCTAAAAGAGGACGGACAAGCGCAGTGTAAGCAGTCTCCTTACTAGGTCTGTACATTTTCTAAGTGTCCTGCCAATAAAACGCAGCCTTTGGTGAGCCTTCCCCACATCATTTTCTATGTGTTCTTCCCAATTTAAGTTGTTCGTAATTGTAATACCTACGTATTTAGTTGAATTTATGGCTTTTAGATTAGACTGATTTATCGTGTAACCGAAGTTTAACGAGTTCCTTTTCGTACACATGTGGATGAGCTCACACTTTTCGTTATTTAGGGTCAACTGCCACTTTTCGCTCCATTCGGATATCTTTTCTAAATCGTTTTGCGGTTTGTTTTGGTCTTCTGATGACTTCAATAGTCGATAAACGACAGCGTCAAGTGGAAACAACCGAAGACGGATGCTCAGATTGTCTCCCAAATCGTTTATATAGATAAGGAACAGCAAAGGGTCTATAACACTACCTTGGGGAACGCTTGAAATCACTTCTGTTTTACTCGATGACTTTCCGTCAGTTACTACGATCTGTGACCTCTCTGACAGGAAATCGCAAATCAAGTCACATGTTGTTGTTATTGTTGTCTTCAGTCTTGAGACTGGTTTGATGCAGCTCTCCATGCTACTCTATCCTGTGCAAGCTTCTTCATCTCCCAGTAGCTACTGCAGCCGACATCCTTCTGAATCTGCTTAGTGTATTCATCTCTTGCTCTCCCTCTACGATTTTTACCATCCACGCTGCCCTCCAGTACTAAATTGGTGATCCCTTGATGCCTCAGAACATGTCCTACCAACCGATCCCTTCTTCCAATCAAGTTGTGCCACAAACTCCTCTTCTCCCCAATTCTATTCAATACCTCCTCATTAGTTATGTGATCTACCCATCTAATCTTCAGCATTCTTCTGTAGCACCACATTTCGAAAGCTCCTAATCTCTTCTTTTCTAAACTATTTATCGTCCACGTTTCACTTCCATACATGGCTACACTCCATACAAATACTTTCAGAAACGACTTCCTAACACTTAAATCAATACTCGATGTTAACAAATTTCTCTTCTTCAGAAATGCTTTCCTTGCCATTGCCAGTCTACATTTTATATCCTCTCTACTTCGACCATCATCAGTTATTTTGCTCACCAAATAGCAAAACTCCTTTACTACTTCAAGTGTCTCAGTTCCTAATCTAATTCCCTCAGCATCACCCGACTTAATTCGACTACATTCCATTATCCTTGTTTTGCTTTTGTTGGTGTTCATCTTATACCCTCCTTTCAGGACACTGTCCATTCCGTTCAACTGCTCTTCCAAGTCCTTTGCTGTTTCTGACAGGGTTACAATGTCATCGGCGAACCTCAAAGTTTTTATTTCTTCTCCATGAATTTTAATACCCACTCCGAATTTTTCTTTTGTTTCCTTTACTGCTTGCTCAATATACAGATTGAATAGCATCGGGGAGAGGCTACAACCCTGTCTCACTCCATTCCCAACCACTGCTTCCCTTTCATGTCCCTCGACTCTTATAACTGCCCTCTGCTTTCTGTACAAATTGTAAATAGCCTTTCGATCTCTGTATTTTACCCCTGCCACCTTCAGAATTTGAAAGAGAGTATTCCAGTCAACATTGTCAAAAGCTTTCTCTAAGTCTACAAATGCTAGAAACGTAGGTTTGCCTTTCCTTAATCTAGCTTCTAAGATAAGCCGCAGTGTCAGTATTGCCTCAAGTGTTCCAATATTTCTACGGAATCCAAACTGATCTTCCCCGAGGTCGGCTTCTACCAGTTTTTCCATTCGTCTGTAAAGATTTTGCAGCCGTGGCTTATTAAACTGATAGTTCGGTAATTTTTACATCTGTCAACACCTGCTTTCTTTGGAATTGGAATTATTATATTCTTCTTGAAGTCTGAGGGTATTTCGCCTGTCCCATGCATCTTGCTCACCAGACGGTAGAGTTCTGTCAGGACTGGCTCGCCAAGGCTGGCAGTAGTTCCAATGGAATGTTGTCTACTGCCGCGGCCTTTTTTCGACTCAGGTCTTTCAGTGCTCTGTCAATCTCTTCACGCAGTATCGTATCTCCCAGATCATCTTCATCTACATCCCCTTTCATTTCCATAATATTGTCCTCAAGTACATCGCCCTTGTATAGACCCTCTATATACTCCTTCCACCTTTCTGCTTTCCCTTCTTTGCTTAGAACTGGGTTTTCATCTGAGCTCTTGGTATTCATACAAGTGGTTCTCTTTTCTCCAAAGGTCTCTTTAATTTTCCTGTAGGCAGTATCTATCTTACCCCAAGTGAGATAACCCTCTACATCCTTACATTTGTCCTCTGTCCGTCCCTGTTTAGCCATTTTGCACTTTCTGTCGATATCATTTTTGAGGCGTTTGTATTCCTTTTTGCCTGCTTCACTTACTGCGTTTTTGTATTTTCTCCTTTCATCAATTAAATTCATTATCTCTTCTGTTACCCAAGGATTTCTACTAGCCCTCGTCTTTTTACCTACTTGATCCTCTACTCCCTTCACTATTTCATTCCTCAAAGCTACCCATTCTTCTTCTACTGTATTTCTTTCCCCCATTCCTGTCAATTGTTCCCTTATGCTCTCCCTGAATTTCTGTACAACCTCTGGTTTAGTCAGTTTATCCAGGTCCCATCTCCTTAAATTCCCACCATTTTGCAGTTTCTTCAGTTTTAATCTACAGTTCATAACCAATAGATTGTGGTCAGAGTCCACATCTGCGCCTGGAAATGTCTTACAATTTAAAACCTGGTTCCTAAGTCTCTGTCTTACCATTATGTAATCTATCTGAAACCATTTAGTATTTCCAGGGTTCTTCCATGTATACAACCTTCTTTCATGATTCTTGAACCAAGTGTTAGCTATGATTAAGTTATGCTCTGTGCAAAATTCTACCAGGCGGCTTCCTCTTTCATTTCTTAGCCCCAATCTATATTCACTTACTACGTTTCCTTCTCTTCCTTTTCCTACTGTCGAATTCCAGTCACCCATGACTATTAAATTTTCGTCTCCCTTCACAACCTGAATAATTTCTTTTATCTCATCATACATTTCATCAATTTCTTCATCATCTGCAGAGCTAGTTGGCATATAGACGTGTACTACTGTAGCAGACGTGGGCTTCGTGTCTATCTTGGTCACAATAATGCGTTCACTATGCTGTTTGTAGTAGCTTACCCGCACTCCTATTTTTTATTTATTATTAAACCTACTGCTGCATTACCTCTATTTGATTTTGTATTTATAACACTGTATTCACCTGACCAAAAGTCTTGTTCCTCCTGCCACCGAACTTCACTAATTCCCACTATATCTAACTTTAACCTATCCATTTCCCTTTTTAAATTTTGTAACCTACCTATCCGATTAACGGATCTCACATTCCACGCTCCGATCCGTAGAACACCAGTTTTCTTTCTCCTGATAACGACGTCCTCCTGAGTAGTCCCCGCCCGGAGATCCGAATGGGGGACTATTTTACCTCCGGAATATTTTACCCAAGAGGACGCCATCATCATTTAGTCATACAGTAAAGCTGCATGCCCTCGGGAAAAATTACGGCTGTAGTTTCCCCTTGCTTTCAGCCGTTCGCAGTGCCAGCACAGCAAGGCCGTTATGATTAGTGTTACAAGGTCAGATGAGTGAATCATCCAGACTGTTGCCCCTGCAACTACTGAAAAGGCTGCTGTCCCTCTTCAGGAACCACGCGTTTGTCTGGCCTCTCAACAGATATCCCTCCATTGCGGTTGCACCTACGGTACGGCTATCTGTGTCGTTGAGGCACGCAAGCCTCCCCACCAACGGCAAGGTCCATGGTTCATGTGTGTGGGGGGGGATCAAGTCACATAACTGAGACGGTTTTCCATAAGCACGCAATTTTACTACGAACTTCTTGTGTGGTACAGTGTGAAAAGCCTTCTGGAAATCCAGGAATACGGAATCTATCTGAAATCGCTCGTCAGTAGCACTCAGCACTTCATGTGAATAAAGAGCTAATTGTGTTTCACAGGACTGTGTGTCAATAGACCTTTTCCTTCGAGGTAATTCATAATGTTCGAATACAATATATGTTCTAAAATCCTGCTGCATATCGACGTTAACGACATGGGCCTATTATTTACTGGATTACTCCTACTACCTTTCTTGAATATTGGTATGACCTATGCAACTTCCCAGTCTTTGGGTACGGATCTTTCATCGAGCGAACGGTTGTATATGATTGTTTAGTATGGAGCTAATGCATCAGCATACTCCTAAAGGAACCTAATTGGTATACAGTCTGGACCAGAAGATTTGCTTTTATTAAGTGGTTTGAGTTGCTTCACTATTCCGAGGATGTTTATTTCTACGTTACCCATGTTGGCAGCTGTTCTCGATTCGAGTTCTGGAATATTTACTTCGTCTTCTTTTGTGAAGGCATTTCGGATGACCGTGTTTCGTAACTCTGCTTTGACAGCACTGTCTTCGATAGTATCTCCATTGTTATTGCGCAGAGAAGGCATTGATTGTTTGTTGCCACTAACATACTTCACATACGACCAGAATCTCTTTGGATTTCCTGCCAGGTTTCGAGACAAAGTTTCGTTGTGGATACTGTTATAGGCGTCTCGCATTAAACTCCGCGCTAAGAGTCGAGCTTCTGTAAAGGATCGCCAATCTTGAGGATTTTGGGTCTGTTTAAATTTGGCATGTTTGTTTCGTTGTTTCTGCAACAGTGTTCTAACCCGTTTTGTGCACCAAGGAGGATCAGTTCCGTCGTTTGTTAGTTTATTTGGTATAAGCCTCTCAAGTGCTAGCGATACTATTTCTTTGAATTCAAGCCACATTGGTCTGCACTTATATTATTAATTTGGAATGAGTGTAGATTGTCTCTCAGGAAGGCGTCAAGTGAATTTTTATCTGTTTTTTTTTTTTTTGAATAGGTATATTTTTGATTATATTCGAGGATTTGGGGATTACAATATTCAATCTCGCTACGACAACGCTGTGTTCACTAATCCCTGAATCGGTTTTGATGCTGGTTATTAACTCAGGATTATTTGTTGCGAAGAGGTCAAGTGTGTTTTCACAACCGTTTACTATTCGCATGGGCTCATGAACTAACTGCTCGAAATAATTTGCAGAGAGTGTGTTTAGCACAATTTCGGATGATATTTTATGCGTACATCTGGAATTAAACATATATTTTCGCCAACATATCGAGGGGAAATTAAAGTCACCACCAACTATTATCGAATAAGTCGGGTACGTATTTGAAATCAAACTCAAGTTTTCTTTGAATCTTTCAGCAACTGTATCATCTGAAGTGGGAGGTCGATAAAAGGATCCAATTATTATTTTATTCCGGTTTCCAACAGTGACCTCTGCCAATACTAACGCACAGGAAGTATCTACTTCAATTTCGCAACGAGTTAAATTACTTCTAACAGCAACAAACACGACACCGCCAACCGTGTTTAGCCTATCTTTTCGGAACACCGTTAGATTTCGGCTGAGCTTACATCCGGATTTAGCCAGGTTTCAGTGCCTATAACGATTTGAGCATCAGTGCTTTCTATTAGCGCTTGGAGCTCTGGTACTTTCCCAACACAGCTACGACAATTTACAACTGTTATACCAATGGTTCCTGTATCTATGTTCTTCCTGTGTTCAGCCTGCACCCTTTGTGACTGAAGCCCATCTTCTGTTTTCCCGAGACCCTCTAACCTAAAAAACCTCCCAGTCCACGCCACACAGCCCGTGCTACCCGTGAAGCCGCCTCCTGCGTATAGTGGACACCTGACCTATTCAGCGGAACCCGAAACCCAACCACTCTTTGGCGCAAGTCGAGGAATCTGCAGCCTGGTGATAATGTGATTAAACTAACATCTCGGCGTTGTTCGTGATGCTGGATGCATGACTTTGTGGCTGTCTGGGTGTAGTAGTATGAGAAGTGATATAATCCATTTTAAAGATGAAGTGAAAAGGAGGTGATGTGGGTTTTCGTGGAACATTGTTTGGAAAACGTGATTGGGAAGCGTAGGAAAGCCGACAATGAACCAAGCTAAATGGGACGAGAGGAATGTAGGGAAGAAAGGCCCTGAAGCAGGGAGGGGAAGGGCGATTCTGATAAATCAGAATGGTTGAGTATATCTGGGCCGTTTTGTTTATCAGGTAGGAGGTAGTGACCGAAGTTTCATTGGAATAGGGTGTGTAGGACGTGTAGATTGGGGTAATTTGTTGGTGTAAGTATCGAAAGTACAAGGATGGAAAATATTGGAAAAATCTTTTGTGGTGGTGTCGAGGAAATGAATGGGATTCGAAGGTACACATTGTATTAGTGGAGAAGTTAATGAACTGACAAATTATTCACACAAGGGATTGTAAGTGGTTGTGGAACATTAGGCCGGGTGCATGCTATTCAAAGATTGGAAGATAGCGATAGAATTTCTGTGAAGAAGAAATCCAGGAAGATAGTTGAGGTCAAGGCTTTTTAGGTTTGTGGAAAGGCAGATACATGCAGTCACCACGTTTCTCCGGTTAGCGATTGTAGTAGTTTTAGTGTATGTTGAGTTTTCTGTTGCCGAGTCAATAGGTGGGGGTTCCATGATCTACTCTCCCTCAAGCGAATTCTGTGTCGACTTATTAATATCGCCCCTCTAAGAAGGGGTACGCCTTTGAATCTCTTACATTTTCTTAATACTTGACGCCACATTGAAAAATGTTTCCTCCTTGATATTCTATGCGAGTACACTACTGTGCTTGTGCTAGCATATTCCCATCGCGTTACCAACTCTCTAAATTCTTTCCTAACGAAAGTTTAACCACTTATCTCTCCATCAAGATGATATAGGCACATTGCTTTACTCATCTTTTTTGATTTATGAGAAAAATTCTATGTCAGGATCTTAATTGTTAAGTGATAGCTGATTGGATTCGATTGTTGTAAATAGAGAGATGGAAACCATGGGGCTGACACAGGTAAAATAGCAAGGAGGATAATTACTGCTCGGTAAAATGCCTGAGTTGACCTGTAGGCCAGAATGCGAAGGTGAACGTATTAATTTTTTGTTGTACTTTCATCCGTCTCTACGGTTTGGAACGCGGGTTCATCAGACACTGGCACCAATATCCCTTTCTTTAACCTGAATATTTAATTAAAAGATGAAACATTTGCATATGTGTTTACAATTAAGATGTTCTTGAGTGGTTTTAAAATAAAATTACACTGGTAAATTTCTTAGTTTTTATTAAACAATAACTAGAGGAAAACTGAAGAACAATGATACAAAAGCTATGAAATGAAATGAAAAAAGCGACGACGTTATTAGCAAGGAGAACCCATCTGCGGTTGCTCGATCCCTTGGCTCAAGTCTCTCTATCCTTATCGTAAACTTCGTCAATACTAAAAGTACGGTAAGTAATGACATCACGACTACTAAAACTTTCAAGGCCACCAATATTCTCAATACGTCCACAGCGAACAATAGCCACTATAAAATATCTGGAACCTTGACTGAAAGCATCAGACTTTATAATGGAGACATTCAAAATACCACCTACAAACACACAAGGACAATCAACCATGGAAACTAGTGCGCCTTTGTGAAGAAATGATTAGGTCAACACTCCTTGCCTAAGTGAAGAAATGTATAATCTGGACAGGATCGGATCAGGGATTCCGCAGTCTAAAAGCGGCGAAGCTAACCACTAGACCACGGGCTGCAGGCATAAGAAAGCTGTATCAATAGATGGTGTAGGCAGGTAACAATATAAAGTAATGCATATAAAGTGAAAGTCGAAGGACCTGAAAAGGGAAACGAGAGGGGAGGGAACGTGATACTTTCCGTACGGTTCTAGGGACTGCATTTATGCAATGGGATACGGTGCGCTGTAACTGCAGAGAAGAGATGAGCATTAGGATGGATGGTAGGAAACAGAAAGGGAGTATGGGATCATGAGTGGACAGGACCATAATATAAAGGGCTAAGGAAATAAAACTCCCTGGCAGATTAAAACTGTGTGCCGGACCAAGACTCAAACTCTGGACCTTTTCCTTTAGCGTGCAAGTGCTCTACCATCTGAGCTACCCAAGCACGACTCACGCCACGTCCTCACAGCTTCACTTCTCCAGTACCTCGCCTCCTACCTTCCAAACTTTACAGAAGCTCTCCTGCGAACCATGCAGATCTAGCACTCCTGAAAGAAGGGATATGCAGAGACATGGCTTTGCCACAGAATGGGGGATGTTTCCAGGATGCGATTTTCACTCTACAGCGGAGTGTGGGCTGATATGAGGTCCCGAGTTCGAGTCTCGGTCCGGCACACAGTTCTAATCTACCAGGGAGTTTCATATCAGCGCACACTCCGCTGCAGATTGAAAATCTCATTCTGGGCTAAGGAAAGTTGGAGACGACAACCGGTGCCCCAGTATTGACTGGGGTTGGTAGATTGGATAAAAATCACGGAGAATTTCATTGTCTGAGAGCCGGTTGAAGTGTCGTTGGAAGATGGTATGGATTGTGTAGATATATACTACTGTTAAAGAAAATTAATACACTCTTTTAAAGGTTTCCAATTCAATCAAGATTTGTTGTGGCAGTGGTGCACGTGAAGTACGTGAAATGACTACATTTACAGATCAATACTGGTTCTGAGGTACTCATTATCGACCCATGCTAAAACACCCATATTAGTATGCGCTGTAGCCGCACGGGCAGCAATACAGGCACTGGATCTGGCATCCAGTCGATAGTATAAATGGCAAACTCTGTCCTGGGATACGTTATGCCACGCCTGCTAGCTGGTCTTGTAATTCTGTAAGAGTTGTTGGTTGACGAGTCGAATGAGTCATTCTCCGTCACATCATATCACACACGTGCTCGAATAGAGATAAGTCCGGAGATTATGCTAGCCAGAAAAGTTGCTGCACGTCTTGCAGAGCATGTTGAATTTCGCGGGCAGTGTGTGGGAGAGCATTATCCTGTTGGAACAACGTATCATTTTCCTATTGCAAGAGAAGGAGGCTAAGAAATTTCTGCAGGTATTGAACGCCGGTTAACGTTCCCTACAGAAACACGAAAGGTGAATGAGAGTTGTAACATACTACACCCTGATCATAAAGCCTGGTGTGGGGCAGTGTGTCTTGGACGAATGCACTCTACGAGTCAGCGCTCACCAGGTCTACGTTGATTTGCAAACAAGACCACCTGTGTGCCGGCAGAATCTGCTTTCATCGCTAAACACCACGGCGAGCCACTCCATTTTCCAAGTGATCCATTGATGGCACCAGTCGAATCGTGTAAGTCGATTCTATGGCGTGAATGGACGACAGGCTAGAGCTGTGCATGCCTGTAGTCCCACTGCTAATAACTGGTTTGCAACAGTTCGTCTTGACATACACTCCTGGAAATTGAAATAAGAACACCGTGAATTCATTGTCCCAGGAAGGGGAAACTTTATTGACACATTCCTGGAGTCAGATACATCACATGATCACACTGACAGAACCACAGGCACGTAGACACAGGCAACAGAGCATGCACAATGTCGGCACTAGTACAGTGTATATCAACCTTTCGCAGCAATGCAGGCTGCTATTCTCCCATGGAGACGATCGTAGAGATGCTGGATGTAGTCCTGTGGAACGGCTTGCCATGCCATTTCCACCTGGCGCCTCAGTTGGACCAGCGTTCGTGCTGGACGTGCAGACCGCGTGAGACGACGCTTCATCCAGTCCCAAACATGCTCAATGGGGGACAGATCCGGAGATCTTGCTGGCCAGGGTAGTTGACTTACACCTTCTAGAGCACGTTGGGTGGCACGGGATACATGCGGACGCGCATTGTCCTGTTGGAACAGCAAGTTCCCTTGCCGGTCTAGGAATGGTAGAACGATGGGTTCGATGACGGTTTGGATGTACCGTGCACTATTCAGTGTCCCCTCGACGATCACCAGTGGTGTACGGCCAGTGTAGGAGATCGCTCCCCACACCATGATGCTGGGTGTTGGCCCTGTGTGCCTCGGTCGTATGCAGTCCTGATTGTGGCGCTCACCTGCACGGCGCCAAACACGCATACGACCATCATTGGCACCAAGGCAGAAGCGACTCTCATCGCTGAAGACGACACGTCTCCATTCGTCCCTCCATTCACGCCTGTCGCGACACCACTGGAGGCGGGCTGCACGATGTTGGGGCGTGAGCGGAAGACGGCCTAACGGTGTGCGGGACCGTAGCCCAGCTTCTTGGAGACGGTTGCGAATGGTCCTCGCCGATACCCCAGGAGCAACAGTGTCCCTAATTTGCTGGGAAGTGGCGGTGCGGTCCCCCACGGCACTGCGTAGGATCCTACGGTCTTGGCGTGCATCCGTGCGTCGCTGCGGTCCGGTCCCAGGTCGACGGGCACGTGCACCTTCCGCCGACCACTGGCGACAACATCGATGTACTGCGGAGACCTCACGCCCCACGTGTTGAGCAATTCGGCGGTACGTCCACCCGGCCTCCCGCATGCCCACTATACGCCCTCGCTCAAAGTCCGTCAACTGCACATACGGTTCACGTCCACGCTGTCGCGGCATGCTACCAGTGTTAAAGACTGCGATGGAGCTCCGTATGCCACGGCAAACTGGCTGACACTGACGGCGGCGGTGCACAAATGCTGCGCAGCTAGCGCCATTCGACGGCCAACACCGCGGTTCCTGGTGTGTCCGCTGTGCCGTGCATGTGATCATTCCTTGTACAGCCCTCTCGCAGTGTCCGGAGCAAGTATGGTGGGTCTGACACACCGGTGTCAATGTGTTCTTTTTTCCATTTCCAGGAGTGTATCTTGCTTAAAAAGCTTATCTGTGCTTTGGTAACTGTACAATTTACCAGTGCTGCTATTATAATAGGACGATCCTCGTGGGCGTCTGCGAAGCGTGGACGTGCAGGAACTCGTCTAGGGGTATGAGAATGTTCAAGCTACTACTGATACCAGCATATTTGTGCAATGACACGCAGTACGTCCAACTTGCGTGTCCATTCTCCGAAAGGACCATCCTGCCAGTCGGGAGGACACAGTTCGACACCTCTCAAATTCACTCAATTGGTTGTAGGAAGCAGGAACACAGCCGCCTGTTTGCTTCATACATCTGCATCACACTGAGCCTTCTGGCTGTCTGCATCTACATCTACATCTACATGGTTACTCTGCAATTGACACTTAAGTGCCTGGCAGAGGGTTCATCGAACCACTTTCATACTACTTCTCTACCATTTCACCCTCAAATGGCGCGTGGGAAAAAGGAACACCCAAATCTTTCCGATCGAGCTCTGTTTTCTCTTATTTTATTATGATGATCATTTCTCCCTACATAGGTGGGTTTCAACAAAATATTTTCGCATTCGGAAGAGAAAGTTGGTGATTGAAATTTCGTAAATAGATCTCGCTGCAAAGAAAACCGCCTTTGTTTTAGTGACTGCCACCCCAACTCGCGTATCATATCAGTGACACTCTCACCCCTATTGCGCTATAACACGAAACGAGCTGCCCTTCTTTGCACTTTTTCGAAGTCCTCCGTCAGTCCTACCTGGTAAGGATCCCACACCGTGCAGCAATATTCCAGCAGAGGACGGACAAGTGTAATGTAGGCTGCATCCTTAGTGGGTTTGTCGCATCTTCTAAGTGTTCTGCCAACAAAGCGCAGTCTTTGTCTCGCCTTCCCCACAATATTATCTATGTGGTCTTTCCAATTTAAGTCACTCGTAATTGTAATTCCTAGGTACTTAGTCGAATAGACAGCCCTTTAGATTTGTGCGATTTATCGTATACCCAAAATTTATCGGATTTCTTTTGGTACCCATGTGGATGACCTCGCACTTTTCTTTGTTTAGTGCCAAATGCCACTTTTCGCACCATACAGAAATTCTCTCTAGATCATTTTGTAACTGGAACTGATCGTCTGATGATTTTACTAGACGGTAAATTACAGCATTTGCAAACAATCTAAGGGAGCTGCGCCCAGATTATCACCTAGATAATTTATGTAAATCAAGAACAGCAGAGGGCCTATGACACTACCTTTCACTTCTGTTCTGCGAACTGACCTCTCTGAGAGGAAATCACGAATCCAGTTACACAACTGAGACGATACTCCATACGGGCGCAAATTGATTAATAGTCACTTGTGAGGAACGGTATCAAAAGCCATCTCGAAATCTAGGAAAATGGAGTCGATCTGAGATCCCTTGTCGACAGCACTCATTACTTCATGGGAATAAAGAGCTAGCTATTAATGGGTAAACACAGATGGCGCACTGGTAGGTACGGCACTACGCTATCTGTTGGCGGCAACGACGAAACCGTTATGAGTAAAACATCGGTTATCCTCCAGCTGGCATATGCCGTCAACCGATCAAAATCCACTTTGTCTTTCGAGGTGTACTATTTTTTTTTCCGGCAGTGTAGCTTCGAGTAATGTGGCGGCGTGGACGCGGTAGCATACCTGGACCGTAAATTAGAGGATCAACAGGAACGCTACATCCCTCATCGTGGTGACTTCCCCCAGAAGTGATTCGAATGAGAGGGAGTTCAACAATTCCGCGGCGTAACAGCAAAGTACACTACTGGCCATTAAAATTGCTACACCAAGAAGAAATGCATATGATAAACGGGTATTCATTGGACAAATATATTATACTACAACTGACATGTGATTACATTTTCACGCAATTTGGGTGCATAGATCCTGAGAATTCAGTACCCAGAACAACCACCTCTGGCCGTTATAACGGCCTTGATACGCCTGGGCATTGAGTCAAACGGAGCTTGGATGGCGTATACAGGTACAGCTGCCCATGCAGCTTCAACACGATACCACAGTTCATCACTGGCGTATTGTGACGAGCCAGTTGCTCAGCCACCATTGAGCAGACGTTTTCAGTTGTTGAGAGATCCGGAGAATGTGCTGGCCAGGGCAGCAGTCGAACATTTTCTCTATCCAGAAAGGCCCGTACAGGACCTGCAACATGCGGTCGTGCATTATCCTGATGATATGTAGGGTTTCATAGGGATCGAATGAAGAGTAGAGCCACGGGTCGTAACACATCTGAAATGTAACGTCCACTGTTCGAAGTGCCGTCAGTGCGAACAAGAGGTGACCGAGACGTGTAACCAATGGCACCCCAAACCATCACGCCGGGTGATACGCCAGTAGGGCGATGACGAATACACGCTTCCAATATGCGTTCACCGCGATGTCACCAAACACGGATGCGACCATCATGATGCTGTAAACAGAACCTGGATTCATCCGAAAAAATGACGTTTTGCCAGTCGTACACCCAGGTTCGTCGTTGAGTACACCATCGCAGACGCTCCTGTCTGTGATGCAGCGTCAAGGGTAACCGCAGCCATGGTCTCCGAGCTGATAGTACATGCCGCTGCAAACGTCGTCGAACTGTTCGTGTAGATGGTTGTTGTCTTGCAAACGTCCCCATCTGTTGACTCAGGGATCTAGACGTGGCTGCACGATCCGTTACAGGCGTGCGGATAAGATGCCTGTCATCTCGACTACTAGTGATATGAGTCCGTTGGGATCCAGCACGGCGTTCCGTATTACCCTCCTGAACCCACCGATTCCATATTCTGCTAACAGTCATTGGATCTAGACCAACGCGAGCAGCAATGTCGCGATACGATAAACCGCAATTGCGATAGGCTTCAATCCGACCTTTATCAAAGTCGGAAACGTGATGGTACGCATTTCTCCTCCTTACACGAGGCATCACAACAACGTTTCACCAAGCAACGCCGGTCAACTGCTGTTTGTGTATGAGAAATCGGTTGGAAACTTTCCTCATGTCAGCACGTTGTAGGTGTCGCACCGGCGCCAACCTTGTGTGAATGATCTGAAAAGCTATTCATTTGCATATCACAGCATTTTGTTCCTGTCGGTTAAATTCGTGTCAGTAGCACGTCATCTTCGTGGTATAACAATTTTAATGGCCAGTAGTGTAGTTTCGGGGTACGCAAGCGTTCGAAGGCGATCTGTGATAGACACGCTCCCTGGCTATGCAGCCGTCGAATCACTCGGGCGTACGAGCACCCTCGGCCAGCGGCAGGTTATCGAATGCGAATTCCCGGCGGCGCGAGGGCGGGTGCGCTGCATTATGCAGCGGTCCCTGGACGCGCCTTGCTGGACTCGATTAGCGGCTGCTGGTAAATAATGCAGCCACCAGATGGCGCCAGGCGGGGCCGCAGCCGCAGGCAGCCGGGGCCGTGCGCCAGATGCATTCACGTGCTCCAGGCGCTGGAGGGTGCCTGTCTCGACGGTACCCCAATAGCGCGCCTGAAGAAGGTGAAGAATTGGGGTGTAATGCCTGGGAGCTAACAAGGAACCCCTTGAGAGGTAGGTCGCAAGTTTAATCTTTAGTAACAATTATGACAGGAAAAACATTAGCTGCTAATGACTCAACATGTGCATCAGGAGGGCGACGGAAAATGATTGTCTGAGAGTTGTACACATCAACACTCTATGGGATGTATGTATGACACTTTAAAAAATGGACATCGTCGGCATTCAAAGAAATGATCAAAACAGACCATTCACTTGCACCAAGAACACCGAATGAAAATTGGCGCACTGCACTTATCACAAAAATTCGCACCATCAAGATCGAGGCGAACTCCCTGGGAGTTGCAAACAGCTCTTAAAGGATGCGTATAGAATCACATTGCTGTAAAGGGCTGATGAGAACTGGTGGAATGTGATGGCATGCAACCGAATGCGATACAGTCTATCGTGGAGACTGTATCGAAACTGGCTGTCCTTTAAGGCGTAGCTGCAAATAGTGGGATAATATCCAGAATGAGATTTTCACTCTGCAGCGTGTGCGCTGATATGAAGCTGTGTACCGCACTTGGAAATTTGGAAGGCAGGAGACGAGATACTGGCAGAAGTAAAGCTGTGAGGACGGGGCCTGAGTCGTGCTTGGGTAGCTCAGACGGTAAAGCCGGCCCATTTTCCCAATCTTGCTTGCTTGCTGTGACGTTAATATTCTATACTGCCCTTGCAAGATCTCGCACAAGAGAAAGAATCGTAGGTAGCAGAGCTCCTCCAACTTCTCTCAACACAATAAGTAACTTTTCAACCAATTTACCATCCATATTTACTGTGGTGTCACCGCCAGACACCACACCTGCTAGGTGGTAGCCTTTAAATCGGCCGCGGTCCGTTAGTATACGTCGGACCCGCGTGTCGCCACTATCAGTGATTGCAGACCGAGCGCCGCCACACGGCAGGTCTAGTCTAGAGAGACTCCCCAGCATTCGCCCCAGTTGTACAGCCGACTTTGCTAGCGATGGTTCACTGCCTACATACGCTATCTTTTGCAGAGACGACAGTTTAGCATAGCCTTCAGCTACGTCATTTGCTACGACCTAGCGAGGCGCCATATTCAGTTGCTATTGATATTGTGAATCATGTACCTTCAAGAGCGACGTTCATCATTAATGGATTAAAGTTAAGTATCAAACTAATTACGTCCGCTTTTCGGATTCTAGTTCCTTGTCATGTTCCAGACCTCACGTCAGTACAGTCCTTCCCTCCTCACGCCAGCCTGCGTGAGCTAAAACGCGTGCATTTCGGCCTACACTCGTAAAACGGTGTTGGCTCTTCTGCCAACACAACATTTACAATCGGCATAATTCTGTACAAAAGCAATAATGCATTGATGTTAGATGATCTTGATACAACTCTCTTGGTTCCTCTAATTTCCAGTGTTGATTTCATATACATTTTCTCTTCAAATCCCGATTCGTCGGAGTTGAAAACAAATTCCTTACTGACGATGGTATAAGTTTGTTTATTTCATCTGATTCCGTAGTTTCTTGTGCATCGTCAAGCTGACGCTTTGTTTTCCGATTCTGTAGCACTGTTCGACGTTATGCAATAATCCACTGCTTGCCTTTAAATCACTGTGGTCTATGTCGCGCGCGGTATGTGCATAACGTAGTAGCTCCTCTAAATAGTATCGAGTATCCTTGAAACGCACACACGCTAGTTCTTGTAATAAGGGCTTCTTGTCTTCCCTTAAATATCCATAATTTTACTTAGACGCTACGCTGTCACATTTCTGTGGACCTTTTCCAAATCTGTTGATAATTTTTTTTCACTATTCTGCACATTAACTTCCAGCATGTAATTATGTTTAATACCTGCTCCTTGGACAACGACTGTCCTTTATTAAGCTTCAATGGAGTCGGGATTTGTGGCTCTCTGACGAACAAGCATGATGAAATATATCGCTCGATACCTGCATCAGTATTACTTACATTTGTTACGCACGTATCGTCATCATTGCACTCTTCCTATACATTGTCCGCACAGCCGAACGTACACGGCTCCACACAGTCCACTGACTCATCTTGCACAAACACTAATTTTTCATCTGCCACTTCTTTCTCCCTCTGAGAAATTCCTTGGGTTCTTTTCTGACGAAATGTCAACTTCAATAACTGTTTTTGTAGGTCTAATGCAATGTTTGGCTTCTTCATCATTGCCATTGCTCTTCTTTGTGTCAATGCCAGTAGCACTGTAGCTCCGCTGTAAAGTAATAGTCGACTAAGCAGCTCAACTACGTTGCCTAGTCTCATGCTGTGCTTACCGTTCGATAACTCCAGTCCTCCCCCCCCCCCTGTTGCCATAATCAGCTGACATTGTGGTTCCACGATAGACAATATGCGGGTCGTAGAATGCCGTAAACGTCATTCGACTTTTGCGACCTGTCGCTGAAAGGGTTTCTTGTAAGATTTTACGAATATACTGTATGTATATTAGTATAATCGAGTATGACCAATTATGTGACTGGGCTCAGTATAGTGAAAAGATGCATACTTCTAGGGGAGAGAGTTGAATCTAGAGAATCGTGTATCTTGGAACACATGGTATTATTTCGTTGGTACTTCAGTCTAGTGACTGATTTTAGAACGATAAGAAGGAATACACGGTAGACACTGTCATAAGCAGCCATTGTCTATAGTCTTTGTTGTTTTTTGATATGAGATTGCGTTTTGTGCAGCATTGGTAAATGTTTCGCGTTGTATAATATGTATAATATGTTGCATCTGTTTGTATCATATTGTCAACTCTTAGGTACAAAACTTTTTGGTGAGTGAATTGCTATATTTTTGAAGTATTTGTTTAACGTCTCTTTAGTAAAGGCATTCTTCGTCGGTCGTGCATCATTTTGTACCTTGAACGAGAAGGTCTTTTACTGCGGAACATGTGATACTTTCAAATGAACTGAGGTTCTTTAATGTCTTAACAATTCTATCTAACTTTAAAATGAATATTTGTGTTTGCTTCCAATAGCTTCTGTTTCAAAAGTATTTAACTAGTAATTGGTTTTTGATAATACTTCCGCTTAATTTGATTTCTTTTACTGATTATTTGTGTATAGTACAGTAACAATGTAAGAGAAAGATGATTAAATATAGTGTTTACAGAATTTTCTCGATTGTAACACTTAAATTTCAGTACAATGACCATGTTGTACCTTGGAATATATTTTCACATTTGAAAAAATCTTAATTTTCTGGGGTAAATTTCGTATTTTCAGAAGAAGCCTGCAGTACTTAAAAAGTGAATGCCGTCCTTTAAAAATGGGACATGAAAATATATTTAACTTCTATTACAGAGCTGGCTAGTGACAGGAATCTAAAGAGTGTACCAAGGTACAACACTCGCTTCTGCTGTCTTTCTTATAATTTTTTTGAGCAATCACTCTTCTGAGTGCTTTTATGCGGCGTGGCAAGAATTTCTCTCCTCCACAAACTTCTTCATCTTGGAGTAGCATTTGCACACAATATCCTAAGTTATTTGCTAACTTTATTCCAACCTGTGTTCCTCTACAGTTTTTACACTCCACAGCAGCCTTTAGTACGATTGAAGTTATCTCCTGATGTCTTAACAATTATCATCCTGTCCCATCTTGTCAGTGTTTTCCATATGCACCTTTCTTGGCAGATGCTGTGGCGTACCTTACCCTCAGAGCACCCAATTTTTAACATTATTCTGTACACCACATCTCAAATGTCTCGATTCTCTTTTGTTCCAGTTTTCTCATAGTACATGATTGACTACCACACAATTCTGTGCTCCAAACGTACATTCTCAGTAATTTATTCCTCACATAAGGCCTATGTTTGATACTAGTAGACTTCTCTTGGGCAGGAAAGCCCTCCTTGCCTGCTCTGATATGTTTTTTATGTCCTCCTTGGTTCGCCCTTCATGGGTTATTTTACTTCCAAGGTTGGAGAATTCCGTAACTTCTTCTACTTCGTGACCACGAATTTTGATGTTAAATATCTCGCTGTTCTCATTACTTTTGGCTTTCTCCAGTTTACTGTCAATCCTTATCCTGTACTCATTAGACTGTTCATTCCATTCAACAGTTGCAGTAATTCTTCTACACCTTCAATGAGGACAGCAATGTCATCAGAGAATCTTTTCACTGATATCCTCTAACCTTGAATTTTAACCTCATTCTTAAACCTCTTCTTTGTCGTCGTTAATTCGTCCTATAGATACAGATTCAACAGAGGAGCGATAGACTGCTTTCCTGTATTACACCCTTGTTAATGGAGCACTTATTCTTGGTCTTCCAGTTTCCTGCTGTACGTAAAAATAAGTAGTTACAGACATGTCCTCCCAAAAATTCGTTACATGATCACCCAAAAAGCTTACCCATTCGTCTGTTGAGACTTTATAATGGCATCATTGTCCCACTGCTGCCAAAATTCAGCACATATATTTATTGACCAACACCCAATGTAGAAACCCATCCACCTACCAGTCTTTGTATACCCACTTTATGCGTAATCAAACATCCACTTACACAAGCAATACATGTAACTTGCTCCATCCATCTTATCCTCAAAGGGTGTATCACAACGTCCATTGAGAACACAGTTATCATCAAATTTTACGACGATTCACTTCCTCTCAACTCCCTCCACAGTCGCAGACATCATGAGGTTCCTATCCAACAAAAGATCCACCTATTACATAGACAGCACACACCTCCACAAATCTCCATTTTTTCCCCATTCTGTACTTCATTTAGACGTCGACACCACTTTACAACGGTATTGATACTGTTGTCTATGATTCTCCTAAACTTTGCCTGACATTGAACCATGACAAGACAGCAGTAAAGTATCTTTTTCACTAACATCTCTTAGTTATCCGATAAAAAATACATATTCATGCATATCATACATACACTCTCCCTACACGAAGTCACACTTTCCATTTCTCACTACATCATACTCGACACAGACAAGCCAGTCAGGAGCATCAAAGGAAATGATGTTGGCCACCTGGGCTGCTCCATTTGAATACAATGGCTGTACAGTACTTGTACTGATCAGCTTTCTACGATATCTTAACCAACAACTCTGCCACTTTCCTTATCTTCTTCATTTTCCTGGGCTTATCACATACCTGTTAAATATGGACATGACAATGTTAGTGGTAGAGGGTGGCCAGATGGCCTTCTAGTCAACATCCATCCTCCAACTCCCTGAGTAGGAATTTGTCTTTGAATCTGTAACTGAGACGGAACAAGGGTATCATCCCAGTATTCACCTAGTCGTACGCATCCATTCTAGCTGGCATGTGGCCCCCACTATTAATGTACCTGGCAGATTCAATGTGGGCTCGTTGTCTCCTCCACAAGCGCCGTGCTAACGCGCAGCAGTATCCAGGCAGGATTCCCGCTTTATGATTTACAAATACTCGGCCGGCGGATTAAGGAACGCCGGTGTGCCCGCCAGGACGGATATGATTTTTAGGCGGTTTTCTGCATCTGAACACTGGACTCGCATTCGGGAGGACGACGGTTAAATCCCGCGTCCGGCCATCCTGATTTAGGTTTTCCGTGATTTCCCTAAATCGCTCCAGGCAAATGCTGGGATGGTTCCTTTGAAAGGGCACGGCCGATTTCCTTCCCCATCCTTCCCTAATCCAATGAGACCGATGACCTCGCTGTTTGGTGTCTTCCCCCAAACAACCCAACTCTGAATCTGAATACGGGCTGCTACCTCCGTCCCGCTTTCTATACTACTTGCAAACATCGATAAAATTCCCACACTTTCGGATCGGACAACAATAGAAGCATACAGATGGGGAACACAAGTTCTCTAATGGATTTGGGGGGGGGGGGGGGGGGCGGGTGCGGGGGGGTGATGGGATGGCGATAGGAACGGCATACGGACACCTACCACCAACATTGTCAAATCGAAAATAACATGCCAACTCTTGCTGGAGACATTGAATAAGATCTGTAATAAAAAGACTACTCTTCATCACCTTCGTATTTGGTAAGTTTATTCGTGAGGCATAGTAAATGCGATACCCACTGAGTTGACGTGACAAAAGCCGTGGAACAGCGATATGCACGTACATAGATGGCGATAACGTAGCGTGCATAAGGTAAAAAAGGGCAATGTGTTGGCAAAGCTGTCATTTGTTCTCAGGTGACCTACGTGAAAAGGTTTCCGATGTGACTATGTCCGCAAGACGGGAACTAATAGACTCCGAACACGGAATGGTAGTTGGAGCTAGACGGATGGAACACTCAGTTTCGCAAATCGTTAGGGAATTCAATGTTACGAAATCCACATTGTCGAGAGAGTGCCAAGAATACCAGATTTCATGTGCTACCTCTCTCCATGGACAATGCAGTGGCCGACGGCCTCCACTTAACGACAGAGAGCAGCGGTGTTTGCGTAGAGTTGTCAAATAGAGAAGCAACACAGCCTGAAATAACCGTAGAAAGCAATGTGGGACGTACAGCGAACGCATTCGTTGGGACAGTGCGGCGAAATTTGGCGTTAATGGGCTAAAGCAGCAGATAGCCAACGTTAGTGCTAACAACACGACGTCGCCTGAAGCACCTCTCCTGGGCTCGGTTGGACCCTAGACAGCTGGAAAACGGTGACCTGGTCGCCTGAGTCCCGAATTCAGTTGGTAAGATCTAAGGTTCAAAAGTGGCTCAGACCCCATGAAGCTATGGACCCAAGTTGTCAACAGGGCATTGTGCGGGTTGGTTCAAAAATGTTCAAATGTGTGTGAAATCTTATGGGACTTAACTGCTAAGGTCATCAGTTCCTAAGCTTACACACTACTTAACCTAAATTATCCTAAGGACAAACGCACACACCCATGCCTGAGGGAGGACTCGAACCTCCGCCGGGACCTGCGGATTGGTGTTGGCTCCATAATGGTGTGGGCTGTTCATAGAATGAAGGCTTTCACGGCAGGTGTTGAGATGTCGTGGTCTATACATAAGACTCTCCCCTGGCGTTTCGCCTTCGTCTGCGGAAGGCATCCTCCGAGGACAATCGGCGAACTGCAACGAGAGCACGAGTGAGCGCCGTATATATAAGCCATCCAGAGGACGCCGCTGTCAATCACGTGACGTCGGCTGTGCTATGATCTCTGATATTGCCAACTTTCCCAATTGAAATTAATCGATTGTCACGTTGTTGCTGCAATGTTGACATCCATATCTTATCCAGATTAATGCCTTCATCTTTTCTATTAAAATGGTTGCAGTGTTTGGCAATCTCAATGGCCTCTCTGTACATTGAGCCCATGATAATTCGACGTCTTTGCTATGACGGTCGTCTAACTAAACTTTATTTCATGATCATCTTCCTGAAACACATGTTCCGCTACAGCCGATTTATCAATATGTCCGAGGCGGCAGTTCCTTTTATGTTCACCCAGACGGGTGTTGACTCTACTTTTTGGTGTGCCTATATAGACCTTTCCACAACTACACAGAATTTTATAGACACCTGGTGTAGCTAGAGGATGTCGCTTATATTTGCGGACCTTAAACATTCTTTTACTTTTGTGGTGGGTCTGAAAACAGTTTCCACATCGTACTTGCTTAAAATGTTTCCAATGCGATCAGTGACCTTACTGATGAATGATAAGAACATTTTCCCCTTGGGTTGGAGTCGATCCTCGTCCGCCCTGGTTGACAGTCTAGGGCGTAGTGCACGATCTACCTCTCTGTCGGAATACCCATTTTTCTTGAAGTTCGCTCTATGGTGTTCAATCTCATCATTTAAGTGAGCTGGTTCACATATTTTGTGAGCCCTGTCTATTAATGTTTTAATCACCACTCTTTTACGTCTTGGGTGGTGGTTAGAATCTTTCTGCAGATAACGATCTGTGTGTGTCTTTTCTGAAAACCTTATGACCTAATGATCCGTCCTCTCGTTTGATTACAGTCACATCTATGAAGTTCAAGTGACGATCGATTTCCTTTTTCATAGTGAACTGAATTCTTGGATTAATACTAATCACATGTAACAGGAAGGCATCCAGCTCCTCTTCCCCATGGGTCCATATAACAAATGTATCGTCTACATAATGATACCATCTGGGTGGTCTTTTTCTAGCTGTTTGCAGTGCCCGTTGTTCAAAGTACCCCATGCACAAGTTAGACACGGCTGGACTAAGAGGCCTTCCCATAGCCACCTCGTCAATCTATTCATAAAAAACATTGTTATATTGAAAATAAGTTGCTGTATGGCAATGTCTGAACATTTGTTCGAAGAGGTGATTAAAACATTAATAGACAGGGCGCACAAAATATGTAAACCAGCTCACTTAGATGATGAGATTGGACACCTTAGAGCGACCTTCAAGAAGACTGGGTATTCCAACAGAGAGATAGATCGTGCACTACGCTCTAGACTGACAACCAGGACGGACAGGATCGACACCAACCCAAAGGGAGTGTTCTTACCATTCATCAGTAAGGTCACTGATCGCATTCGAAAAATTTTAAGCTAGTACGATGTGGAAACTATTTTCAGACCCACCACGGAAATAAAGGAATGTTTAAGATCCGCAAAAGATAAACGACATCCTCTAGCTACACCAGGTGCCTATAAAATTCCGTGCAGTTGTGGAAAGGTCTAAAGGGTGGTCCATTGATAGTGACCGGGCCAAATATCTCACGAAGTAAACATCAAACGAAAAAACTACAAACAACGAAACTCGTCTAGCTTGAAGGGGGAAACCAGATGGCGCTATGGTTGGCCCGCTAGATGGCGCTGCCATAACTGAAACGGATATCAACTGCGTTTTTTTAAAAATAGGAACCCCACTTTTTATTACATATTCGTGTAGTACGTAAAGAAATATGAATGTTTCAGTTGGACCAATTTTTTCGCTTTGTGATAGATGGCGCTGTAATAGTCACAAAAGTATAAGGAAGTGGTATCACGTAACATTCTGCCAGTGCGGGCGGTATTTGCTTCGTGATACATTTCCCGTGTTAAAATGGACCGTTTACTAATTGCGGAAACGGTCGATATCGTGTTGATGTATGGCTATTGTGGTCAAAATGCCCAACGGGCGTGTGCTATGAATGCTGCTCGGTATCCTGGACATCATCCAAATGTCCAGACCGTTCGCCGGATAGTTACGTTATTCGAGGAAACAGGAAGCGTTCAGCCACATGTGAAACGTCAACCACGACCTGCAATAAATGATGATGCCCCCGTAGGTGCATTAGCTGCTCTCGCGGCTAATCCGCACATCAGTAGCAGACAAATTGCGCGAGAATCGGGAATCTCAAAAACGTCGGTGTTGAGAATGCTCCATCAACGTCGATTGCAACCGTACCATATTTATGTGCACCAGGAATTGCATGGCGACGACTTTGAACATCGTGTACAGTTCTGCCACTGGGCACAAGAGAAATTACGGGACGATGACAGATTTTTGCACGCGTTTTATTTAGCGGCGAAGCGTGATTCAGCAACAGCGGTTGCGTAAACCGGCATAATATGCACTATTGGGCAACGGAAAATCCACGATGGCTGCGACAAGTGGAACATAAGCGACCTTGGCGGGTTAATGTATGGTGCGACATTATGGGAGGAAGGATAATTGGCCCCCATTTTATCGATGTCAATTTAAATGGTGCAGTGTATGCTGTTTTCCTAGGTAACGTTCTACCGATGTTACTACAAGAAGTTTCAATGCATGACAGAATGGCGATGTACTCCCAACATGATGGATGTCCGGCACATAGCTCGCGTGCGGTTGAAGCGGTATTGAATAGCATATTTCATGACAGGTGGATTGGTCGTCGAAGCACCATACGGCCCGCACGTTCATCAGATGTGACGTCTCCGGATTTCTTTCTGTGGGGAAAGTTGAAGGATATTTGCTATCGTGATCTACTGACAACGCCTGACAACATGCGTCAGCGCATTGTCAATGCATGTGCGAATATTACGGAAGGCGAACTACTCGCCGTTGTAAAAGGTGACCGATGGGTCCGTCGTTCGGTTTCGTCACATATCGGATTTGTCTGGAACACATCATGTCGACATCCCTGGTTTTTCATTACTGCAAACGCCATAGAACTAGCAGCCGTAGTGTCAAAATTGCGTGGTGAAGTTAAACGTTGCAGATCTTGTTGGTAGCGCCGAGCGCCGATTACGTCAGCATTTCCCCTCAGATGAATCTGCCCACCGCAAAGACCAGTCTTGTCATTTAGGTTTCTGTTCATGAGTTTCAGCAACTATTTTTGAAGAATGCCGCTGAGAAGAAATAGCACACTAGTTGCGTTAGAAATTGTGCTATTTCTTTACTTCGGAAATCTTGTTATTCCATTCACACTGCCAATCCCAAGTGCTGTCGGACGTTCTCTTTGTGCCACCTATGCTTCCTTCACGCAATGAAAGAGAGAAACTGGACTGATGAAAGTTCAAAAAATAGTAAGACTCCTCCACACAGTGAAAGTAAAATTATTTCTACTACAATTTCAGAAGAACAATTTCAGATATTTATCGACAATTGGGAGAAAATATAATATAAAATAAAAATATCGTCAGCCGATATTGCACTGTCGATATCGGTATACTGATACATCGGTAGGAAAAATATCGTTGGCTCATATCAATCTCTGTTGGTGGAAATATCGATATATCGATTCATCCACATTTTACTAACAGCCCTAGAGAGGAGTCGCCACACAATGTCCGCTTCAAGGTTCAGTCGCTCTCTGAAGTACACAGCACGCTCCTTCTCACGGTATATGCCCCACACGTCCAAAGGTTTGCAGCATGCAGCAACCGAGGTAATAATACACTACTGGCCATTATAATAATGGCGAGTGACGAGGTCCTCCAGCCGGGTAGACCGCTCGCCTGGTGCAAGTCTTTCGATTTGACGCCACTTCGGCGACTTTCGCGGCGATGGGGATGGAATGATGATGATTAGGACAACACAACACCCAGACCCTGAGCGGAGAAAATCCCGACCCAGCTGGGAATCGAACCCGGGTCCTTAGAATTGACAGTTCGTCGCGCTGAACACTGTTTTTTTTTTTTTTTTTTTAATCTCATTTTGTTCGCTTTTGTTCGTTGAATCTGCACGGGGTGGACTTCGTAAGACAACCGTTTAAGTTCGTTGTTGATCGATTAACTCAGTTATTACAGAGGGCTGCTAAGCCTCTGACCGAACACGCTGAGCTACCGTGCCGGCAAATAATGGTTCAAATGGCTCTGAGCACTAAGGGA